>NC_060174.1:11585165-11885165 GCF_021184085.1 Oncorhynchus gorbuscha
AAACTTGAATTTCTGTATTGTTTTGCAGGTGGAATAGTTTAGAGAGGAGCCTCGTCATTAATAACGGTAATCCACTTTGACTTTACTGCCCTCACAGCAATGACAAATCCTTCGAACATCGAGATTATGAGGAATAGTCTCTGCTGCTCTAACGAGATGTACTGGGATCAAAGCTACGGACTGCTGCCAAGACCTATTCGGTGTGACTCCAGGCAACTTCCCAGGTACAAAGACATATTTCACACAGCACTTTTAATTGTTAGGTGTTCTGTTTGTCCCTGCAGAAAGACATTTTAAAGGAGCAGAACTTTTCTGTGCTTTTGAAATGCAGCTCCCTGCTACTGTGGTACCCTTCAGCGTTCCACCCCAAACCCAAAGCTGATGTAGTATATGCTCTGAATGGAGTGTCAGCCAGCCAAGTCCAAACCAAGACAAATAACTGTGTACCCACAGTCAGCAATGAACCATATTAGTTAGTTCATCCCAGCTCCAGAGAAAGGTTTCTTTCCAAATGGCACCCTAATCCATATATAGTGAGCCTTGGTCAAACGTAGTGCACTTCATAGGGAATAGGGTTTGGCATTTGGGACACAGTGATAGTGTAGCTATCTTACTTTTGCTGTAAAATACCGAACATGTCAGATTCATTTTGCTGTCACTCTCCCGGGGTTCCTCCAAGTGACAGATTAAATCATGAGATATCAAACACCCTGAGTCATATTCAAAACTCGCCCTCGCTTACTGTTTGGCCACTGATCCCAAAATTTTCCGGTGAGGTGTCATCAGAATTTAAGACCACTGAATCAAGATTTAATAACATATGCAGGCAATAAAATAAAGGACACTGGTGTGATTCATTGTTCCGGAGCTGAAGCCTGAGATGTTCCTGTGCCCGATTGATTTTACAAAAAAATTGGTGGCACATTTTTATGGCCACTGGCGGGACGAGTGGGGATTGTTTAGGGTCCGTTGTGGAAATAATGACATAGGCAAGACGTGTCGGCGTAAATCACGCTGGTTGCTGACGCCCGGCCCACCAGCCTTGCAGCTTCCACCATCTTAGAAACTGAGACATGCCATGTTCTCACCGACTGGAACTGTGGGTTTTTCATGCTTTTCCGCAATTATACAATTGCCTTAGATAAATAGATTTTGTTTAATTAACAAGTAACATTTTTTTTTTTGGCGTTTGTGTTTTCAATACTTTGTCTTTCCTGCCCTTGCGAGGATAATGACACTGAGCTTTTTCTTGACGTTTTATGATTAGAGAACACATTGGGATGGATATTATACCATTCCTCCACATAGAATATTTCCAGATCCTTGATATCCGTCAGGCTGAGTTTATTGCTGACAGGTATATAAAATCGAGCACACAGTCATGCAATCTCCATAGACAAACATTGCCAGTGGAATGGCCTTACTGAACAGCTCAGTTATTTTCAACACGGCACCGTTATAGGATGCCACCTTTCCAACAGGTCAGTTCGTCAAATGTCTGCCCTGCTGGAACTGTAGGTGCTGTTATTGTGAAGTGGAAACTTCTAGGAGCAAATACAACTCAGTCGCAAGGTGGTAGGCCACACAAGCTCACAGAACAGGACCGCCGAGTGCTGAAGCTCTTAACGCATAAAAATGGTCTGTCCTCGGTTGCATCACTCACTACCGAGTACCAAACTGCCTCTGGAAGCAACATCAGCACAATAACTGTTTGTCCGGAGCTTCATGAAATGGGTTTCCATGGCCGAGCACCCGCACACAACCCTAAGAACACCATGCGCAATGCAAGTGTCAGCTGGAATGGTGTAAAGCTCGCCGCCGTTGGACTTTGGAGAAGTGGAAACGCTTTCTCTGGAATGAAGAATCACATTTCACCAACTGGCAGTCTGACAGACAAATCTGCGTTTGAAGGATGCCAGGAGAACGCTACCTTCCCCAATGCATAGTGCCACTATAACGTTTGGTGGAGGAGGAATGCTGGTCTGGTGCTGTTTTTTGTGGTTCGGGGCTAGTTCCCTTAGTTCCAGTGAATGTAAATCTTAATTCGACAGCATACAATGACATTCTAGACAATTCTGCGCATCCAACTTTGTGGCAACAGTTTGGGGAAGACCCTTTCCTGTTTCAGCATGACAATTCCCCTGTGCACAAAGCGAAGCCCATACAGAAATGGTTTGTCGAGATTGGTGTGGAAAAACTTAACTGACCTGCATAGAGCCCTGACCTTAACCCCATCGAACACCTTTGGGAGGAATTGGAACGCGGGCTGCGAGTGCCCGACCTCACTAATGCTCTTATGGCTGAAGTCCCCAGGGTAATGTTCCAACATCTATTGGAAAGCTGTTACAGCAGTTAAAGACGGACCAACTCCATATTATTGCCCGTGATTTTGGAATGAGATGTTCGACAAGCAGGTGTCTACGTACTTTTGGTCATGTTTTGCATTTAGATTTTTAGCTATTGTTTTGTACCTACTGCCTGATTTTAGAAGGTCAAGATTTGTCTCTTTCCGTTTGAGAGTTCTTTGACTTTCCCATGGTGATGGAAGACAAATTGATGTTTACCTGTTACCTCATTTTTATACCCCAGTGAAACAGGAAGCAATGGAATACACAATACAGTTCCTTAAACTGAGATGAACTTCCAAAGTAGAATGTTTAATGCAGATTGAATTTTTGATTTATAACATTTTTTAGGCAATAATATTGATACCACTCTTTTTGATAATTGTTTTTATTACTTATTAAACAATATCACTTTCTCTAAGCAATTCATTGTATTATTATAATAGAAATTCATGAAAGAAATGTTTGCACATAGAGTGTTTGTATTATTTACTTTATCGTCTTTTCTTTCAAGGGGGTCAATATTGTTAGATGTACATCGCCTTCAAATCAAATTGTATTGGTCATGTACAGTACACTGTTTTTCTGGTGTTATGGCGGATGCAGTAAAATGCTACAGGGTTTAATGGCTGTGATGTGAGAAAACTGACAGTTACTCCATAATACAAACATAAATGACAGAGTGAAAAGAAGGAAGCCTGGACAGAATACACATATTCTCAAACATGCATCCTGTTTACAATAAGGCACTAAAGTAAAAGCACAAAAACGTTGTCCTGAATATAAAGTGTTATGTTTGAGGCAACTCCAACACAACAATTCACTAAGTACCACTCTTCATATTTTCAAGCATGGTGGTGGCAGCATCATGTTATGGGCATGTTTGTCATTGGCAAGGACTAGGGAGTTATTCAGGATAGAATGCTTTGACTCGAAGCTGCATGAAAATCTAGGGCAAGACTTGAAAATGGCTGTCTAGCAATGATCAACAACTAGAGTTTGAAGAATTTATTAAAGAATAATTGGCATATATTGCACAATCCAGGTGTGCAAAGCTCTTAAAGATTTGCCTACAAAGACTAAGCTGTAATCGCTGCCAAATGTTTCTAACATGTATTGACTCGGAGGTAAATTCTTATCTAATCAAGATATGTTAGTGTTATATTTTAAATGAATTTAAAATAACTTATAGAATGTTCTTCCAATATGACATTACAGAGTATTTTTTGTAGATAAAATCCATTTTAATCCCACTTTGTAACACCAATTTGTTTTGAAAAAGTCAAGGGGGTGTGAATACTTTCTGAAGGCACTGTATATCTACTTATAGGAATGATTTAATATGAAGATGCCTTTGTACTTGGGCCCCTGCAGGAACAATGTGTACCCATTGAAATATTCATGTTTCCAAGGGGAACAAATCGGTGAGCACATTCTGCGTGCACCGGCGGGGCCCTGAAAATCATGACCGGAAAGTAACAGACGTGGAGTTTCACGGGATACAAAATGCACAAAAAACATTCTGCATTCAGTCGCCCGCTGCTGCCTCGGGTACAGAATGTCTGGAGTTAAAGTCTTCTGCCTGATTTTACACGAGTGGGCGGCGTTTCTCATGCGAACGCACCTACCGCCATCTGTGTGCTCGTTATCTCACTGATATCATTCACAACACCAGGCTACATCCTCTCTCCAGGAGACAGTGACCACCGCTGTGTTGAGACGAGCCTTCTAAACAGAAAGCCCACAACGGAGCTTTCACCTGGAGCCTGTAGTATCGACAAAGGCATCTTGAGGACATTATGAAAATAGTTTCATGTGCTGTTTTTATCATCAAACATGCAAGAAAATGTCATTTTCATCGAGCACTGTTGCATATGAACTGGTTATCTTTATGAAACATACAGGTGGTTGGCCTACATTAACAGAGATAATAGATGTTGCCTCATGGTCAAGATAGATGCGAAGTTGTAATCACAGAGTTAAGTATTGGTCGTTTTCACAAAGGATCCTCGATACAATTACAACCGTGTTTCCCCCCATTACTGCTGTCATGACAACAAACCCAACTCACAGGCCTCCGGATTTCCTCATCACAGTGCTATAACTTGTTAATGAATAAATTAGGCACATTTGGGCAGTCTTGATAAAAAATGATGAGTCTAAACTTTACACATACACTGCTGACATCTAGTGGCCAAAACCTAAATTGCCCCTGGGCTGGAATAATCCATTATGGCCTTTCTCTTGCTTTTCAAAGATGATGGTACAAAACAATACAGAAGAATGATTGTTTTTATCCTTTGTATTATCTTTTCCCAGATCCATTGTGTTATATTGTCCTACATTCCGTTCACATTCCCACACACTTCAAAGTGTTTCATTTCAAATTGTACCAATAATATGCATATCCTTGCTTCAGGGCCTGAGTTACAGGCAGTCAGATTTGGGTATGTCTTTTTAGGCTATTTTTTTTAAAGGGGTCGGATCCTTAAGATGTTTAAGTAAATTTTGGAGCATACAATATAGCTCAGTATTTGTTTTATTTATTTTATAGTCTTTTATGCTCATCTTTATCAAGCCAATCATTTTGCAGGTGACTGTTTATGTTTTTCCAGTGATAGTTTCCAATTTTGAAACCATGGAATCGATATTAGTTAAAGGAAACATCATTGCATTGTGTTTGACATTTCCTTTACTTTCAGTTAAAGGCATAGTTCACTTAAATTACAAAATGACAAATTGGTTTCTTTACCCTTTAAACAATCTATGGACAAGGTATGAGAGCAACCCATGCTTTAGCTTCCCTGGCACTATTTCCAAATGATAACGTTATAGCATGTGTGGCACAAATCCCATTCACGTCATGGTAGTGACAATTAGCATTTTTGACACATCATGTTCAAATCATTCCAAAGTATATCTAAAATTGATTGTGAAGCTCAATAAAGTCACGTCTTTGTGATTTGAACATGATACGAAAAAATGCTACTATCGCTAACATGACTTGAATGATAATTGTGGCACAAATGCTAAAACCTTTAGCATTTGGAAAATGTGTCAGGGAAACTAAACAAAAGCATGGATTTCTGTCATACTGTACCTGTCCATAGACTGCTCACAGGGTATGGAAACCAATGTGCTTTGCTGTCTGTAAGCATATATTATGGGTTTACCACTGGGTTGATGAGAGCTCTAGAGACTGAGTACATAGAGTCACTTCAAGTAATTGTTTGATCTCTGAATGAAAAATATTATTTATGGGAGTTACTCTTGTCATAATGAGCAAATATAAATTATTCATAAACTGCCCCTCAGCCTGCTTTGAACAAATAAAATACATTTGATTTAATTTGCTCTGGATGGCTGCTATCAGAAAGAACTGAGAAAAGAGATATGTTCTTCTTTTCATCAAAGTCAATCTTATTTTGTACCCTCTTCACAATATGACTAAAACCATCTCTAGAAACCAGGGAGAAGTATTCATACCCAAATGAACAGTACACAATGCCCGTTCCCCTATCCCTGCAACTCTATTCCCAGTGTACAACCAAACAGCATCACCAGTGCTTAATAAACACACATGGGTTGAGAGATATTCATAGCATTCTATGGGGAAATGACGCTCGGGTGTTTGGGACAGATAAGCCCTCTCCGTCTGTCTCCTCTCCCGCGGCACTCTCTGGAGGGAGCTGCGACACTGGGCCCAACAGTCATAAAGAGCAGGGATGAATAGCTAAATATCTGGGGAGAATCGCAGACAATTGTGCCAGAACAAGAAGCTGGATTGCCACGGGCTTGGGGCCTCATGTCTCCCGCCTGTCTCCGTGGCTCTGCTGCAGATGGAGAGAGAGAGAGAGAGAGAGAGAGAGAGAGAGAGAGAGAGAGAGAGAGAGAGAGAGAGAGAGAGAGAGAGAGAGAGAGAGAGAGAGGCTTCAGCACCAGGGTGAGGGATAATCCTAGTGCAGAAGAGTCACAGACTGGGTTTTTTACATTATACACACATTAGTCATGCTGTATTTACAGGGGAAGTGCCATGTAACTCCTGATACACCGGAAAACATTGTGCCGGGGAACTAATGTGAGATTGCAACTCGCTGCTGTGAATGCGCTGTCATACTGAGGGGATTGTCAGCGCCAGCGTGTACCGAGGCTGTGATTACGGGCCGTAATTAAAGTGAAGATAAGACTCGTGCTGGGAGGTTAGCTTCTCTCTGGACTTGACATGCACAATACCCCCCTGAGATCATGTGCCTCATGCCAGGCTAGCAGTGGGCGAGAGGGGGTGGGTTGAGGATACATGGTAATGAACTAGAGGTCCAATCAGAGTAACAGGAAGTGACACTTTTGACGTTTGACCTAGGCCTTGGTATATCCTCAGTACTGAAACGTGAAATCCTCACTATGTAACATGACATGCACACAATTAAACTTGTTGAGGATAAGGGGCAGTATTTTCACTTTGGATGAATTGCGTGCCCATAGTGAACTGCATCTTACTCTGTCCTAGATTGCTAATATATGCATATTATTATTACTATTGGATAGAAAACACTCTGAAGTTTCTAAAACTGTTTGAATTATGTCTGTGAGTTTATAACAGAACTCATAGGGCAGGCAAACGTCCAAACAAGAAGCTAAATTCTGAATGTGGGTCAACTGACGTCAACTTTGATGTCATCGCCCCTTCCTTTCCCAAGTAGTTATGGATCTGGTAGCACTTTCTACGCCTTCCTATAGATGTCCTCATTCAGTAGAACGTGGAATGGAGCTTTCGGTGTGAACTTTGACCGAATGGGAGGGGAAATAGTCACTGTCCCGAAAGAATGCCATTTTCCTGTGGTGCATTTCCCTGTGGTGCATTTCCCTGTGGTGCATTTCCCTGTGGTGCATTTCCCTGTGGTGCATTTCCCTGTGGTGCATTTCCCTGTGGTGCATTTCCCTGTGGGTGCCACCGCCGTTCCATTTGGCTACAGCTGAAAACGTATGATCCGGTTGGAACGTTATTGGATATATATGATAATAACATCCTGAAGATTGATTCTCTACTTAGTTTGACCAGTTTATTCGACCTGGAATATATTTTCTTGAAGTTTTCGTGCGAGTTGTCCTGGACCAGCGTCAGCTTTTGGGCACGTGAGCTGCAAGTGCTAGCAAATGCAGCTAATTGGACACTAGTATTGGACATTATGGAACAAAACAATGATTTATTGTGGAACTAGGACTCCTTGCACTGCATTCTGATGAAAGATCATCGAAGGAAAGGTCATATTTATGGTGTAATTTTGTATTTCTGGTGACTCCAACATGGCGGAGAAATACTTTTACGTCTGAGCGCTGTCTCAGATTATTGCATGTTAGGCTTTTTTCATAACGTTTTAAAATAATCTGACACAGCGGTTGCATTAAGAACCAGTGTATCTTTCATTATATGTGGAACATGTATTTTTAGTCAAAGTTTAAGATGATTATTTCTGTTATCTGGCATAGCTTTCTATAATTCCTCTGGTATTTTGGAGGCATTTCTGAACAGGTTGTCAATGTAAACCGAGAGTTGTGGATATAAATATGCATATTATCGAACAAAACATAAATGTATTGTGTAACATGTCATCTGATGAAGATTTTCAAAAGGTTAGTGATTAATTTTATCTCTAATCCTGCTTTTGTGACTCTTATATTTGTCTGGAAAAAATGGCTGCGTTTTTCCTTTGATTTGGTGGTGGTCTAACATAAATATATGTTGTGTTTTCGCTGTAAAACATTTTAAAAATCGGACATGATGGGTAGATGATGTTTCATTTGCTGTATTGGACTTGTTAATGTGTGAAAGTTAAATATTTCTAAAGAATATTTTTGAAATCCCTGCGCCACCTTTTCAGCTGAATGGGGGGGTGGAGTTCCCCTCGGGAATTGCCTTGCCATAACAGGTTGTTAACCATAGCCCTAACATAACCCATCACCAAGGTAGTGGCTGTTTTCATCGCCCCAACATCAGTACTAATACCATTTACTGTGACATTACATTATTTATTGTGGTGTTTTTGTTTTATCTTTGACATAGAAGTGGGGGGCTTTTCCTTCAGGAAAAACCTACTGGAGAAACACAAAAAGATCAAATGTTCCATAACCTGTAGGTAGGTAGGTGTCACGACTTCCGCCGAAGTCGGCTCCTCTACCTTGTTTGGGCAGCGTTCTCCTCTCCTTGTTCGGGCAGCGTTCTCCTCTCCTTGTTCGGGCAGCGTTCTCCTCTCCTTGTTCGGCCAGCGTTCTCCTCTCCTTGTTCGGGCAGCGTTCTCCTCTCCTTGTTCGGCCAGCGTTCTCCTCTCCTTGTTCGGGTAGCGTTCTCCTCTCCTTGTTCGTTCGGCGATCGACGTCACCGGATTTCTAGTCATTGCTGCTCCATTTTTCATATGTCCATTTGTCTTGTCTTGTTCCATACACACCTGGTTATCCGGGGTGTTGGCCAGGTTGCTGCGCCCATTACCTCACTGTGAAGGGGGGTCCTGTAAGGTTGCAGTGGTCGGCTGAGGCAGACAAGGCTTTTGGGCAGCTAAGAGCTCTGTTTACCTCTGCTCCCGTGCTGGCCCATCCGGATCCCTCTTTGGCATTCATAGTGGAGGTGGACGCATACGAGGCTGGGATAGGAGCCGTGCTCTCACAGCGCTCGGGTACGCCACCTAAACTCAGCCCTTGTGCTTTCTTCTAGAAGAAGCTCAGCCTAGCGGAGCGCAACTATGATGTGGGGGACCTGGAGTTGCTGGCTGTGGTTAAAGCATTGTAGGCGTGGAGCATTTGGCTTGAGGGGGCTAAACACCCTTTCCTCATCTGGACTGACCACCGTAACCTGGAGTACATCCGGGCAGCGAGGAGACTGAATCCTCGTCAGGCAAGGTGGGCCATGTTCTTAACCCATCTTGTGTTTACCCTGTCCAACAGACCAGATTCCCAGAATAAGAAGGCAGACGCATTGTCCCGGCTGTATGACACAGAGGAGCGGCCCATGGATCAGACTCCCATACTCCCGGGCCTCCTGCCTGGTGGCGCCAGTCGTGTCGGAGCTGGATGTGGACATTGAGCAGGCGTTGCGTACAGAGCCTGCTCCCCTCCAGTATCCTGTTGGGTGTATGTACTTTTCGTCTGCTGTCCGTGACCAGTTGATATATTGGGCCCACACGTCTCCCACCTCTGGTCATCCGGGGATCGGTCGGACGGTGCGCTGTCTGACTGGGAAGTACTGGTGGCCCACCTTGGCAAAGGACGTGAGGGTTTATGTTTCCTCCTGCTCAGTGTATGCCCAGTGTAAGGATCTGAGACACCGGTCCAGAGGTAAGTTACATGCCTCACCCGTTCCACAATGACCTTGGTCACATCTGTCAGTGGATTTCCTAACAGATCTGCCTCTTTCACAGGGACACACTACGATCCTGGTCGTTGTGGATTATTTCTCTAAGTCCTGTCATCTCCTCCCTCTGGCCGGTCTTTCTACAGCCCTACAGACTGCAGAAGCCCTGTTGACTCACGTCTTCCGGCACTACGGGGTGCCTGAGGTTTTAGTGTCGGATCGGGGTCCACAGTTCACGTCAAGAGTTTGGAAGGCATTCATGGAATGTCTGGGGGTCTCGATCAGCCTTACCTCAGGTTTTCACACCAAGAGGAACGGGCTGGTAGAGAGAGTCAGCCAGGATTTGGACAGGTTTCTGCGGTCCTATTGCCAGGACCGGCTGGGGGAGTGGGCAGCGTTCGTGCTCTGGGCCGAGATGACACAGAACTTGCTTCGCCACTCCTCCGCTAACCTCTCCCGGTTTCAGTGTGTATTGGGGTACCAGCCGGTTCTGACGCCGTGGCATCAGGATCAGACCGAGACTGCGCTGGACGACTGGTTTAGGAGCACGTAGGAGACATGGGAGGCTGCCCGTGTACACCTCCAGCGAGCCGCGCGTCACCAAAAAACCAGCATGGACCGTCACCGCAGTGAGACCCCGGTGTTCGCACCGGGGGACCGGGTCTGGCTCTCGACCCATAACCTGCCCCTCCGCATGCCCTGCCGGAAGCTGGGTCTGCGGTTTGTGGGGCCATTTAAAGTCTTGAGGAGGGTGAACGAGGTATGTTACAGGTTAAAGCTTCCACCCGATTACCGCATGAACCCCTCGTTCCGAGGTATGTTACAAATTACAGCTTCCCTCTGATTATCGTATTAACCCCTTGTTCCATGTGTCTCTCCTCAGGCCGGTGGTGGCTGGTCCGCTCCAGATATCTGAGGTGCGGGAGGTCCCACCGCCCCCTTTGGACATTGAGGGGGCCCCGGTGTACATTGTTTGTTCCATCCTGGATTCGAGGCGGCGGGCGGCGGGCCTTCAGTACCTCTCGGAGTGGAAGGGGTACGGGCCGGAGGAGAGGGGTACTGTCACGGGCCGGAGGGGGTGTACTGTCACGACTTCCGAGTCAGTTCCTCTCCTTGTCCGAGCGGCGTTCTACGATCGACGTCACCGGTTTTCTAGCCATCGCCGATCCATTTTTCATATTTCCATTTGTCTTGTCTTGTTCCATACACACCTGAATTTCATTCCCCCCTAATCATCTACATGTATTTAGCCCTCTGTTTCACATCATGTTTTTGTGTGTAATTGTTCAGATGTTATGTGGTTTAGTTACGCGCTTTATTTTCTATGTTCCGGTTTTTGGGCACATTGGATGTTTTTAGTGCAGGGAAATGGGCAGGGTTTATGCAAATTAAATACTGTAGTATTTACAATAGCAAAAAAAAGGGCAGTGTTTTTGTGGACTAGTGTTTTCGCCGACATTACTGTAGTATTTAGTAGTGCTTTTTTTGATAATTCTGTAGTATTTACTATAGTTTTC
This sequence comes from Oncorhynchus gorbuscha, assembly GCF_021184085.1. Classification (NCBI taxonomy): domain Eukaryota; kingdom Metazoa; phylum Chordata; class Actinopteri; order Salmoniformes; family Salmonidae; genus Oncorhynchus; species Oncorhynchus gorbuscha. Next base: position 11,596,370 of record NC_060174.1, read on the forward strand.
TACAGTACATTACAACATTCTATAGTAAATACTACACGACTGAGGGATACTACAGTGTGTAGTATAGTATTCCACAGTTTATTTTAGAATTCTATAGTACTGTCATGACATGGCCCTTTCTGGGTATAGAGCGTGGAATCCCCCTCTCCCCCCCCCTCTGTCCTGCACCCAGGTTCTGTTATCTCAGGTCATAAATTCCTGAATGAGACTCTCTCACAGTAGAACAAAGGAACTTCTTCATCACAGAACTTGAGAACTGAACAATATCCATGTTTTGGAGAATGTGTAAATGGTCGGTGGAGAAGCCAGCTACGACCCGGTCCGTTTTGAAAGACAATACAGCCACATTACCATAAATCTGTTTATACAGGAGACTCCATTATGAGGTTTGCGTCTAATTATTGTATAAAATGAATGAGAAAACATGTAACTATTCGTGAAATGATGTAATGATGTTAATGTGAGAGAATTGCATTCCCTTTAACCTCTCTAATGTATGTGGGACTAGCGTCCCATCTGGCCAACATCCAGTGAGGTTGCAGATTGCCAAATTCAATTACAGATATGCTCATTATAAATATTCAGAAAACCAAACATATTTTACATAGGTTTAAAGATGAACTTCTTGGTAAACCAACCACAGTGTCATATTTATCAAATGCTTTTCGGCGAAAGCATACCGAGCCCAGTTGACAAATTATTACAAACAGTAACCAGCCAAGCAGAAGCGTTACAAAACTCAGAAATAGAGATCAAATGAATCCCTTACCTTTGATGATCTTCATATGGTGGCAATCAGAAGACATTCATTTATTCAATAAATGTTCATTTTGTTCAATGAAGTCTCTTTATATCCAAAAACCTCAGTTTTGTTAGCGCATTTTCTTCAGTAATCCACAGGCTCAAACTCAGTCAAAACAATCAGACAAAACATCCAAATTGTATCCGTAAAGTTCATAGAAACATATCAAACGATGTTTGTATTCCATCCTCAGGTTTTTTTTAGCCTAAATGATCTATAATATTTCAACCGGACAATAATGTTGTCAATATAAAAGGTGGAACAGTAGTGGAGAGGGTAGCAAGTTTTAAGTTCTTTGGCATACACATCACAGACAAACTGAATTGCTCCACCCACACTGACAGCATTGTGAAAAAGGCGCAGCAGCGCCTCTTCAACCTCAGGAGGCTGAAGAAATTTGGCTTGTCACCAAAAGCACTCACAAACTTCTACAGATGCACAATCGAGAGCATCCTGGCGGGCTGTATCACCGCCTGGTACGGCAACTACTCCGCCCACAACCGTAAGGCTCTCCAGAGGGTAGTGAGGTCTGCACAACGCATCACCGGGGGCAAACTACCTGCCCTCCAGGACACCTACACCACCCAATGTTACAGGAAGGCCATAAAGATCATCAAGGACAACAACCACCCAAGCCACTGCCTGTTCACCCCGCTATCATGCAGAAGGCGAGATCAGTACAGGTGCATCAAAGCTGGGACCGAGAGACTGAAAAACAGCTTATATCTCAAGGCCATCAGACTGTTAAACAGCCACCACTAACATTGAGTGGCTGCTGCCACTCACACTGACTCAACTCCAGCCACTTTAATAATGGGAATTGATGGGAAATGATGTCAAATATATCACTAGCCACTTTAAAAAATGCTACCTAATATAATGTTTACATACTCTACATTATTCATCTCATATGTATATGTATATACTGTACTCTATATCATCTACTGCATCTTTATGTAATACATGTATCACTAGCCACTTTAACTATGCCACTTTGTTTACATACTCATCTCATATGTATATACTGTACTCGATACCATCTACTGTATCTTGCCTATGCCGCTCTGTACCATCACTCATTCATATATCTTTATGTACATATTCTCTATCCCCTTACACTGTGTATAAGACAGTAGTTCTGGAATTGTTAGTTACATTACTTATTATTTACTGCATTACTTATTATTATTGGTTATTATTACTACTTATTATTTACTGGTTATTACTGCATTGTCGGAACTAGAAGCACAAGAATTTCGCTACACTCGCATTAACATCTGCTAACCGTGTGTATGTGACAAATAAAATTTGATTTGATTTAAACAAGAAATGCACTTGCGCCTGAAAAAACTCTGCGTCACATTAGGGTCCACTCGTTCACACTGGTCTTACTCCCTCATTTATAAGAATATAAGCCTGAAACGATTTCTAAAGACTGTTGACATCTAGTGGAAGGCATAGGAACTGCACATGGAGTCCTAAGTCAATGGATACTGTAATGTCATTGAATAGAAAACTACAAAACCAACCCAAAAAACTACTTCCTGAATGGTTTTTTCTCAGGTTTTTGCCTGCTAAATCAGTTCTGTTGTACTCACAGACGCTATGTTAACAGTTTTGGAAACTTTACAGTGTTTTCTATCCAAATCTACCAGTTAAATGCATATCACATCTTCTGGGCCCGAGTAGCAGGCCGTTTAATTTGGGCATGCTTTTCATCCAAAATTCTGAATGCTGCCCCCTACCCTAGATACGTTAAAGTTTAACAAAGTCATTGGCCCGCTTGTAAGAGGGTGCATGCTGGTAGCAGAGAAGTCAGGTGCAGGAGTTCGAACTTGGTATAAACGGAGCAGTTTAGTGCTCAAAAACTCGGAAAACCAAAATATACCAACTAATACAAGAGGGTACAAAACCCGTCACACACCAGAACATAACTTGCACATAGCTTACAAACAAACAATCACCGACAAGGACATGAGGGGGAACAGAGGGTTAAATACACAACATGTAATTGATGGGATTGGAACCAGGTGTGATACAACACAAGACAAAACCAAAGGAAATGAAAAGAGGATCAGCGATGGCTAGAAAGTTGGTTGACTTCGACCCCCGAACCCCAAACAAGGAGAGGGGCCAATTTCGGCGGAAGTCGTGACACCCGCGCCCATGAGCAGAGACATGATCTGGCTCATGGGACAGCCCTTTTCTACTGTTCCTATTAAAACCCCCACCTGAAGAAATCCTCTTTAGACCATGCGTACCTCGGTCACCGAGAGGGCAGTTTTGAGTAGAGACTACAAAAACCTCAGTATAAGCTAAGGTTGTAATGGTTGTTGAATAACTAACCATACCACATGGAGCATTGGCAACACGGGTGGAAATGGTTAAACTCTGAGACTATCGATCCTGACAGAAGAAGAGCAAACCTTAGATACTAATTACTAGTCTGTAGCTAGAAATGATGTACCATGGGATGCGAAGGCTGACAATACCGAAACATCTATTCTATAACAACATTTCTGAATGGTACTCTGAATGGTACTATCCATTCTAACCATGAAAGACTCCAGGGAAGCAGAGACGCATGAATGAACTTTCCAAGAGAAAGATGGACGATTCCAACAGAGATCACAATGAAACACTGAGCGTAAATATATATTGATTGCAATTATTCCTGAATGAGTGAGCATTCATGTGCAAAGAATTAGGATTTCAAATAATATAATTATCAACTGTGTAGTGACTCTGTGGTCTTTCCCGCCCTTCTCAGTCCACACCCACTTTCCTTTGTCCACCAAGCCGTCATATCGGCTGAGCCCACTAGGGAACCTCCCCTATCATTTCCTTGTAACCATATCTACTGTGTTGTTTGTTTATGCATTTCTGTGATTATTTAGTTAGTGAGTAAATACATGATTAAGACAACTGATGTATGGATGATTCATAGCAAAGACTGGGTTCGTGCAGATAACCAACAATTTACGATGTTTGGAATGGGACTAACGTGAGGTAAAGAATAATTCATTAATTACAAGACTAATTGATCAGATATTAAAACATCTGAAGAGTTATATGAGGAAAATTTAAACTTTGTAATCTGAAGATTTTCCTTGGTGCCCCGACATCCTAGTTAATTACATTTACATGATTAGTTTAATCACATAATAATAATTACAGAGAATTGATTTGATAAAATAACAGTCTTCAATTTAATGATGCCAAAGACACGACAGTACATATTGTAGTATTTTATAGTAAACAGTTGTATTTTGTCATCTAGGTGCTGTCACTTGAGACATTAAGTAGTGAAGTGGAAATCATTAATCTGTCCAAATGTGCCCATAACTATGCATGACTTTAGAGTAAGTATTTTACTGAAGAGAGGAAGAAAGGGAAGAAAAAGCGCTGTGGCGTGAGTTACAGACCACTTGCTCTAATGTTGACTTGACAGGGGCTGCACACACCAAGCTTTGTGGTGGAGGAAGAAGGTGTCCTTCACAACCGGTGCAATGGTAGAACCAACACGAGGAGCGGGTGAGTCCTGAAGCGTGTGAGTCCGGGAGCGGATGAGTCCGGGAGAGGGTAAGTCCGGGAGAGGGTAAGTCCGGGAGAGGGTAAATCCGGGAGGGGGTGGGTCCGGGAGAGGGTCAGTCCGGGAGGGGGTGAGTCCGGGAGGGGGTGAGTCCGGGAGCGGGTGAGTCCGGGAGCGTGTGAGTCCGGGAGAGGGTAAGTCCGGGAGGGGGTAAGTCTGGGAGCGGGTGAGTCCGGGAGGCGGTGAGTCCGGGAGCGGGTGAGTCCGGGAGCGGGTGAGTCCAGGAGAGGGTAAGTCCGGGAGGGGTGAGTCTGGAAGAGGGTAAGTCCGGGCGTGGGTGAGTCCGGGAGCGGGTGAGTCCGGGAGCGTGTGAGTCCGGGAGCGTGTGAGTCCGGGAGCTTGTGAGTCCGGGATCGGATGAGTCCGGGAGAGGGTGAGTCCTGGCCTGCCTGAGGAGAAAACCACAAACTGGCTGAGTGTCCAAATAGGGCCGGGTTTCTGGTTTCACAAAGGGCTACCAGGGCGTATTCGTTTTGTAGAAGCAGTGCTCTGAGGCGGTATGGCTGGATAGTGCTCATAGGAGTGAAGAGGCCAAACTGGAGAAGAACAACTAGAACATTCAGGAAGGACTTGGGGATCGTCAAAGAGCACAGAGGAAATCAGACTCCACAATGCAGAAAATAGAGAAGAGATGGGTTAGAGAGAGAAAAATGTTATAGAGGGATAGAGGTTAGAGAAAGATTAGAGAGGTTAGAGAGAGATAAAGGTTAGAGAGGTTAGAGAGAGATTAGAGAGGTTAGAGAGAGATTAAATAGGTTAGAGAGAGATTAGAGAGGTTAGAGAGAGGTAGAGGTTGAAGAGGTTAGAGATAGATTAGAGAGATTAGAGAGAGATTGAGGTTAAAGAGGTTAGAGAGAGATTGGAGAGGTTAGAGAGAGATTATAGAAGTTAGAGAGATATATAGGTTAAAGAGGTTAGAGAGAGGTAGAGGTTAAAGAGATTAGAGAGAGATTAGAGGTTAGAGAGGTTAGCTAGAGATTAAAGATGTTAGAGAGAGATTAGAGGTTAGAGAGGTAGGGAGTTGTTAGAGATAGTGAAATTAGAGAGAGTTTAGAGAGAGGTTAGAGAGAGGTTAGAGAGAGAGAGAGAGTGGTTGGGGAAAAGTTAGAGAGGTTAGATAGGTTAGAAAGAGTTTAGAGACTGGCAGTGATTATAGAGAGATCTTAGAGAGAGAGATATGTTAGAGAGGGGATAGAGAGAGGTTAGAGAGATTGCAGAGGTTAGAGAGAGGTTAGAGAGATTAAATAGGTTAGCGAGAGAGATAGATTAGAGACAGTGAGAGGTTAGAGAGGTTGGGGAGAGAGGTTTGAGAGGTTAGACAGAGGCAACAGACAGAGATACTGTATCAATTAGAGAGAGGGTCTGAGCAACACAGAGACAGAGATAGCAACGAGAGAGAAGGGGCTGAGCAACACAGAGACAGAGATAGCAACGAGAGAGAAGGGGCTGGGCAACACAGAGACAGAGATAGCAATGAGAGAGAAGGGGCTGAGCAACAAAGAGACAGAGGTTGCAACGAGAGAGAAGGGGCTGAGCAACACAGAGACAGAGATAGCAACGAGAGAGAAGGGGCTGAGCAACAAAGAGACAGAGATAGCAACGAGAGAGAAGGGGCTGAGCAACACAGAGACAGAGATAGCAACGAGAGAGAAGGGGCTGAGCAACAAAGAGACAGAGATAGCAACGAGAGAGAAGGGGCTGAGCAACAAAGAGACAGAGATAGCAACGAGAGAGAAGGGGTAGGGCAACAAAGAGACAGAGATAGCAATGAGAGAGAAGGGGCTGAGCAACATAGAGACAGAGATAGCAATGAGAGAAAGTGATAGGGGCTGAGCAACAGAGAAACAGAGATATAAATGAGAGAGATGGGCTGAGCAACAGAGAAACAGAGATATAAATGAGAGAGATGGGCTGAGCAACAGAGAAACAGAGATATAAATGACAGAGATGGGCTGAGCAACAGAGAAACAGAGATATAAATGAGAGAGAAGGGCTGAGCAACAGAGATATAAATGAGAGAGATGGGCTGAGCAACAGAGAAACAGAGATATAAATGAGAGAGATGGGCTGAGCAACAGAGAAACAGAGAGATAAATGAGAGAGATGGGCTGAGCAACAGAGAAACAGAGATATAAATGAGAGAGATGGGCTGAGCAACAGAGAAACAGAGAGATAAATGAGAGAGATGGGCTGAGCAACAGAGAAACAGAGAGATAAATGAGAGAGATGGGCTGAGCAACAGAGAAACAGAGATATAAATGAGAGAGAAGGACTGAGCAACAGAGAAACAGAGAGATAAATGAGAGAGATGGGCTGAGCAACAGAGAAACAGAGAGATAAATGAGAGAGATGGGCTGAGCAACAGAGAAACAGAGATATAAATGAGAGAGATGGGCTGAGCAACAGAGAAACAGAGAGATAAATGAGAGAGATGGGCTGAGCAACAGAGAAACAGAGATATAAATGAGAGAGATGGGCTGAGCAACAGAGAAACAGAGATATAAATGAGAGAGAAGGACTGAGCAACAGAGAAACAGAGAGATAAATGAGAGAGATGGGCTGAGCAACAGAGAAACAGAGAGATAAATGAGAGAGATGGGCTGAGCAACAGAGAAACAGAGATATAAATGAGAGAGATGGGCTGAGCAACAGAGAAACAGAGATATAAATGACAGAGATGGGCTGAGCAACAGAGAAACAGAGAGATAAATGAGAGAGATGGGCTGAGCAACAGAGAAACAGAGAGATAAATGAGAGAGAAGGGCTGAGCAACAGAGATATAAATGAGAGAGAAGGGCTGAGCAACAGAGAAACAGAGATATAAATGAGAGAGATGGGCTGAGCAACAGAGAAACAGAGATATAAATGAGAGAGAAGGGCTGAGCAACAGAGATATAAATGAGAGAGAAGGGCTGAGCAACAGAGAAACAGAGATATAAATGAGAGAGATGGGCTGAGCAACAGAGAAACAGAGATATAAATGACAGAGATGGGCTGAGCAACAGAGAAACAGAGAGATAAATGAGAGAGATGGGCTGAGCAACAGAGAAACAGAGAGATAAATGAGAGAGATGGGCTGAGCAACAGAGAAACAGAGATATAAATGAGAGAGATGGGCTGAGCAACAGAGAAACAGAGATATAAATGAGAGAGAAGGGCTGAGCAACAGAGAAACAGAGATATCAAGCAAACGGAGACAGAGGCTACACTTTCAGCAACTGCCTTCCCAGCTGGGAAATAAATCTGGCAGCAGCAGCAGTTTGCTGGTGGATGTTATGGCTGCTCTGCTAAACATACACCATCATATATCTGTTATGTAACCTTGAAACAGCCGTCATTGTAATGCGACGGCAGTTTCATTGTCTTGTTCCTACTGTAGCTCGCTGGGGAATTGGCCAGCCAAAGGCCCAGGACATTTATTTTATGTCGTGATAAAAGGTGTGTGAGACTGATCTTATGCGTTGTAATTTTATCACATAGGCAAAATGCCTCTGATCTTCCTAATGCTAATGTATATGTTGTCTGTTGCTCTGCTGTATCGTTTGTATCTGCGGTGTGTAACTGAGTGTTGTGGTTTGAGGAGTTTCCCATATTTGCTTCACATACTTCACAATATAATACGTCTAGTGACGGTCCAACAAGGAAGAGATCAATGCCAATGTTCTGTTCATTACCGTTGAAATAATGGACGATGCAGTGGAGTTCCTTTGCGAAGTTCATGTTTATTTTTTAGAACGTAGGCAGTTATCCCGCTTACGCCACAGTTACCAACGAAAACAACATAAAAGCACACATTTATCAGTAGAAATAGCTATTGTTTTGGTTGCTAGAGACGCGGCTCAGTTGTTGGTTAGATTAGTTTGATATTGATGTTCCGTTGCCATGCTCGCTGGCAACGTTCTTATCCCTTGCTGGCTAGCTAGCCAACTAGCTACAGTTACACAGTCAAATCCTCTGCAGCCAGAATAACAACAAAGGAGATGTTTGTTTTTTTACATTCATTTGGATACATCGTCAACAACGGACTAATAATGCCCGATGTTACCTGAAAAGTTTGCCTGCCCTTCAGGACACTAGTCAACACTGACGGTTAACTAACCCTAACCCTAACCCTATCAAATTGCATATCAAAACACTAGGCTAGAAGCTAGATAAATAGTTTGTTGCTAGGAAACCTGCCATTATGAAAGCAGCTGTTGAAACTAGAAACGTGGGAGGATTTGACAGCTTTAGCTGAAGCTCCAAAGAAAGATGTCTCTGCAGGAAACAAATCATTGCTAGCTAGCTACATGTTTTCCTCGCAGGACCTGCATTTACAATGTATAACATTTTAGTTTGTGTAGTTGTTGGTTTAGCTTTCTGTAACTTTGTAGCAAGTACGGTCTGCTTATTGCTTAGTGCTTATTGCTTAGTGCTTGCTGCTTATTGCTTATTGCTGAGTGCTTATTGCTTATTGCTTAGTGCTTATTGCTTAGTGCTTATTGCGTCGTGATTATTGGGTTGTGATTATTGTGTTGTGATTGCAAGGTGTCCAAATATATCTTCTAACTGTACCATTGTCATGCAGGTGATAGAGGACCCAAAAGCGACTTAACAGAAACAGAGTTTATTCAAGTCCAAACAGGGAATAACAGAAATCCTCTAGTCTGTAGAGGGGAATGACAAGAGAAGCGGCCACAGACTGCAGGTCGCTTCGGGTAGGCGCAGGCCGTAGTAGACAGAGACACCTGCTCACACGCAGCATCTGATGAAGGCAAAAAACACGACAGGACAGGGCGAAACACAATCACAGCATGGTGAATACAAAACAAGGAACCGACGGGACAGGAACGGAACACAAAGGAATAAATAGGGACTCTAATCAGGGGAAAGGATCGGGAACAGGTGTGGGAAGACTAAATGATGATTAGGGGAATAGGAACAGCTGGGAGCAGGAACGGAACGATAGAGAGAGGAGAGAGAGGGAGGGGGAGAGAGAGGGATAGAAAAAGGGAACGAACCTAATAAGACCAGTAGGGGGAAACGAACAGAAGGAAAAGCAAAATGACAAGATGATATAAGACAAAACATGACAGTACCCCCCACTCACCGAGCGCCTCCTGGCGCTCTCGAGGAGGAACACTGGCGGCAACGGAGGAAATCATAGATCAAACGGTCCAGCACGTCCCGAGAAAGAACCCAACTCCTCTCCTCAGGACCGTAACGAAAAACGATAAAAAGGGAAACTAGGGTACTACTCTAAAAAAAAAAATGAGAACTAGGGACAGACTGAGACACAGCAAGGGCAGGAACAAGAACAGGAGAGATGCGATGGCAGGGAACAGACTGAGACCCAGCAAGACCAGGAGCAGAAGCAGAAAAAAATTACCAGACTTCTTCTGCGCGCAGTCTGAACACGCAGCCACGAAACGGCGCGTGTCACGCTCCTGAGTCGGCCACCAAAAGCGCTGGCGAATAGACGCAAGAGTGCCTCGAACACCGGGATGACCAGCTAACTTGGCAGAGTGAGCCCACTGAAGAACAGCCAGACGAGTGGAAACAGGAACGAAAAGGAGGTTACTAGGACAAGCGCGCGGTGACGCAGTGTGCGTGAGTGCTTGCTTAACCTGTCTTTCAATTCCCCAGACTGTCAACCCGACAACACGCCCATAAGGAAGAATCCCCTCGAGATCAGTAGAAGCCACAGAAGAACTAAACAGACGGGATAAGGCATCAGGCTTGGTGTTCTTGCTACCCGGACGGTAAGAAATCACAAACTCGAAACGAGCGAAAAACAACGCCCAACGAGCTTGACGGGCATTAAGTCGTTTGGCAGAACGGATGTACTCAAGGTTCTTATGGTCTGTCCAAACGACAAAAGGAACGGTCGCCCCCTCCAACCACTGTCGCCATTCGCCTAGGGCTAAGCGGATGGCGAGCAGTTCACGGTTACCCACATCATAGTTGCGCTCAGATGGCGACAGGCGATGAGAAAAATAAGCGCAAGGATGAACCTTATCGTCAGACTGGAAGCGCTGGGATAGAATGGCTCCCACGCCTACCTCTGAAGCGTCAACCTCGACAATGAATTGTCTAGTGACGTCAGGAGTAACGAGGATAGGAGCGGACGTAAAACGTTCTTTTAGAAGATCAAAAGCTCCCTGGGCGGAACCGGACCACTTAAAACACGTCTTGACAGAAGTAAGAGCTGTGAGAGGGGCAGCAACTTGACCGAAATTACGAATGAAACGCCGATAGAAATGAGCGAAACCTAAAAAGCGCTGCAACTCGACACGTGACCTTGGAACGGGCCAATCACTGACAGCTTGGACCTTAGCGGAATCCATCTGAATGCCTTCAGCGGAAATAACGGAACCGAGAAAAGTAACGGAGGAGACATGAAAAGAGCACTTCTCAGCCTTTACGTAGAGACAATTCTCTAAAAGGCGCTGTAGAACACGTCGAACGTGCTGAACATGAATCTCGAGTGACGGAGAAAAAATCAGGATATCGTCAAGATAGACAAAAACAAAAATGTTCAGCATGTCTCTCAGAACATCATTAACTAATGCCTGAAAAACAGCTGGCGCATTGGCGAGACCGAACGGCAGAACCCGGTACTCAAAATGCCCTAACGGAGTGTTAAACGCCGTTTTCCACTCGTCCCCCCTCTCTGATGCGCACGAGATGGTAAGCGTTACGAAGGTCCAACTTAGTAAAGCACCTGGCTCCCTGCAGAATCTCGAAGGCTGATGACATAAGGGGAAGCGGATAACGATTCTTAACCGTTATGTCATTCAGCCCTCGATAATCCACGCAGGGGCGCAGAGTACCGTCCTTCTTCTTAACAAAAAGAACCCCGCCCCGGCCGGAGAAGAAGAAGGCACTATGGTACCGGCGTCAAGAGACACAGACAAATAATCCTCGAGAGCCTTACGTTCGGGAGCCGACAGAGAGTATAGTCTACCTCGAGGAGGAGTGGTCCCCGGAAGGAGATCAATACTACAATCATACGACCGGTGAGGAGGAAGGGAGTTGGCTCGGGACCGACTGAAGACCGTGCGCAGATCATGATATTCCTCCGGCACTCCTGTCAAATCGCCAGGTTCCTCCTGGGAAGTAGGGACAGAAGAAACGGGAGGGATGGCAGACATTAAACACTTCACATGACAAGAAACGTTCCAGGATAGGATAGAATTACTAGACCAATTAATAGAAGGATTATGACATACTAGCCAGGGATGACCCAAAACAACAGGTGTAAACGGTGAACGGAAAATCAAAAAAGAAATAGTCTCACTGTGGTTACCAGATACTGTGAGGGTTAAAGGTAGTGTCTCAAATCTGATACTGGGAAGATGACTACCATCTAAGGCAAACATGGGCGTAGGCTTCTCTAACTCTCTGAAAGGAATGTCATGTTTCCGAACCCATGCTTCGTCCATGAAACAACCCTCAGCCCCAGAGTCAATCAAGGCACTGCATGTAGCACCCGAACCGGTCCAGCGTAGATGGACCGACATAGTAGTACAAGATCTAGATGAAGAGACCAGAGTAGTAGCGCTCACCAGTAGCCCTCCGCTTACTGATGGGCTCTGGCCTCTTACTGGACATGAATTAACAAAATGTCCAGCAACTCCGCAATAGAGGCACAGGCGGTTGGTGATCCTCCGTTCCCTCTCCTTAGTCGAGATGCGAATCCCTCCCAGCTGCATGGGCTCAGTCTCAAAGCCAGAGGAGGGAGATGGTTGCGATGCGGAGCAGGGAAACACCGTTGATGCGAGCTCTCTTCCACGAGCCCGGTGACGAAGATCTACCCGTCGTTCTATGCGGATGGCGAGAGCAATCAAAGAGTCCACATCTGAAGGAACCTCCCGGGAGAGAATCTCATCCTTAACCACTGCGTGGAGTCCCTCCAGAAAACGAGCGAGCAGCGCCGGCTCGTTCCACTCACTAGAGGCAGCAAGAGTGCGAAACTCAATAGAATAATCCGTTATGGACCGTTCACCTTGGCATAAGGAAGCCAGGGCCCTAGAAGCCTCCCTACCAAAAACTGAACGGTCAAAAACCCGAATCATCTCCTCTTTAAAGTTCTGGAACTTGTTAGAGCAATCAGCCCTTGCCTCCCAGATAGCTGTGCCCCATTCTCGAGCCCGGCCAGTAAGGAGTGAAATGACGTAAGCAACCCGAGCTCTCTCTCTAGAGTATGTGTTGGGTTGGAGAGAGAACACAATCTCACACTGCGTGAGAAAGGAGCGGCACTCAGTGGGCTGCCCGGAGTAGCAAGGTGGGTTATTAACCCTAGGTTCTGGAGGCTCGGCAGGCCAGGAAGTAACAGGTGGCACGAGACGTAGACTCTGGAACTGTCCAGAGAGGTCGGAAACCTGAGCGGCCAGGTTCTCCACGGCATGGCGAGCAGCAGACAATTCCTGCTCGTGTCTGCCGAGCATGGCTCCTTGGATCTCGACGGCAGTGTAACGAGCGTCTGAAGTCGCTGGGTCCATTACTTGGTCGGTTCCTTCTGTCATGCAGGTGATAGAGGACCCAAAAGCGACTTAACAGAAACAGAGTTTATTCAAGTCCAAACAGGGAATAACAGAAATCCTCTAGTCTGTAGAGGGGAATGACAAGAGAAGCGGCCACAGACTGCAGGTCGCCGGGTAGGCGCAGGCCGTAGTAGACAGAGACACCTGCTCACACGCAGCATCTGATGAAGGCAAAAACACGACAGGACAGGGCGAAACACAATCACAGCATGGTGAATACAAAACAAGGAACCGACGGGACAGGAACGGAACACAAAGGAATAAATAGGGACTCTAATCAGGGGAAAGGATCGGGAACAGGTGTGGGAAGACTAAATGATGATTAGGGGAATAGGAACAGCTGGGAGCAGGAACGGAACGATAGAGAGAGGAGAGAGAGGGAGGGGGAGAGAGAGGGATAGAAAAAGGGAACGAACCTAATAAGACCAGTAGGGGGAAACGAACAGAAGGAAAAGCAAAATGACAAGATGATATAAGACAAAACATGACAACCATTATCTAGTTTTAATGTAGATTCTAGAATGCCCTTCTAGCCAATCGGAAATTAGTATTCAACAATACTGTGGTATAATGCCTATTATAAACTGGGTGGTTTGAGCCCCGAATTCTGATTGGCTGAAAGCCATGGTATATCAGACCATATACCATGGTATGACAAAAGGTTTAGTTTATTTGTCCTAATTACATTGGTAACCAGTTTATAATAGCAGATATATTATACTTAAGTAATAAGGCCCGAGTAGGTGTGGTATTTGGCCAATGTACCACCGCTAAGGGCTGTGTCCGGGCACTCCGCATTGCGTCATGCTTAAGAACAGCCCTTAGCAGTGATACAGTATATTGTCCACACCACACCTCCTCAGGCCTTATTGCATAAGTATACCATATTTGACTGTATGGCAGAGGTACGTACTGTATGCAGGTGAATCATCCAGCACCGTATTCACAGGACCCAAATGGATTTACGTCAGCCACATTTTCCATCGTACCCTTTCCACAGACCCCTCACTGTGAACTACCTGCAGCTGGCCCTGCTGTGATGCTGTAATGTGGCGGGTTGAGAGCCATACAGAAGTGTTCTTCAGCCTCTCAGGGAATGTTTCTGGGAGGTTTGTGTTAATAATCAGGCCCAAGGGCGAGTGCAAAACAAGACCTGCATTTTCCCAATATTAGCTTTGTCAATACTGTAGTCCATCATGGTTTAAATGGGTGATCACTACATATGAGCGTCCGCTGAGGATTCGAGGGGGGCTGTGTGGATGTTCACTGAGGGCGAGGCTAGGGGTGCACAGTCTTGTGAAAATGCACAACAGAAATGCTGCGATACAAAGAGCAACATTTTGTCAACATGGACAGAGTATATTGTTAGGGAACAGCATTTCAGTGGCACAGGAGATATTTAATGTGGGATATTTTTTTTTTAAAGAGTCAGCTTTACTGTCAAGCAATAAAATATTGTAGTCATTGAAAACTGTCACCCACCAGGTTTTATTGATGAAGAACTTCCGTATGTGGACAGAAATATCAATGCTACATCTTAATCTGCACGACATTCCTAAGAGACATGGACTCTATCCAGAAAGAAGATCTCTTCAAGCATCTCTTTGTAATATGCACTTTGTCCTTGCTGTGGACTGTCAAAGGCACTGACATACCCATTGGGTGCTGGAGGGAATAAATAGCCTGCAAACCGGGATTCTGGGCAAAAGCAGAAGTCTCCTTTTGATGGATCTGAAGACATTACATGGCGTTAAGCCTTGCATCTGCATGCCGAGGGGACAGGAAATCCAGGCCGCGCTCCAACGTTTCAGAGCCATGCACACCATGCGGACACAGAACAGCAGAACCTGGCTGGAACAGCCAGCGCTGGGGATGGGCCCCTGTCCTCACTCGCTACCCACAATGCACAGAGCATGCAACAAGGCCCACCATCACAGGATTTGAAACAAAAGAGCGAACCTTTGTTGTTTCCTGATCACTGTGGGCTTCATTTTTCTTATTCACATTCAGCTGGATGTTCAGCCAACGGAGGAAAAGCATACAGACAAGCTGGAGAAGCACACTGGCAAACAGACAGGACGTACAACAACTGCTGTTTTGCTTTGGCCTCCCTGCAAGTCGGTATCATTACAACGAACGTCATTTCTTGTTCAATGGAATAGCAACTCGATCCAACCCAGCAGCAGAATTATTTGAATTATCTCAGTAGAAGTAACGATATTAGAATTGCAGGGAGTGGTGACAGGAAAAGCGCGGGGGTTCTTTGCTGGAAGGAACAGGGTTATCATCGCGAGGCAAAACCTTCAATAATGTATAGCGGTGGGGGGCACTGGCTGAATGTGCTGCTGAATGTGCTGCTGGGAGGAGCACATCAGTCATACACTGCTTCTGTTTGAGTGAGGCTGAACCAGTTTAAATTATCTGGAAAATGTTGATGAAGTGTTTCCTGTCATGTCCTAATCAATAATTAAAGCTTTTTTATTATTCTGTTTTCTCATCGTCACCCCCCCCCGTCCCTGCCCCATTTACCAACATCATGTATGTCTGATTTCAGTGAAGGGTTTCATTTCAATTCAATACACACAAAGATTGATTTTTAAAAAACAAAAAACAAATAGAGTAGCTTTTAACACGAAGGCAAAATTATTGTTTATTGCGATTCCGTCGTAGTGTTTGAACATTTTTCAATTTAAGACACTTCGGCTTTCTGGACATCTCCAGGGCTGACAACAACATAATGATTATGTTTTTAATCTTCTGACGCGGAAAATGAGAAGACAATAAAATATCCATTGAACTGCTGAGACAGGAGACATGAGGCTGTGGTTAAACAAAACACACAGCGCATCTCGTAGGTCCAGAAAACCAATTACAAAGCTAATAGGAAAAGTCCTAAAGGACCTAAAGGATGGCTTCCTTCAAGTCTTCCTGGGGGTGTCCTCGGATGGGGCCACAGTGTCTCCTGACCCCTCCTGTCTCAGCCTCCAGTATTTATGCTGCAGTAGTTTATGTGTCGGGGGGCTGGGGTCAGTTTGTTTATCTGGAGTACTTCTCCTGTCCTATTCAGGTGTCCTGTGTGAATCTAAGTGTGCGTTCTCTAATTCTCTCCTTCTCTCTTTCTTTCTCTCTCTCGGAGGACCTGAGCCCTAGGACCATGCCCCAGGACTACCTGACATGATGACTCCTTGCTGTCCCCAGTCCACCTGGCCATGCTGCTGCTCCAGTTTCAACTGGCCTGGGCCCTAGGACCATGTCTCAGGACTACCTGACATGAGGAATCCTTGCTGTCCCCAGTCCACCTGGCCATGCTCATGCTCCAGTTTCAACTGTTCTGCCTTACTATTATTCAACCATGCTGGTCATTTATGAACATTTGAACATCTTGGCCACGTTCTGTTATAATCTCCACCCGGCACAGCCAGAAGAGGACTGGCCACCCCACATATGCTCTCTCTAATTCTCTCTTTCTTTCTCTCTCTCGGAGGACCTGAGCCCTAGGACCGTGCCCCAGGACTACCTGACATGATGGCTCCTTGCTGTCCCCAGTCCACCTGACTGTGCTGCTGCTCCAGTTTCAACTGTTCTGCCTTATTATTATTTGACCATGCTGGTCATTTATGAACATTTGAACATCTTGGTCATGTTCTGTTATAATCTCTACCCGGCACAGCCAGAAGAGGACTGGCCACCCCACATAGCCCGGTTCCTCTCTAGGTTTCTTCCTAGGTTTTGGCCTTTCTAGGGAGTTTTTCCTAGCCACCGTGCTTTTACACCTGCATTGTTTGCTGTTTGGGGTTTTAGGCTGGGTTTCTGTACAGCACTTTGAGATATCAGCTGATGTACGAAGGGCTATATAAATAAATTTGATTTGATTTGATTTGATTTGTTTTTCCCACTTAGCATTATTCACTAATTGCTCCTTGATCTAACAAGCAAATGATAATTGAGGCAAATTAACCCATGCCAACGAGTCAATGTTATGTCCTCAAAGAGCACTATCCATCAACCGTAGTGCAGGAAGGAAAACCTCTAGAAAAATAAACATCTCAATGAGGTACCTTAATATATTTGCTGATTGGATGAAGAATGAGGAGGACTCAGTATATTTCCATGAGCTCATTCTGGACTGGGAGAGGGAAATGAGAATATTAACACCGATGGGCTCTGGGTTTACTTAGGCATTTGTAACAACAGCCCTTCCCCTCAGAGAGAGAATTATGACAGTTAATGAAGTGAGGAGAAGATGGAACCCACTGCCTTAAAGGACGCTAAGATGGAGAGGAGAGGAGGATGGGGAGAGAATGTGGCCATCATCGACCCACTCGATCTCTGTGAGTACATCAGCCATCGTTGTGAAAGGTCTCAGACAATCTCTTAATCTGACCAATGTACAGTATGTCCACCTACCTCAAAATCCTCTCTAATTGGTGTTGTCCAAATCAAATCAAATCAATCAAATTTTTATTTGTCACATACACATGGTTAGCAGATGTTAATGCGAGTGTAGCGAAATGCTTGTGCTTCTAGTTCCGACAATGCAGTGATAACCAACAAGTAATCTAACTAACAATTCCAAAACTACTGTCTTATACACAGTGTAAGGGGATAAAGAATATGTACATAAGGATATATGAATGAGTGATGGTACAGAGCAGCATACAGTAGATGGTATCGAGTACAGTATATACATATGAGATGAGTATGTAGACAAAGTAAACAAAGTGGCATAGTTAAAGTGGCTAGTGATACATGTATTACATAAGGATGCAGTCGATGATGTAGAGTACAGTATATACGTATGCATATGAGATGAATAATGTAGGGTAAGTAACATTATATAAGGTAGCATTGTTTAAAGTGGCTAGTGATATATTTACATCATTTCCCATCAATTCCCATTATTAAAGTGGCTGGAGTTGGGTCAGTGTCAATGACAGTGTGTTGGCAGCAGCCACTCAATGTTAGTGGTGGCTGTTTAACAGTCTGATGGCCTTGAGATAGAAGCTGTTTTTCAGTCTCTCGGTCCCAGCTTTGATGCACCTGTACTAACCTCGCCTTCTGGATGATAGCGGGGTGAACAGGCAGTGGTTCTGGTGGTTGATGTCCTTGATGATCTTTATGGCCTTCCTGTAACATCGGGTGGTGTAGGTGTCCTGGAGGGCAGGTAGTTTGCCCCCAGTGATGCGTTGTGCAGACCTCACTACCCTCTGGAGAGCCTTACGGTTGAGGGCGGAGCAGTTGCCGTACCAGGCGGTGATACAGCCCGCCAGGATGCTCTCGATTGTGCATCTGTAGAAGTTTGTGAGTGCTTTTGGTGACAAGCCAAATTTCTTCAGCCTCCTGAGGTTGAAGAGGCGCTGCTGCGCCTTCTTCACGACGCTGTCAGTGTGAGTGGACCAATTCAGTTTGTCTGTGATGTGTATGCCGAGGAACTTAAAACTTGCTACCCTCTCCACTACTGTTCCATCGATGTGGATAGGGGGGTGTTCCCTCTGCTGTTTCCTGAAGTCCACAATCATCTCCTTAGTTTTGTTGACGTTGAGTGTGAGGTTATTTTCCTGACACCACACTCCGAGGGCCCTCACCTCCTCCCTGTAGGCCGTCTCGTCGTTGTTGGTAATCAAGTCTACCACTGTTGTGTCGTCCGCAAACTTGATGATTGAGTTGGAGGCGTGCGTGGCCACGCAGTCGTGGGTGAACAGGGAGTACAGGAGAGGGCTCAGAACGCACCCTTGTGGGGCCACCGTGTTGAGGATCAGCGGGGAGGAGATGTTGTTGCCTACCCTCACCACCTGGGGGGGGCCCGTCAGGAAGTCCAGTACCCAGTTGCACAGGGCGGGGTCGAGACCCAGGGTCTCGAGCTTGATGACGAGCTTGGAGGGTACTATGGTGTTGAATGCCGAGCTGTAGTCGATGAACAGCATTCTCACATAGGTATTCCTCTTGTCCAGGTGGGTTAGGGCAGTGTGCAGTGTGGTTGAGATTGCATCGTCTGTGGACCTATTTGGGCGGTAAGCAAATTGGAGTGGGTCTAGGGTGTCAGGTAGGTTGGAGGTGATATGGTCCTTGACTAGTCTCTCAAAGCACTTCATGATGACGGAAGTGAGTGCAACGGGGCGGTAGTCGTTTAGCTCAGTTACCTTAACTTTCTTGGGAACAGGAACAATGGTGGCCCTCTTGAAGCATGTGGGAACAGCAGACTTGTATAGGGATTGATTGAATATGTCCGTAAACACACCGGCCAGCTGGTCTGCGCATGCTCTGAGGGCGCGGCTGGGTATGCCGTCTGGGCCTGCAGCCTTGCGAGGGTTAACACGTTTAAATGTCTTACTCACCTCAGCTGCAGTGAAGGAGAGACCACATGTTTTCTTTGCAGGCCGTGTCAGTGGCACTGTATTGTCCTCAAAGCGGGCAAAAAAGTTATTTAGTCTGCCTGGGAGCAAGACATCCTGGTCCGTGACTGGGCTGGGTTTCTTCTTGTAGTCCGTGATTGACTGTAGACCCTGCCACATGCCTCTTGTGTCTGAGCCGTTGAATTGAGATTCCACTTTGTCTCTGTACTGACGCTTAGCTTGTTTAATAGCCTTGCGGAGGGAATAGCTGCACTGCTTGTATTCGGTCATGTTGCCAGACACCTTGCCCTGATTAAAAGCAATGGTTTGCGCTTTCAGTTTCACGCGAATGCTACCATCAATCCACGGTTTCTGGTTAGGGAATGTTTTTATCGTTGCTATGGGAACGACATCTTCGACGCACGTTCTAATGAACTCGCACACCGAATCAGCGTATTCGTCAATATTTTTATCTGACGCAATACGAAACATGTCCCAGTCCACGTGATGGAAGCAGTCTTGGAGTGTGGAGTCAGCTTGGTCTGACCAGCGTCCCTCAGCGTGGGAGCCTCTTTTTTTAGGTTCTGTCTGTAGGCAGGTATCAACAAAATGGAGTCGTGGTCAGCTTTTCCGAAAGGGGGGCGGGGCAGGGCCTTATAGGCATCGCGGAAGTTAGAGTAACAATGGTCCAAGGTTTTACCACCCCTGGTTGCGCAATCGATATGCTGATAAAATTTAGGGAGTCTTGTTTTCAGATTAGCTTTGTTAAAATCCCCAGCTACAATGAATGCAGCCTCCGGATAAATGGTTTCCAGTTTGCAAAGAGTTAAATAAAGTTCGTTCAGAGCCATCGATGTGTCTGCTTGGGGGGGGATATATACGGCTGTGATTATAATCGAAGAGAATTCTCTTGGAAGATAATGCGGTCTACATTTGATTGTGAGGAATTCTAAATCAGGTGAACAGAAGGATTTGAGTTCCTGTATGTTTCCTTCATCACACCATGTCTCGTTAGTCATGAGGCATACGCCCCCGCCACTCTTCTGACCAGAAAGATGTTTGTTTCTGTCGGCGCGATGCGTGGAGAAACCCGTTGGCTGCACCGCATCGGATAGCGTCTTCCCAGTAAGCCATGTTTCCCTGAAGCAGAGAACATTGCAGTCTCTGATGTCCCTCTGGAATGCCACCCTTGCTCGGATTTCGTCAACCTTGTTGTCGAGAGACTGGACATTGGCAAGAAGAATGCTGGGGAGTGGTGCGCGATGTGCCCTTTTTCGGAGTCTGACCAGAATACCGCCTCGTTTCCCTCTTTTTCGGAGTCGTTTTCTTGGGTCGCTGCATGCGATCCATTCCGTTGTCCTGTTTGTAAGGCAGAACACAGGATCCGCGTCGCGGAAAACATATTCTTGGTCGTACTGATGGTGAGTTGACGCTGATCTTATATTCAGTAGTTCTTCTCGACTGTATGTAATGACACCTAAGATGACCTGGGGTACTAATGAAAGAAATAACATGTAAAAAAACAAAAAACTGCATAGTTTCCTAGGAACGCGAAGCGAGGCGGCCATCTCTGTCGGCGCCGGAAGTGTCCAATAGCCTACATGAACACAATGTAATGACAGACAGGCAGATTCATAGACGCCTATATATCAAATCACATCAAGCTGCTTATCTACAATGAACAAAAATATGAACACAACATGCAATCATTTCAAAGATTTTACTGAGTTACAGTTTATATAAGGAAATCAGTCAATTGAAATCAATTCATTAGGCCCTAATCTATGGATTTCACATGAGTGGGAATTTAGATATGCATCTGTTGGTCACAGATACCTTTTTAAAGAGGTAGGTGCTTGGATCAGAAAACCAGTCCGTATCTGGTGTGACCAACATTTGTTTCATGCAGAGCAACACTGGATATAGAGTTGATCAGGCTGTTGATTGTGGCCCGTGGAATGTTGTCCCACTCCTCTTCAATGGCTGTGTGAAGTTGCTGGATATTGGCGAGAACTGGAACACGCTCTCGTACGCGTCGATCCAGAGCATCCAAAACATGCTCAATAGGTGACATGTCTGGTTAGTATGCAGGCCTTGGAAGAACTGGGACATTTTCAACTTCCAGGAATTGTATACCGATCCTTGTGACATCGGGCCGTGCTTTATCATGCTGAAACATGAGGTGATGGCGGCAGATGAATGGCACGACAATGGGCCTCAGGATCCCGTCATGGTATCTCTGTGCATTGGGTTTGTTGTCCGTAGCTTATGCCTGCCAATACCATGATCCCACCGCCACCATAGGACACTCTGTTCACAACGTTGACATCAGCAAACCACTCACCCACACGACGCCATCTGCCCCGTAAAGTTGAAACTGGAATGAATCTGTGAAGAGCACACTTCTCCAGTGCGCTAGTGGCCATTGAAGGTCCACATTATCAGTTATGACACCAAACTGCAGTTAGGACACGACTCTGGTGAGGACAGCTAGCACCAAGATGAGCCTCCCTGAGACAGTTTCATAACCAATTATTTGGTTATGCAAACCCACAGTTTCATCAGCTGTCTGGTCTCAGACGATCCCACATGTTAAGAAGCCAGATGTGGAGGTCCTGGGCGATCGGCTTATGGTAGAGAAATTAACATTAAATAATCTGGCAACAGCTCTGGTGGACATTCCTGCAGTCTGCATGCGAAATGCACGCTCCCTCAAAACTTGAGACATCTGTGGCATTGTTGTGAGAAAACTTCATATTTTAGAGTGGCCTTTTATTTGTCCCCAGCACAAGATGCACCTGTGTAATGATCATTGTGTTTTATCAGCTTCTTGCCACACCTGTCAGGTGGATGGATTATCTTGGCAAAGGAAAAATGCTCACTAACAGGGATGTTTGGGATCTTTTATTTCAGCTCATGTAACACGGGACCAACACTTTACATGTTGCATTTATATTTTGTTCAGTATAGACTAGTCCCGGTCATCATCCCTGCGACACGGGTGACATCACTGGGTTGCCGTAATAGGGGGGAGGCTGTTAAACTCAGTATAGTGGGTCGACACCTGAAACCCTACCTCTTTAAGGAATACCTAGGATAGGATAAGTAATCCCTCTCACCCCCCCCCCCCCCCCTTTAAGATTTAGATGCACTATTGTAAAGTGACTGTTCCACTGGATGTCATAAGGTGAATGCACCAATTTGTAAGTCACTCTGGATAAGAGCGTCTGCTAAATGACTTAAATGTAATGTAAATGTAATGGGTCGGAAGAAGGCAGAACCTCTGTGATTACGATAGAAACACTTCTTGGCTGCATTCTGCCTGGACAGCTCAGGTATGGCAGGCCCATGGGCACCTGGGTGCCCATGGGACAAGGGTGCCAGGTGGCTTGGCTGGCCGCAAGCTTTCGGACATGTCCCCTCTCTAGGGCCTCTCTGGTGGCCGGACCCGTGCTTCTTCACCATGAATGTGTGGACTCTTGCTGGAGCACAGTTAAACCCAAAGTGGAGGCTGTTGAATTCGCACAATCCCCAAAATGGCAGCCGAAGCAGCACTAATTACTTCCTTAATGATTTCCAATCTTGGCTGTGGCGTGTCAGTACGTCTTCATCATTATTAAATGATAAAATAAATAGATAAGAAACTCATTATGACTTGCTAACAAGACTCAAGATGCTTCAGTCACATGGTTATGTTGAGTAGCGTGTGCCAACAGCACCCGCTACTGGTCAGTGGGGTTAAATATACTGGGAGATTCTGCATTGAGGGTCGGCCTTGAGCAAGAGTTCTTTCAATGGCAAAGGGATATCTCATTTACAGTGTATGTCTACAAGCTTTGAAGTTACGCTGTTGAAAAATAGAAAGAATCACACCCAGGGTGTACTTTGACAGAATACATTTGGAATATCATGGAAGATTAAACTCTGGACTAAGACTAATAAGCAAAACATTTGGAATATCATGGAAGATTAAACTCTGGACTAGGACTAATAAGCAAAACATTTGGAATATCATGGAAGATTAAACTCTGGACTAGGACTAATAAGCAAAACAAAATGTCCTTATGCGGAACAGCCTGTCCAAATGCCTCCTTTAATAACAGTAGGTGAGACAGACCAGATGATATATATATATTTCACTACTCCATTCGTCCACTAACGCCCCCCCAGGGGGTCAGAATGGGGGAGTCAGACTAGAGAGTTCAGACTGGGGGAGTCAGAATGGCAGAGTCAGACTGGTGGGGTCAGACTGGTGGAGTCAGACTGGTGGGGTCAGACTGGTGGAGTCAGACTGGTGGAGTCAGACTGGTGGAGTCAGACTGGTGGGGTCAGACTGGTGGAGTCAGACTAGGGGGTCAGACTGGGGGTCAGACTGGTGGGGTCAGACTGGTGGGGTCAGACTGGGGGGTCAGACTGGGGGAGTCAGGTTGGGGGTGTCAGACTAGGGGGTCAGACTGGGGGTCAGTCTGGGGGAGTCATCTAGGGGGGTCAGACTGGATGGGTCAGGCTGGGGGGTCAGACTCGGGTGGCGATGCCATCAATAGTGGAGGAGTTGAGAGGTTCTCCTGGCACGGTCAACATGGTCCGTATTTGATTGTAACTGAGGCAAAATGTCACAAAAGTGAAGGCTGAGGACTGGGCCCTGGGGTTCATCGGCTCGTTATCATGAGTGGGTGAATCGGGGCACTGTGGTTATACAGGGCATGGCACAGCCACACAGATCTGAATGGAGAAACAGAATGGTTGAGGCTATGTAAAGCTCACTGGAGGGAGAAAAGGTCACTAAAGAAAGAGTGTGGAAACAGGGTAGTACAGCACAGTAAGGCCATCCAGAGAGCAGAGGAACATGCTTCTGAATCTCCTAGGCATACAGCCTGTGAAGGAACTACATATGTGATGTGTCTTTCATCTGTTTATAGGATGCATATAAAACACAGAGACATGATGTATTTTCCAGAACCCAGGTGTCTTCATCATTTTGTTGTCGAATGCTTCTGGAGAAAAATGTGTTGAGTTTAAGCCACTACCCACACTGGCTGGTGTGAATCATATGGCTGGAAAACATGCTTAATATCTTTAAATAAATATTAATCTGTAGGCTGTTGGTTGTCATGTGAGAAATTAAGGACTGCTTGTCTTTGTGGACACCCATCATTCTCTCTCACTTAGCTGCAGTAGGTGGTTATCATGAGAACAGACTTCACTGTAATTCAGAGGAGGCTGGTGGGAGGAGCTATAGGAGGACAGGCTCATTGTAATGGCTGGAATGGAATGAATGGAACCGAATCGAATGTGGTTTCCATATGTTTGATGTGTTTGATTCCGTTCCATTCATGCCATTCCAGACATTACAATGAGCCCGTCCTCCTATAGCTCCTCCCACCAGCCTCCACCGCTGTGTTTATTCCCATGCAGCCGGAGCCGAGACCGTTAAATAAACAGGCTCTAAAAGTCAGACATGAAAACACATCACAACAGTCCTCTGCCACTGTCATTACAATTCCGCGTCAGTGTTTGAGGATTCCGTGATCGAGTGCCTTGATTCATCGCGTGACAAAGTTTTCATTTGGCCACAGGGTTGTGCAATCACCGCCGACAACAGGCACTAAACCCAGCACAACCTGCCTTTAGCAGTAATCCTTGTTTTTGGGGGGAAGGGGATTATTCAGTATGGTAAATATCCCTGGAATATTCACCGGACAGCCTCCTATTCCTACGTGATGGCCTGGAGAGCTGACTGACGGTCAAGATGAATATGACATTTCAGAGACGTTTTGATATCAGTCTTATCATATCATTGATGTAATGAGTGGAATGTGCCCATACGCTATAAATAGTCAATAAAATGCATCACGTTTATCCCCAGAAAAAAGGACAATTAAAGAGAAAATGCACAGAGTGTACAAAATATTAGGAACACCTTAAGGACTGGTCACTACAATGATACAGGCTTCCTTCCTTCCTTCCTGACTCGGTTCCTGGAGAGGAAGGAAACCGTTCAGGGATTTCACCATGAGACCAATGGTGACTTTAAACCAGTTACAGAGTTTAATGGCTGTGATAGGAGAGAACTGAGGATGGATTAACAACATTGTAGTTCCTCCACAATACTAACCTAATTGACAGAGTGAAAAGAAGGAAGCCTGTACAGAATAAAAATATTCCAAAACATGCATCCTGTTTACAATAAGGCACTAAAGTAATGCAGTGTTGAATACAAAGTATTATGTTTGGGACAAATCCAACAATACACATTACTGAGTATCACTCTCCATATTTTCAAGCATAGTGGTGGCTACATCATGTTATGCTTGTAATCTTGAACGACTGTGAGGTTTTTCCAGATAAAAAAGATATGGAATAGAGCTAAGCACAGGCAAAATCCTAGAGGAAAACCTGGTTCTGTCTGCTTTCCACCAGACACTGGGAGATAAATGCACCTCTCAATAGGACAATAACCTGAAACACAAGGCCTAATACACACTAGAGTTGATTACCAAGAAGACATTGAATATTCCTGAGTTGCCAGTAAATGTTTTGACTTAAATCTTCTTGAAAATCCATGGCAAGATTTGAAAATGTTTGTCGAGCAATAATCAACAGCCAATTTGACAGAGCTTGAATGATTTTTAAAAGAACAATATGAAAATATAGTACAATCCTTCTTAGAACCTTACCCAGAAAGACTCACTGTTGTTTTCAGTGCCAAAGGTGCCAAACCTTACCCAGAAAGACTCACTGTTGTTTTCAGTGCCAAAGGTGCCAAACCTTACCCAGAAAGACTCATTGTTGTTTTCAGTGCCAAAGGTGCCAAACCTTACCCAGAAAGACTCACTGTTGTTTTCAGTGCCAAAGGTGCCAAACCTTACCCAGAAAGACTCACTGTTGTTTTCAGTGCCAAAGGTGCCAAACCTTACCCAGAAAGACTCACTGTTGTTTTCAGTGCCAAAGGTGATTCTAACATGAATTGACTCAGAGGTGTGAATACTTGTAAATGAGATATTTATGTATTTCATTTTAAAAAATGTGCTACAAATTTAAAAATTATGGGGTATTGTGTGTAGTTTTTTTGAATCAATTTTTAATTCAGGCTGTAACACAGAAAAATGTGGAATTAGTCATACCTTCTGAAGGCACTGTAGATTTATAGGAGATTTATGAGTTGCAGATTTCCTGTTTTCCACTGGCAGCCCGGCGCTCTGTGTTTATGAGCACCCATCATAATGATAAGCCATCTTGGTAATGGGCCCAACTGGCTATTGTTGCTAATGGGATTTGATTGGTCAGAATCGTCTCTGATCTAGATTTATTGGCGGCAGGGCCCGTCTTTGTCCTTGAGTTGTGGCCCTAATTATCTCCTTTCTCATCTCTCCTTTCTCCTCTCCTCTATCCTTTCTCCTCTCCTCTCTACTTTCTCCATTCTCCTCTTCTCTCCTTTCTCCTCTCCTCTCTCCTTTCTCCTCTTCTCTCCTTTCTCCTCTCCTCTCTCCTTTCTCCTCTCCTTTCTCCTCTCCTCTCGCCTTATCTCTCCGTTCTCCTCTCCTCTCTCCTTTCTCCTTTCTCGTCTTCTCTCCTTTCTCCTCTCCTCCTTCTCCTCTTCTCTCCTGTCTCCTTTCTCCTCTCCTTTCTCCTGTCTCCTCTTCTCTCCTTTCTCCTCTCCTCTTCTCTCCTTTCTCCTTTCCTCTCTCCTCTCTCCTTTCTCCTCTCCTCTCCTCTCCTCTCCTCCTCTCTCCTTTTCTCTCCTTTCTCCTCTCCTCTCTCCTTTCTCCTTTCTTCTCTTCTCTCCTTTCTCCTATCCTCTCTCATTTCTCCTTTCTCCTTTCTCCTCTCCTCTCTCCTCTCTCCTCTCTCCTTTCTCCTTTCTCCTTTCTCCTATTCTCTCCTTTCTCCTCTCCTCTCTCCTTTCTCCTCTCCTTTCCACTTTCTTCTTTCTCCTCTGCTTATTAGATGGTGCAGAAAGTAATTATTTCTCAGCCATTTTCATTCGGCATGCGTTGGCAGGCACCACTGGAGGCAAATAATTCATGAAAACTAATCTGCTAGGTGTGTTGATGGCCACAGTTCAACTCTCAAATAGGTATTTAGCCACAGAGCTGGGTGGTTTAGTCCAAATCGCTCTCCCTCTCGCTCTCGCTCTCTGTCTCTCTTCATTCCCCTCCCCCTCTATTTCTCTCTCTTGCCATAAATATATAATTCTCTCCCTCTCTTTCTCCCTCTCTTTCCCCCCCCCTCGTCCATAACGGCCTCCTGTCTCTGCTGGCTCCATCTGTCCAGAGCATGAAGGACACTTTGTCTGCTGGTCAGTACAGGGCTGTGCTCAGACACTTTGCCCTATGGTCAGTGTGGGCCTGTGCTCAGACACTTTGCCTGCTGGTCAGTGTGGGCCTGTGCTCAGACACTTTGCCTGCTGGTCAGTGTGGGCCTGTGCTCAGACACTTTGCCCTATGGTCAGTGTGGGCCTGTGCTCAGACACTTTGCCCTATGGTCAGTGTGGGCCTGTGCTCAGACACTTTGCCCTATGGTCAGTGTGGGCCTGTGCTCAGACACTTTGCCCTCTGGTCAGTACAGGGCTGTGCTCAGACACTTTGCCCTCTGGTCAGTACAGGGCTGTGCTCAGACACTTTTCCCTCTGGTCAGTACAGGGCTGTGCTCAGACACTTTGCCCTCTGGTCAGTACAGGGCTGTGTTCAGACACTTTGCCCTCTGGTCAGTACAGGGCTGTGCTCAGACACTTTGCCCTATGGTCAGTACAGGGCTGTGCTCAGACACTTTGCCCTATGGTCAGTGTGGGCCTGTGCTCAGACACTTTTCCCTCTGGTCAGTACAGGGCTGTGCTCAGACACTTTGCCCTATGGTCAGTGTGGGCCTGTGCTCAGACACTTTTCCCTCTGGTCAGTACAGGGCTGTGCTCAGACACTTTGCCCTCTGGTCAGTGTGGGCCTGTGCTCAGACACTTTGCCCTCTGGTCAGTGTGGGCCTGTGCTCAGACACTTTGCCCTCTGGTCAGTGTGGGCCTGTGCTCAGACACTTTGCCCTATGGTCAGTACAGGGCTGTGCTCAGACACTTTGCCCTCTGGTCAGTGTGGGCCTGTGCTCAGACACTTTGCCCTATGGTCAGTACAGGGCTGTGCTCAGACACTTTGCCCTATGGTCAGTGTGGGCCTGTGCTCAGACACTTTGCCCTATGGTCAGTGTGGGCCTGTGCTCAGACACTTTGCCCTATGGTCAGTACAGGGCTGTGCTCAGACATTTTGCCCTCTGGTCAGTACAGGGCTGTGCTCAGACACTTTTCCCTCTGGTCAGTACAGGGCTGTGCTCAGACACTTTGCCCTATGGTCAGTGTGGGCCTGTGCTCAGACACTTTGCCCTATGGTCAGTGTGGGCCTGTGCTCAGACACTTTGCCCTATGGTCAGTACAGGGCTGTGCTCAGACACTTTGCCCTCTGGTCAGTACAGGGCTGTGTTCAGACACTTTGCCCTATGGTCAGTACAGGGCTGTGCTCAGACACTTTTCCCTCTGGTCAGTACAGGGCTGTGCTCAGACACTTTGCCCTATGGTCAGTGTGGGCCTGTGCTCAGACACTTTGCCCTATGGTCAGTGTGGGCCTGTGCTCAGACACTTTTCCCTCTGGTCAGTACAGGGCTGTGCTCAGACACTTTTCCCTCTGGTCAGTACAGGGCTGTTCTCAGACACTTTGCCCTCTGGTCAGTACAGGGCTGTGCTCAGACACTTTGCCCTCTGGTCAGTGTGGGCCTGTGCTCAGACACTTTGCCCTGTTGGTCATAGCTGACTCTAATATACACTACACTACCAAAATTAAGTGTATACCTGATTGTCGAACATCTCATTCGAAAATCATGGGCATTACAGTTTTTCCCAATTGTTAACACACGTTGGCTGAAACTACATCTCAGGTACTCATAACTCAAAACACAAAACACAAAACAGTTAGCCAATTTTCCCCAAACTCCAGAGACATCTTGCAAAATGAAACACAGCAATCAAAATTACATTTTACATTACATTTAAGTCATTTAGCAGACGCTCATGTACTCCCTGCTCAAAATGAAACACAGCAATCAAAATCATGTACTCCCTGCTCAAAATGAAACACAGCAATCAAAATCATGTACTCCCTGCTCAAAATGAAACACAGCAATCAAAATCATGTACTCCCTGCTCAAAATGAAACACAGCAATCAAAATCATGTACTCCCTGCTCAAAATGAAACACAGCAATCAAAATCATGTACTCCTGCTCAAAATGAAACACAGCAATCAAAATCATGTACTCCCTGCTCAAAATGAAACACAGCAATCAAAATCATGTACTCCCTGCTCAAAATGAAACACAGCAATCAAAATCATGTACTCCCTGCTCAAAATGAAACACAGCAATCAAAATCATGTACTCCCTGCTCAAAATGAAACACAGCAATCAAAATCATGTACTCCCTGCTCAAAATGAAACACAGCAATCAAAATCATGTACTCCCTGCTCAAAATGAAACACAGCAATCAAAATCATGTACTCCCTGCTCAAAATGAAACTCTGCCTACAAATGAGACAAACACACACACATTAAATGCATCTAACTTAGTGACAACCGAGATCATACCAAAACACTACTATCAGAACCTATTTCAGTGTAAAGACTCAAATGTTGTTGTTGTACTGTATATTGTTTGTGCGTACTCAAGAAAGGAACACAAATGCAAACATTTTTGTTTTATATTTTAACATGACTCAATACAAGTCCAACAGCATACTGTAAGCACACATACAGAAGAAAATGCAAAACGTACAGTATTTATATTTTGCATACGCAAAGGAAGAAAATAAGCCTACTTGTACTATTGTACTGTATGTGAGATCAATTGTTAGGAATATATAAAGAAAGTGTCAAAATACAGTCAAATCTAAATTATGTGTCAAGAAACAAAATCAGTGATGTCTGCTGTTTTGTTCCGGGCCACAGATTTTCATCAACATCACAGGTGATATTCTCCTCGGCCAGACAGCGGGGGAAATATCTTCTGGCATGATGCATCCACCACCTGACATGACTGGAATGTCACCACAGGGCTCCTCCATTGCCTGGAGAAGGGTCATATGTTCATTGGGTTTGTGATCATACACCTTCCACTGCCATGCTGAAAACAACTCCTCAATGGGGTTGAGAAATGGGGAATATTGCAGGAGATAGAGAATTGTAAACCTGGGATGGTCATGGATACCAGTTGAGGGCCTGAGCAGCCATATGGAAACTCACGTTGTCCCAAGTTAGAACATACATTTGCTGCTCAGGATCACCTGGTGTCTCTCTGCTCAGGATCACCTGGTGTCTCTCTGTTCAGGATCACCTGACCCTCTCTGCTCAGGATCACCTGGCGTCTCTCTGCTCAGGATCACCTGGCGTCTCTCTACTCAGGATCAGCTGGTGTCTCTCTGCTCAGGATCACCTGGTGTCTCTCTGTTCAGGATCACCTGGTGTCTCTCTGTTCAGGATCACCTGGTGTCTCTCTGCTCAGGATCACCTGGCGTCTCTCTGCTCAAGATCACCTGGTGTCTCTCTGTTCAGGATCACCTGGTGTCTCTCTGTTCAGGATCACCTGGTGTCTCTCTGCTCAGGATCACCTGGCCCTCTCTGCTCAGGATCACCTGGCGTCTCTCTGCTCAGGACACCTGGCCCTCTCTGCTCAGGATCACCTGGCCCTCTCTGCTCTGGTTGAAAAAGATTGTCATGTAAGGTGTTCAGGAAATGAAGTAGAAGGGCAGTGTTGTATGGTCCAAGGGCGGCATAGCGATGGATGTGCCCATTATGGCTCATAGCTGCGCATATGGTGATATTTTCACCGCCCTGGCCAGGTACCTCAATGATGACACATTGACCAATGATGTCCCTTCCTCTCCTCCTCGTCTTTGCTAAATTGAATCCAGCCTCATCTATGAATATGAGTTTCTGGGGGATGGGACTTGCATCCAACTCCATAATTCTCTGAAATGACAGTACATACAGTAATTACTGTATAGTAAAGTTCACCGGCAACATCAATGAGTCTCTAATGTTTCAGGAGTGTAATACAGCACAGTACTTACTTGCCCATATTCGTACCGTTTATCTTTCACTCTTTGGGAATTACTTTCAAATTGGACTCAGTAGATTTGTTTCACCCCGGAGATGGTGTTTCTTTAAGGACGCGGGCTACGATTGATAAGCTCACTATGATGTTATGGAAGATGGCTGTGGTTTTAATAATCTGTTGTTGGATTTCCCACAGTCCATTTTCACAATGGCAGCCTCCTTTTGGTCTGTAAATAGACTCCTTCTACCACCACGTGATGGTCATATTTCAGTTCTACAAAAACAAATTGCATACAGTACAGTACAGTACAGTAATAGAGTATACAAGATAAACATGTTACAAAATAGTACAGCTCCCAATTTCATACAGTAATCGGGAGCTGTACAGTATATCCTAGTATATCCTACAGTATATATTAGAATCAGTCTTTACAGTGCTTTATGCTGTACTACTTGTTAAGAGCTTGGAAGTAAGAATTTCACTGTAAGGTGTATACCTGTTGTATTCGGCAATGTGACAAATACAATTTGAATTGATTTCCTCCATCACCAGCTCTACCTGCTTCCGTTGTTCTTCAAACACAAGAGTATTCACCTGTAGCCTTTTTATCCATAGCAAAAGTTTGATTTCAAAGTGAACATTTACACAATTAGTGTTTGCACACGTGAGGAGTGAAAGTTTAGCTTGTTGAACAGTGTTGCTTTTCATTTGCACACAATATATTTTAGTTGTGAAGGTTGTGCCGAAGGTAAATAATTGTGTGTTGTGTTTTGCCAAATGGTTGTTGTAGAATTGCAATCTGAGTTCAAAGCAAAACCTGTGCCAGTAGTATTGCAGATTTGGTGTCTGGTTCTGCTAAATGACTTACAGATTTGTGTCATTGTGCCTCATGGGCCAGTTTTAGTGTGTAAACGATTGGGAAACACTGTAATATCGAGTTGGTCCCCCCTTTGCTCTTGTGGCTGAATGTAAGCAAGTCTCCGCAGCTGTAACGGCATTCAGAGGAACGGCATTCAGAGGAACGGCATTCAGAGGAACCAGAGGAACGGCATTCAGAGGAACGGCATTCAGAGGAACGGCATTCAGAGGAACGGCATTCAGAGGAATGACATTCAGAGGAACGGCATTCAGAGGAACCAGAGGAACGGCATTCAGAGGAACGGCATTCAGAGGAACGGCATTCAGAGGAACGGCATTCAGAGGAACGGCATTCAGAGGTGGAAGAAGGATCGGACCAAAGCGCAGCGTGGTAAGTGTTCATGATGATTTATTCAAAACGAACTGAACACTGAAATATAAAACAATAAACGATGTGAACAAAATGAAAACAGAAACAGAACCGTGTGGCGACAAACACTCACACTGAAACAAACACCCACCAACCAACAGTACCGTGTGGCCCAAACACTCACACTGAAACAAACACCCACAAACCAACAGTACCGTGTGGCGACAAACACTCACACTGAAACAAACACCCACAAACCAACAGTACCGTGTGGCCCAAACACTCACACGGAAACAAACACCCACCAACCAACAGTACCGTGTGGCAACAAACACTCACACGGAAACAAACAGTACCGTGTGGCCCAAACACTCACACAGAAACAAACACCCACCAACCAACAGTACCGTGTGGCCCAAACACTAACACAGAAACAAACACCCACAAACCAACAGTACCGTGTGGCCCAAACACTCACACGGAAACAAACACCCACCAACCAACAGAACCGTGTGGCCCAAACACTCACACAGAAACAAACACCCACCAACCAACAGTACCGTGTGGCCCAAACACTCACACGGAAACAAACACCCACCAACCAACAGTACCGTGTGGCCCAAACACTCACACGGAAACAAACACCCACAAACCAACAGTACCGTGTGGCCCAAACACTCACACGGAAACAAACACCCACCAACCAACAGTGAAACCCAGGCTACCTAAGTATGATTCTCAATCAGAGACAACTAACGACACCTGCCTCTGATTGAGAACAATACTAGGCCGAACACAAAAACCAACATAGAAAAACAAACATAGACTGCCCACCCCAACTCACACCCCGACCATACTAAAACAAAGAATAAAATAACAGAACTATGGTCAGAACGTGACAGCAGCAATGTTCCAACATCTAAAGCAGGAATTCCCAAACTGGGGTACTCGCAATGCTGTCGGGGGTACGCCAAATAAAAATGTGACTCACATTTAAAATATATATATAAATATTTATTTTTTATTGAAAAAAAAAATCTTCACATTTTCAAACAGGCCATTTACATTTTTAAACAGTCCATTTATATTTTCCAACAGGGCTATACATTTGGGTGAGGTTTTTTTCTCACCTGAGTAGCCTCGTTTCACTGCCAAAAAGATCAAATTAAACCATCTAGTGTTCAGTGAAATAACAACACAATGTCAAGTACAGGTAGCCTCGTCAAATAATTAACATCCAATCACATTAACCGTTACTCTCTCGCATGAATTCCACTAATGGTCCGTATGTAGCCAAACGTAGCTGCTGCTCATCTTGGTATCTGTACTGATGGTGTAAAAGCCATGACAGGGAGACATAGTGGAGTGGTAACGCGCGTGCAACAGTTGTTCCCAACGACACTTGGGTCCTCTTGGGTACTCTGCAGCATCCACCGAGAGGCTCTAGCTGAACTCGTGTATTTTCAGCAATGATATGAGCAGTGACCATGTAACACTTTTACAACATACAGAAGTGTGCTGGTTATCAAGGGGCAAAGAATTGAAAGTTTTTTTAATTGAGAGACGGGCTTAAAGTTTTCTTTACTGACCATTTTCACTGTCTGACCGCTTGTATGATGATGAGTTTCTCACACGACTGGCCTATCTGGGTGATGTTTTTTCTCACCTGAATGATCTGAATCTAGGATTACAGGGACTCTCCGCATCTATATTCAATGTGCGGGACAAAATTGAGGCTATGATTAAGAAGTTGGAGTTCTTCTCTGTCTGCATTAACAAACAAACAGGTCTTTCCATCGTTGTATGATTTTTTTGTGTGCAAATGAACTCAAGTTTATAGACAATGTCAAATGTGATATAGTGAAGCACCTGAGTGAGATGGGTGTGCAATTACGCAGGTACTTTCCCGAAACGGACGACGCAAACAATTGGATTCGTTATCCCTTTCATGTCCTGCCTCCAGTCCACTTACCGATATCTGACATCGAAATTGCAATAAGCGGTTCTGTGAAAATTGAATTTAATCAGAAGCCACTGCCAGATTTGTATATTGAGCTGCGCTTAGACTATCCTGCCTTGGCAAATCACGCTGTTAAGACACTGATGCCCTTTGCAAACACGTACCTACGTGACAGTGGATTCTCTGCCTCACTAGCATGAAAACTAAATACAGGCACAGACTGTGTGTGGAATATGATTTAAGACAGACTCTCTCTAATACAACCCAACATTGCAGAGTTATGTGCATTCTTTCAAGCATACCTTTCTCATTAACCTGTGGTGAGTTATTCACAATTTTTGATGAACAAATAAGGTTTTATATGTAAGATGGCTAAATAAAGAGCAAAATTATTTATTATTATTATATTATTATTTGTGTCCTGGTCCTTTAAGAGCTCTTTGTCACTTCCCACGAGCCGGGTTTTGACAAAAACTCACACTCATTCTTATGTTTAATAAATGTATCGTATAGTGTGTGTGTGGCAGGTTTACAATGATGGCAAAAAACAACATTTGAGAGTTCACTGGCCCTGGTGCTAGAGGGGGTACACAGCTGGAGGTGTCACACCCTGATCTGTTTCACCTGTCCTCGTTATTGTTTCCTCCCCCTCCAGGCATCGCTTGTTTTCCCCAGTGTATTTATCCCTATGTTTCCTGTCTCTCTGTACCAGTGTATTTATCCCTGTGTTTCCAGTCTCTCTGTACCAGTGTATTTATCACTGTGTTTCCTGTCTCTCTGTGCCAGTTCGTCTTGTATGTTAGTCAAGTCAACCAGCGTGTCTTTTGCTATTCTCTCTTTGATAGTCCTCCCGGTTTAGACCCCTGCCTGATTCTGGGCTTCTTTCCTGCCTGCCTGATCATCCTGCCTGCCTGATCATCCTGCCTTCCCTGACCTTGATTCTGCTTGCCCTGACATTGATTCTGCCGGCCCTTCGGTAACTTTTTGACTCTGAACTGGTTATGACCCCTTTGCCTGACCACGACCATTCTCTTGCTTGCCCCCATTGGATTAATACATATTGTAAGACTCCAACCATCTGCCTCCTATGGCTGCATCTGTGTCTCGCCATGTGTCATGATAGGAGGTTGAATGTTTGAAGGGGTATGGCCCTATAAAAAGTTTGGAAACCACTGATCTAGAGGGAAGCCTTCCCAGAAGAGTCGAGGCTGTTATAGCAGCAAAGGGGGGACCACCTCAATATTAATGCCCATGATTTTGGAATGAGATGTTCAACGAACAGGTGTCCACATACTTTTGGTCATGTAGTGAATCTCACTCTAATAAACACTACAAGACCAGAAGTATCTCACTGTAATACACACTACATGACCAGAAGTATCTCACTGTAATACACACTACATGACCAGAAGTATCTCAATGTAATACACACTACATGACCAGAAGTATCTCACTGTAATACACACTACATGACCAGAAGTATCGCACTGTAATACACACTACATGACCAGAAGTATCTCAATGTAATACACACTACATGACCAGAAGTATCTCACTGTAATACACACTACATGACCAGAAGTATCTCACTGTAATACACACTACATGACCAGAAGTATCTCAATGTAATACACACTACATGACCAGAAGTATCTCACTGTAATACACACTACATGACCAGAAGTATCTCACTGTAATACACACTACATGACCAGAAGTATCTCACTGTAATACACACTACATGACCAGAAGTATCTCACTGTAATACACACTACATGACCAGAAGTATCGCACTGTAATACACACTACATGACCAGAAGTATCTCAATGTAATACACACTACATGACCAGAAGTATCTCACTGTAATACACACTACATGACCAGAATTATCTCACTGTAATACACACTACATGACCAGAAGTATCGCACTGTAATACACACTACATGACCAGAAGTATCTCAATGTAATACACACTACATGACCAGAAGTATCTCACTGTAATACACACTACATGACCAGAAGTATCTCACTGTAATACACACTACATGACCAGAAGTATCTCAATGTAATACACACTACATGACCAGAAGTATCTCACTGTAATACACACTACATGACCAGAAGTATCTCACTGTAATACACACTACATGACCAGAAGTATCTCACTGTAATACACACTACATGACCAGAAGTATCGCACTGTAATACACACTACATGACCAGAAGTATCTCAATGTAATACACACTACATGACCAGAAGTAACTCACTGTAATACACACTACATGACCAGAATTATCTCACTGTAATACACACTACATGACCAGAAGTATCTCACTGTAATACACACTACATGACCAGAAGTATCTCACTGTAATACACACTACATGACCAGAAGTATCTCACTGTAATACACACTACATGACCAGAAGTATCTCAATGTAATACACACTACATGACCAGAAGTATCTCACTGTAATACACACTACATGACCAGAAGTATCTCAATGTAATACACACTACATGAATTCGTTCCAGTCCTTGGCAGCAGAGAACTGGAAGGAGAGCAGCTAAAGGAAAAGTTGGCTTTGGGAGTGACCAGAGAAATATACAGTACCTGCTGGACTGCTGGAGCTCGTGCTATGGGTGGGTGTTGCTGTGGTGACCAGTGAGCTGAGATAAGGCGGGGCTTACCTAGCAAAGACTTATAGATTACCTGGAGCCAGTGGGTTTGGAGACGAATATGAAGCAAGGGCCAGCCTACGAGAGCATACTGTCACGCCCTGACCATAGAGAGCCCTTGGTACTCTATGGTGTAGTAGGTCAGGGCGTGACTAGGGGTTGTTCTAGGTTATATATTTCTATGTTGGTGCTCTTGGTATGGTTCCCAATTACAGGCAGCTGATGTTCATTGTCTCTAATTGGGGATCTTAAGGGTTCCCTGTTCCCAGCTGCTTTGTGGGATATTGTTTTTGAGAGAGTGCATGTAGCACCTCAGTACTGCACGGTCGTTGCTTGTTTCTTGGTTTGTTTTAACACGGTTTCCAAAAAAGGGCCAGAAATATACATAATGGTGTCGTCTGCGTAGAGGTGGATCAGAGAATCACCAGAAGATATGCATATCATATCTTCTGGGCCCGAGTAGCAGGCCGTTTAATTTGGGCATGCTTTTCATCCAAAATTCTGAATGCTGCCCCCTACCCTAGAGAAGTTAAAGAGGGGGATTACCGTGGCCACTTTCCAATCATTAGGGATCTCAGACGATACGAAAGAGAGGTTGAACAGGCTAGTGATAGGGGTTGCAACAATTATCACAGACAATTTTAGAAAGAGAGGGTCCAGATTGTCTAGCCCAGCTGATTTGTAGGGGTCCAGATTTTGCAGCAGAACATAAGCTATCCTGATTTGGGTGAAGGAGAAATGGGGAGGCTTGGGCAAGTTGCTGTGGTGGTTGCAGAGCTGTTGACCGGGGTAGGGGTAGCCAGGTGGAAAGCATGGCCAGCCGTAGAAAATTGCTTATGAAATTTTCGATTATCGTAGATTTATCGGTGGTGACAGTGTTTCCTAGCCTCAGTGCAGTGGGCAGCTGGTAGGAGTTGCTCTTATTCTCCATGGACTTTACAGTGTCCCAGAACTTTTTGGAGTTTGTGCTACAGGATGCAAATTTCTGTTTGAAAAAGCTAGCCTTTGCATTCCTAACTACCTGTGTATAGTGGTTCCTAACTTCCCTGAAAAGTTGCATATCGTGGGGGCTATTCAGTGCTAATGTAGAACGCCACAGGATGTTTTAATGCAGGTCAAGGACAGTCAGGTCTGGATTGAACCAAGGGCTATATCTGTTCTTAGTTCTAAATTGTTTAAATGAGGCATGCTTATTTATATTAATATATGTAGTGGTGTAATAATGAATACAATAATAAATAAATACAAATATCAGCACAATTTCACAGAATAGTCCTGTGGGAGGTTCTGAAAGTGAATACTGTTAATTTTTTCTATGACATTTTCAAATTTGATAACATAAAAACAACATTCCCTCGAGGACATGTAATATAGTATAAACCTTGCTGAAAACCCTATCAAACAATATGACGTCATTGGTAGGCCGTCGTTGTAAATAAGAATGTGTTCTTAATTGACTTGCCCATTTAAATACAAAAAAAAACACACAAAAAAGTAAACAATGTATGATTACTCTTTTCAGAAAACGGAGCTTTGGGCAATGTTTCCTTCACACAACACAGAACAGATACTGTAAAACTACTGTAAAAAGCGACTGTAAAACTACTGTAAAAAATACTGTAAAACTACTGTAAAAAACTACTGTAAAACTTCTAATCTTTTTTTTCAACAATATACATCATATAGAGAGGTTTAACCAGTTAAAGGGGCAATCTGCGATTGCTACTTCCATTTTTGATCCCTTTTTAAAATCATGATGTATACTCTGGTTACATGGTTAAAACTATGTACAGTATATTTTGATATCATAGATGGTCAGTACGTGCATCCATAGCTCTGTCTATGAATTTGAGAGTGGTTACATTTCTCTAACCCATCCCTCAGCTGTTTACCGAAACATTGGCGGGTGTTCGATTTGTTATTGTTTAAACTGAAAATGTACCATTTAAATTGCAGGATACCTGCAATAGCGATTTGTCATTTGTCATTTGAAATAATATGGTTATATTTCTCACTGCCACGTGGCAGAGAGGTGGAAAAGACCCAGATGAGAAGCCACATGGCCAGTCCAGGTGCCAGCGACAGTGGCGAAGGCAGACTCACCTCAACCAAACATGTTCCAGCCCTGTGACCTCAAACCTGCCACTGCTCTGCTACTTACACACAGTCACCACGTATTAGCTCTGCAGCCATTTACTTGAGCAATAAATCATACAACATGTGGATGAGTCCATTTCAAATTTGGCTTTAACTGCAAGACAATTCACATTATTTAGAGATCATTGAGCCAGAAATGTCCGGGAACTTGCAGGTGTCTTCGCTGCAACTTCTCTGCAAAGAGACATAGAGGTCGGCCGAGACACATATGCAAGACACGCACAAGGTCTTGAAAAGGAATGTAATATGGGTATAGGTAGAATGGAGTCTACTTTAAACCAAGCCTAAGGGACTTGGAGAAGGGAGAAGATAATGGTGAGGTTTATAGCCGGCACTTTTCAAAAGGAACACGACTGTAGCCAGAGGACAATCAGATTATTAGGATCTGTATGCAAATATGCACTTGAGTGAAGCGACGGCAGCTCCTCCTGCTCTAAACGATGAGGTACATAGAACTTACCTCCCAATTGGCACCCTATTCCCGATATAGTGCAATACTTTTGACAAAAGCCCTAGAGTCCATAGTGCACTATATAAGGAATAGGGTGCCATGTGGGACGGGTCCAGAAGAGAGTGGTGGCTGGCTACCTCTGAGGCATCTGTATCTCTGTAGCTCCATAGCTATCTTATTATTAGGTGCTTCAACCAGTCAATTGTTCTCAATACTACGGCTGAGTGTGTAATACTTTGGGAAAGCTTAAGGTGTAGAAACACGGGTACACACATACTGTATGAACATATC
This sequence comes from Oncorhynchus gorbuscha, assembly GCF_021184085.1. Lineage (NCBI taxonomy): Eukaryota > Metazoa > Chordata > Actinopteri > Salmoniformes > Salmonidae > Oncorhynchus > Oncorhynchus gorbuscha. Next base: position 11,636,478 of record NC_060174.1, read on the forward strand.
GAATCTAGAAATGATTACACACAAAAGCAATACACTCTTAGAAAAAAGGGTTCCAAAAGGGTTCTTTGGCCATAGGAGAACTCTTATTGTTTCCAGATAGAACCTTTTTTGGTTCCAGGTAGAACCCTTTTTGGAAAGGGTTCTACATAGAACCCAAAATAGTTCTACCTGGAACCATCAAAGGTTCTACCTGGAACCAAAAAGTATTATTCGAAGGTTTATCCTTGGTGGAAAGCTGAATAACCCATTTAGGTTCTTTTTGTCATGCAGGTGAAGGAGGACCCAAACGCGACTTAACAGAAACAGAGTTTATTAATGTTCAAAACCGAATAACTGAAATCCTCTAGATTAGTAGAGGGGAAAACAACTGGAGAAGCGGCCACAGACTGCAGGTCGCTTCGGGTAGGCGCAGGCCGTAGTCAACTGAGACACCTGCTCACACGCAGCGTCTGAAGAAGGCACAAAACACGACAGGACAGGGTGATACACAATCACGGCAAAAAACACGACAGGACAGGGCGAAACGCAATCACAGCATGGAATACAAAACAAGGAACCGATGGAACAGGAACGGATCACAAAGGAATAAATAGGGAGTCTAATCAGGGGAAAGGATCGGGAACAGGTGTGGGAAGGCTAAATGATGATTAGGGGAATAGGAACAGCTGGGAGCAGGAACGGAACGACAGAGAGAAGAGAGAGCGAGAGAGTGAAAGGGGAGGGGGAGAGAGAGGGATAGAACCAAACAAGACCAGCAGAGGGAAACGAATAGCATGGGGAGCACAGGGACAAGACATGACAATAAATGACAAACATGACAGTACCCCCCACTCACCGAGCGCCTCCTGGCGCACTCGAGGAGGAATCCTGGCGGCAACGGAGGAAATCATCGATGAGCGAACGGTCCAGCACGTCCCGAGACGGAACCCAACTCCTCTCCTCAGGACCGTAACCCTCCCAATCCACTAGGTATTGGTGACCCCGTCCCCGAGAACGCATGTCCATAATTTTATGTACCTTGTAAATAGGTGCGCTCTCGACAAGGACGGGAGGGGGAGGGAAGACGAACGGGGGTGCGAAGAAAGGGCTTAACACAGGAGACATGGAAGACAGGATGGACGCGACGAAGATGTCGCGGAAGAAGCAGTCGCACAGCGACAGGATTGACGACCTGGGAGACACGGAACGGACCAATGAACCGCGGAGTCAACTTACGAGAAGCTGTCGTAAGAGGAAGGTTGCGAGTGGAAAGCCACACTCTCTGGCCGCAACAATACCTTGGACTCTTAATCCTGCGTTTATTGGCGGCTCTCACCGTCTGTGCCCTGTAACGGCAAAGTGCAGACCTCACCCTCCTCCAGGTGCGCTCACAACGTTGGACAAACGCTTGAGCGGAGGGAACGCTGGACTCGGCAAGCTGGGATGAGAACAGAGGAGGCTGGTAACCCAGACTACTCTGAAACGGAGATAACCCGGTAGCAGACGAAGGAAGCGAATTGTGAGCGTATTCTGCCCAGGGGAGCTGTTCTGCCCAAGACGCAGGGTTCCTGAAAGAAAGGCTGCGTAGTATGCGACCAATCGTCTGATTGGCCCTCTCTGCTTGACCGTTAGACTGGGGATGAAACCCGGAAGAGAGACTGACGGACGCACCAATCAAACGACAGAACTCCCTCCAAAACTGTGACGTGAATTGCGGACCTCTGTCTGAAACGGCGTCTAACGGGAGGCCATGAATTCTGAATACATTCTCAATAATGATTTGTGCCGTCTCCTTAGCGGAAGGAAGTTTAGCGAGGGGAATGAAATGTGCCGCCTTAGAGAACCTATCGACAACCGTCAGAATCACAGTCTTCCCGCAGACAAAGGCAGACCGGTAATGAAGTCTAAGGCAATGTGAGACCATGGTCGAGAAGGAATGGGGAGCGGTCTGAGACGACCGGCAGGAGGAGAGTTACCCGACTTAGTCTGCGCGCAGTCCGAACAGGCAGCCACGAAACGGCGCGTGTCACGCTCCTGAGTCGGCCACCAAAAGCGCTGGCGAATAGACGCAAGAGTGCCTCGAACACCGGGATGACCCGCTAACTTGGCAGAGTGAGCCCACTGAAGAACAGCCAGGCGAGTGGAAACAGGAACGAAAAGGAGGTTACTAGGACAAGCGCGCGGCGACGCAGTGTGCGTGAGTGCTTGCTTAACCTGTCTTTCAATTCCCCAGACTGTTAACCCGACAACACGCCCATAAGGAAGAATCCCCTCGGGATCAGTAGAAGCCACAGAAGAACTAAACAGACGGGATAAGGCATCAGGCTTGGTGTTCTTGCTACCCGGACGGTAAGAAATCACAAACTCGAAACGAGCGAAAAACAACGCCCAACGAGCTTGACGGGCATTAAGTCGTTTGGCAGAACGGATGTACTCAAGGTTCTTATGGTCTGTCCAAACGACAAAAGGAACGGTCGCCCCCTCCAACCACTGTCGCCATTCGCCTAGGGCTAAGCGGATGGCGAGCAGTTCACGGTTACCCACATCATAGTTGCGCTCAGATGGCGACAGGCGATGAGAAAAATAAGCGCAAGGATGAACCTTATCGTCAGACTGGGAGCGCTGGGATAGAATGGCTCCCACGCCTACCTCTGAAGCGTCAACCTCGACAATGAATTGTCTAGTGACGTCAGGAGTAACGAGGATAGGAGCGGACGTAAAACGTTCTTTTAGAAGATCAAAAGCTCCCTGGGCGGAACCGGACCACTTAAAACACGTCTTGACAGAAGTAAGAGCTGTGAGAGGGGCAGCAACTTGACCGAAATTACGAATGAAACGCCGATAGAAATTAGCGAAACCTAAGAAGCGCTGCAACTCGACACGTGACCTTGGAACGGGCCAATCACTGACAGCTTGGACCTTAGCGGAATCCATCTGAATGCCTTCAGCGGAAATAACGGAACCGAGAAAAGTAACGGAGGAGACATGAAAAGAGCACTTCTCAGCCTTTACGTAGAGACAATTTTCTAAAAGGCGCTGTAGAACACGTCGAACGTGCTGAACATGAATCTCGAGTGACGGAGAAAAAATCAGGATATCGTCAAGATAGACAAAAACAAAAATGTTCAGCATGTCTCTCAGAACATCATTAACTAATGCCTGAAAAACAGCTGGCGCATTGGCGAGACCGAACGGCAGAACCCGGTACTCAAAATGCCCTAACGGAGTATTAAACGCCGTTTTCCACTCGTCCCCCTCTCTGATGCGCACGAGATGGTAAGCGTTACGAAGGTCCAACTTAGTAAAGCACCTGGCTCCCTGCAGAATCTCGAAGGCTGATGACATAAGGGGAAGCGGATAACGATTCTTAACCGTTATGTCATTCAGCCCTCGATAATCCACGCAGGGGCGCAGAGTACCGTCCTTCTTCTTAACAAAAAGAACCCCGCCCCGGCCGGAGAGGAAGAAGGCACTATGGTACCGGCGTCAAGAGACACAGACAAATAATCCTCGAGAGCCTTACGTTCGGGAGCCGACAGAGAGTATAGTCTACCTCGAGGAGGAGTGGTCCCCGGAAGGAGATCAATACTACAATCATACGACCGGTGAGGAGGAAGGGAGTTGGCTCGGGACCGACTGAAGACCGTGCGCAGATCATGATATTCCTCCGGCACTCCTGTCAAATCGCCAGGTTCCTCCTGAGAAGTAGGGACAGAAGAAATGGGAGGGATGGCAGACATTAAACACTTCACATGACAAGAAACGTTCCAGGATAGGATAGAATTACTAGACCAATTAATAGAAGGATTATGACATACAAGCCAGGGGTGACCCAAAACAACAGGTGTAAACGGTGAACGGAAAATCAAAAAAGACATAGTCTCACTGTGGTTACCAGATACTGTGAGAGTTAAAGGTAGTGTCTCAAATTTGATACTGGGAAGATGACTACCATCTAAGGCAAACATGGGCGTAGGCCTGTCTAACGGTCTGAAAGGAATGTTATGTTTCCGAGCCCATGCTTCGTCCATGAAACAACCCTCAGCCCCAGAGTCAATCAAAGCACTGCATGTAGCACCCGAACCGGTCCAGCGTAGATGGACCGACATAGTAGTACAAGATCTAGATGAAGGGACCTGAGTAGTAGCGCTCACCAGTAGCCCTCCGCTTACTGATGGGCTCTGGCCTCTTACTGGACATGAAATAACAAAATGTCCAGCAACTCCGCAATAGAGGCACAGGCGGTTGGTGATCCTCTGTTCCCTCTCCTTATTCGAGATGCGAATCCCTCCCAGCTGCATGGGCTCAGTCTCAAAGCCAGAGGGAGATGGTTGCGATGCGGAGCAGGGAAACACCGTTGATGCGAGCTCTCTTCCACGAGCCCGGTGACGAAGATCTACCCGTCGTTCTATGCGGATGGCGAGAGCAATCAAGGAGTCCACATCTGAAGGAACCTCCCGGGAGAGAATCTCATCCTTAACCACTGCGTGGAGTCCCTCCAGAAAACGAGCGAGCAGCGCCGGCTCGTTCCACTCACTAGAGGCAGCAAGAGTGCGAAACTCAATGGAATAATCCGTTATGGACCGTTCACCTTGGCATAAGGAAGCCAGGGCCCTAGAAGCCTCCTCACCAAAAACTGAACGGTCAAAAACCCGAATCATCTCCTCCTTAAAGTTCTGGAATCTGTTAGAGCAATCAGCCCTTGCCTCCCAGATAGCTGTGCCCCATTCTCGAGCCCGGCCAGTAAGGAGTGAAATGACGAAAGCAACCCGAGCTCTCTCTCTAGAGTATGTGTGGGGTTGGAGAGAGAACACAATCTCACACTGCGTGAGAAAGGAGCGGCACTCAGTGGGCTGCCCGGAGTAGCAAGGTGGGTTATTAACCCTGGGTTCAGGAGGCTCGGCAGGCCAGGGAGTAACAGGTGGCACGAGACGTAGACTCTGGAACTGTCCAGAGAGGTCGGAAACCTGAGCGGCCAGGTTCTCCACGGCATGACGAGCAGCAGACAATTCCTGCTCGTGTCTGCCGAGCATGGCTCCTTGGATCTCGACGGCAGTGTAACGAGCGTCTGAAGTCGCTGGGTCCATTCTTTGATCGGTTCCTTCTGTCATGCAGGTGAAGGAGGACCCAAACGCGACTTAACAGAAACAGAGTTTATTAATGTTCAAAACCGAATAACTGAAATCCTCTAGATTAGTAGAGGGGAAAACAACTGGAGAAGCGGCCACAGACTGCAGGTCGCTTCGGGTAGGCGCAGGCCGTAGTCAACTGAGACACCTGCTCACACGCAGCGTCTGAAGAAGGCACAAAACACGACAGGACAGGGTGATACACAATCACGGCAAAAAACACGACAGGACAGGGCGAAACGCAATCACAGCATGGAATACAAAACAAGGAACCGATGGAACAGGAACGGATCACAAAGGAATAAATAGGGAGTCTAATCAGGGGAAAGGATCGGGAACAGGTGTGGGAAGGCTAAATGATGATTAGGGGGAATAGGAACAGCTGGGAGCAGGAACGGAACGACAGAGAGAAGAGAGAGCGAGAGAGTGAAAGGGGGGAGGGGGAGAGAGAGGGATAGAACCAAACAAGACCAGCAGAGGGAAACGAATAGCATGGGGAGCACAGGGACAAGACATGACAATAAATGACAAACATGACACTTTTTTTCTAAGAGTGTACAGTATAGACAGACACGCACAGAGAGGCGTGTTCATTCTTCTACAGACGCATACAGAGAAACAAACACGAAGAGCACATGCATTCAATACTGTGATAATATTCAATACTCTGCACATCAATACAAAACACACACACACACACTCGGGGGTACACAAGCAAAAACACACTCTCTCTCTTTCTCTATCACATATACACACAAACACACACACAAACACACACACACAGCTCGATGAAATGAAAGTCAGTAATTTTCCTTACCGCCCCCAGCTCAACAGTAGCTTTAACCCATAAAGCAGCACAGGCTTGTAGCAAACATGTACTTGACAGAAAGACTGGCCTACAGCTGGCATCTATATCATACCGACTTGGGTTTACACAACCTCTGCGAATCGCACATCAGCGTACAACATATGGCATTGAATTGTATGGAATATTAAAATGAGTCATTTGGCTGTGTCCCAAATGGCACCCTATTCCCTATGTAGTGCACTACTAGGGCCCATAGGTCTCTGTTCAAAGTAGTGGACTATGTAGGGAATAGGGTGCCATTTGGGGCCCAGACCCTAAATACTGTAAAGCAGTGGAGGCTCCTCCTCAGTGAATGTCCTCAAAATAAAAACCGCAAAACATTTAAAAAGTTATCAGATAAAACGAAATATAATCTCGTCACCAAATAATTGATTAAAACACTATTTTGCAAAGGTCTACAGTAGCCTCAACAGCACTCTGTAGAGTAGCACCATGGTGTAGCCGGAGGACAGCTAGCTTCCATCCTCCTCTGGGTACATTGACTTCAATATAAAACCTAGGAGGCTCATGGTTTTCAACCCCTTCCATAGACTTACACAGTAATTATCTTGCAGCATGAACTGACATTTTGTCCATCCAATTAAAGGATCAGAGAATTCACATAGTACTGAAAGCATACGCTACATCTAGCAAGCACCACGGTGTATACAATGTGGTGAGTAGTTGACTCAAAGAGAGAGAAAGACAATCGTTGAACAGTTTTGAACACATTTATTTATTCCAAAATGAAGGAGAAGCAAGAGAGATGTCGAGAGAAAGGGATTATATTTTTTTTCAGTTTCACAAGCTTAGTTATCAATTGCAGGTAGCTAGTTTAGCCTCAAGCAGAGGGATGCCATGTTAGCTAGCTGGCTATGACTTCCTAACACAACACTGGAACTCTTCCAAATCAAGGTAAGCTTTTGGTTTTACTAATTTATTGCTACCAGTGTCTGCCAGTGTAACTGCTTATTTTACTTATTGTGTAGGTGCTATTGAATGTCACTGTGTCAATGTCTGCACCTCAAATGTTTCTCTCGAGCTGTGTGCACCTATGTTGTAGACTTTCATTCATAGGCTATGTTGTGCAACTTTATGATGGGTACAGGGAAAATTTGAGTATCATGTAGTAGCCTAAACCTATCGATGTTACATTGTACTGGGTGAATGGAATATGAATGACAGTGATCCAATATGCTGTAATAGAAATAAAGCCATGCTCCCTCATCTTAAATGGCAATGACCACCACTTTAAAAAAAATATATATTTCACCTTTATTTAACCAGGTAGGCTAGTTGAGAACAAGTTCTCATTTACAACTGCGACCTGGCCAAGATAAAGCATAGCAGTGTGAACAGACAACAACACAGAGTTACACATGGAGTAAACAATTAACAAGTCAATAACACAGTAGAAAAAAATAAAAAAGAGAGTATATATACATTGTGTGCAAAAGGCATGAGGAGGTAGGCAAATAATTACAATTTAGCAGATTAACACTGGAGTGATAAATGATCAGATGGTCATGTACAGGTAGAGATACTGGTGTGCAAAAGAGCAGAAAAGTAAATAAATAAAAACAGTATGGGGATGAGGTAGGTAAATTGGGTGGGCTATTTACCGATGGACTATGTACAGCTGCAGCGATCGGTTAGCTGCTCAGATAGCAGATGTTTAACCTCTTCAGTCTACCCTATACTTTTTCGAACATTCTGTTAAAAATCGCGCAACATTTCAGCGCCCTGCTACTCATGCCAGGAATATAGTATATGCATATGATTAGTATGTGTGGATAGAAAACACTCAGACGTTTATAAAACTGGTTAAATCACGGCTGTGACTTTAACAGAACGTGCGTTTCATTGGAAAGTGCAGGAAAATCTGATCACTGAAAGTGGAAAAATATATCCATCCGCCGCTTCAACCCATTGTTATGGGCGAAAGACAATAAATATGGCTGAGGTTGCAGTACCTACAGCTTCCACACGATGTCAACAGTCTTGTCACATTTACATTTACAATTAAGTCATTTAGCAGACGTTCTTATCCAGAGCGACTATTTGCCTAGGATTTGTTTCTTCGTCAAACGAACAAGAGACAGCCCATTTCTTCCGGTCTCCGACCGGATATTTTGGTTGAGAAATACAAGGACAGTATTTCAAGACGGACCCCTATAGAAAACACTACATCTCGTGATTAATTTGATCGCTTATTAACGTTTACTAATACCTAAAGTTGCATTACAAAAGTATTTCGAAGTGTTTTGTGAAAGTTTATCGTCGACTTTTTGAATTTAAAAAAATGACGTTACGTTATGAAACGCTATTTTTTTCCATTTATCACACGGTCTTCATAGATCGATATCTAGGCTATATATGGACCGATTTAATCGAAAAAAAGACCCAATAGTGATTATGGGACATCTAGGAGTGCCAACAAAGAAGATGGTCAAAGGTAATGAATGTTTTATATTTTATTTGTGCGGTTTGTGTAGCGCCGACTATGCTAATTATTTTGTTTACGTCCCCTGCGGGTCTTTTGGGGTGTTACATGCTATCAGATAATAGCTTCTCATGCTTTCGCCGAAAAGCATTTTAAAAATCTGACTTGTTGCCTGGATTCACAACGAGTGTAGCTTTAATTCAATACCCTGCATGTGTATTTTAATGAACGTTTGAGTTTTAACTAATACTATTAGCATTTAGCGTAGCGCATTTGCATTTCCAGAGCTCTAGATGGGACGCCTGCGTGCCAGGTAGGAGTAAGTGGTAGTTGGTGAGGGAGATAAGTCTCCAACTTCAGCAATTTTTGCAATTCGTTCCAGTCACAGGCAGCAGAGAACTGGAAGGAAAGGCGGCCAAATGAGGTGTTGGCTTTAGGGATGATCAGTGAAATACACCTGCTGGAGCGCGTGCTACGGGTGGGTGTTGCCCACTGCTGTAAAGAGGACATGCAAGCTTTGAACTAGCTAGGATTACTGTACACAGTGTGTTCATGGTAAGTGGTGAAATGTGGAGAGGATTGCAAAAAAGTCAAGATTCCTATAGATATGGCATCAAGGCTGTAGGTGGTTCCGCTTGGGGAAATAGAGGTATGGAGTCTGCAGTGGAACAATATTGGTTTCGGTTGGAGAAAAGTAGTCTGAGTAGGAAATGCGTGAATAGGATTTTCATGTCTTCAGGCATGCAGTGAGCTGTGTTAAGTATTATGTAATGATATACATTTATTGAGAAATTTCCCTAAATCTTAAAAATAACTAGTTATATCTATCTAGTTACATTTTGGCATTTAAAACCCATGGTTACATACATGTAACATTGTCTTTAAATACCTGGTGTCTGTACGCGTTCCACTTTCATGCAGTAAAATGGCCAAATCTCACTCTAGTGGCCTCATGGGTGGAATTGTATTAATACTATTCATCATTTCATCATTAATTCACTTTTTTTTTACCCGTTGTCAAAAAGGTGTTGTTATATTTCGGTCTTGTGTGTTGTATATAAAGTGTAATATTTGGATGAAAACTCAACTTTCTATCTGACAGGTGTCCTCTTTTTTTAAGCCCATAACCATTTGTGTGAATTGTATACTTTTGTTTCAAAGTAGATTTGTTTAAGACTACCAAGAAACACTCTGTGTGACCCTGAATTTGCCCACTGCAGTAAAAGGTTAAAACCTCTGAAGTCTAAGCCTTGGGGGGGAGGGTTCTACTATATGGAATTGTTTTAAGATGGTCATAGCATGGATAATTTATCTATTTGATTTTGGACTTTAGGACCCCTGTATGTATAAACATATATGTTTTTTTGGTTGGCACAAAACTACCTCCATACGACCATAATTTTTAAAAAACCGGTACCGTTTATCTTCAGGCAAGTCCCGTGACACCTGTGGGGGCCGTAGTGCAAAACAGAGAACACTATCTTGTTTGTAAGAATCTCAACATTCCATTTGTATGCTTGGACACTACAGACAGAAGTTGGCCGATCAGAGAGTCCTGCCTTCAAACAAGTCCCTTGAAGCTTGTGGGGTTCTTAGAGCAAAACGGTGAACATCACCTTTCCATAGAGTGGTCATAGTAGTAGACATTTTTGTGAGAAGATTTTCAGGATGTGTCATTGTCGGATAAACAACACTGTATCTTGGCCACCTTCCACCGCAGATGCAGAAGTCTGAGCCTAGTCACAAAAACACATACATCCATTTTCCAGCCAAAGAGAGGAGTCACAAAAAGCCAAAATAGAGATACAATTCATCACTAACTTTTGATGACACTCACAGCACTTCATGTTACACAATACATGTATGTTTTGTTCGATAAAGTGCATATTTATATCCAAAAATCTCAGTTTACATTGACGCGTTACGTTCAGTAATGTTTTGCTTCCAAAACATCCGGTGATTTTGCAGAGAGCCACATCAATGTACAGAAATAGTCATCATAAACTTTAATATAAGATACAAGTGTTTTGCACAGAATTAGAGATATACTTCTCCTTAATGCAACCGCTGTGTCGAATTTCAAATAAACGTTACGGAAAAAGCAAACCATGCAATAATAATGAGTACGGCGCTCAGACAACAAATCAAGCCATACAGATATCCGCCATGTTGGAGTCAACAGAAGTCAGGAATAGCGTTATAAATATTCACTTACCTTTGATGATCTTCATCAGAATGCACTCCTATGAATCCCAGTTCCACAATAAATGTTTGATTTGTCCGATAAAGTCCATCATTTATGTCCAAATACCTCCTTTAGTTAGTGCATTCAGTTCATAAATCCAAACTCACGAGGTGCGGGCAGGTCCAGGTGAAGTTCATAAGAAAGTCATATTACAGTTCGTAGAAACATGTCAAACGAAGTATAGAATCAATCTTTAGGATGTTTTCATCATAAATCTTCAATAATGTTCCAACCAGAGAATTTATTTGTCTTCAGAAATGCAATGGAACGCAATGGATCAGCTCATGCCACTCTGGCAGACTCATTCAGCTCCCATTCCCCCGTCCTTCACAGTAGAATCATCAATCAAGGTTCTAAAGACTGTTGACATCTAGTGGAAGCCTTAGGAAGTGCGATATGACCCCATAGACACTGTATATTCGATAGGCAATGAGTTGAAAAACTACAAACCTCAGATTTCCCACTTCCTGGTTTGATTTTTCTCAGGTTTTCACCTGCCATATGATTTCTGTTATACTCACAGACATCATTCAAACAGTGTTAGAAACATCAGAGTGTTTTATATCCACATCTACTAATAATATGCATATATTAGCAACTGGGCCTGAGTAGCAGGCAGTTTACTCTGGGCACTCTATTCATCCAAACGTGAAAATGCTGCCTCCTATCCCAAACAGGTTAACTTCTGAAAGGTATAGGGGGCAGCATTTTCACTTTTGCATAAATAGCATGCCCATTTTGAACTTCCTGCTACTCATGCCAAGAATATAAGATATGCATAATATTAGTAGATTTGAATAGAAAATACTCTGATGTTTCTAAAACTGTTTGAATCATGTCTGTGAGTATAACAGAACTTATGTAGCAGGCAAAACCCTGAGTACTAACCATTCAGAATTTTGTTTTTGAGGTCTCTGTCTGTTCAGTGAGTTCTCATTGGGAAACAATATTTCTTAGGCACGCTTCCACTGGATGTCACCAGTCTTTGGAATTTGGTTGAGGTTATTCCTTTGTGCAATGAAGAAGTATGACCATCTAGGAAATGGTTGCGCAAGGCTTGAAAAGTAGCGTTGGTCTATCTGTATTGAACACAGATAGACCAGTCTTCAATTTGATCGATTATTAACGTTTAAAAATACTCAAAGTTGTATTACAAAAGTAGTTTGAAATGGTTTGTCAAAGTTTACAGGTAACTTTTGAGATATTTTGTAGTGACATTGCGCAAATTGGAAGCTGTTTTTTTTGGATCAAACGTGCCAAATAAATGAACATTTTGGATATATATGGACGGAATTAATCAATCAAAATGATCAATTGTGATGTTTATGGGACATAAAGAGTGCCAACAAAAGAAGCTCGTCAAAGGTAAGGCATGATTTATATTTTATTTCTGCGTTTTGTGTAGCGCCTGCAGGGTTGAAATATGCTACTCTCTTTGTTTACTGTTGTGCTATCATCAGATAATAGCTTCTTATGCTTTCGCCGAAAAGCCTTTTTAAAATCTGACATGTTGGCTGGATTCACAACGAGCGTAGCTTTAATGTAGTATCTTACATGTATAATTTTATTTGAATTTGCCTCGCTGCATTTTCCCTGGCTTTTGGCCAAGTGGGACGCTAGCGTCCCCTATCCTAGAGAGGTTAAGAAGAGATACCAATAAGTAATTGTGGCACAATCTGGTGGCCGAATTTGTACTTAAACTATCAGAGATTGGTGCTGAATATCATATTCTGTTCCTCCAAATGGTCTTATACGTTGGCAAAAAGGTGAGTTTGTGCAATTCAATGCATGCAACATACTCATACGATGTCCAGAGATGACGAGTACATTTCCTAAGAAAGATATACATTTTTGGCAAAGTATAATCACCTGAAAATGTGTTACGTATATGCAATATGGGGCATTAAGTGATGCAAACCCCACATTTGCATAGATATTTTGTATTCCAAAATGTTTCAGAATTTTTTCCTTCTTTTTCAGGAATATGTTATTTGGGGTCTAACTCCTGATTTGTAATACACTGAAGACTACGTCCGAGTTTCTAAGGTTTTAAACAGCTACAATAACGCAAATGACTGATATGAACAAACAACATTCTGCCATTGGTTACTCCTCCCAAGCCTCCAGCGAGCACTCCATAATATACGCCTTTACAATGATTTGACTGTGCTAGAAAACTTCTCAGTATCAGCTCCCTATAGGTTATCTCACTCCCAGTCCCTGTATCTATCTAATGAGTTCAAAGGTTATTAGAGGGAGAAAGACACAAATTGATTTAGCCTCATTAGTTTGCCACTAGTTTGTTTTCCTAATGATCCACCCCCCCTAGTGCTAGGAACAAAGACATCTTCAGGGTCTGTAGGAGCTTTAAGTGTGATGACAGGCATCCTGCACCATGGGTGGCTAGAGGAGAGGATGAGAGAGGAATGGGAGGAGAGGAAGCGAAGAGGAGAGATTGAGACCCCCCGACGTGTGGCGCCCCACCTGCTCCCCGCCTGTCCTCGTCGGATCGCATATGGTTGACGAGATGGAAAACGAGGAAATTAAGATATCATATTGACATCCTACTCAGCGCCTCCCAATAGCTCCCTCCCTCCAGTCTGTCTCTCTATCGCTCCATTGACTTCCCTCATTCTCCGTCTTTTTTCCACAATTTTTTTCTCTCTCCCTCCCCCTCTCAGTTACTCATCCTCCCTCACTCCCCACATCTTACTCTCTCCATCCCTCCTCCATCTTCCTCTCTCCATCCCTCCTCCATCTTCCTCTCTCCATCCCTCCCATCTTCCTCTCTCCATCCCTCCCCCATCTTCCTCTCTACATCCCTCCCCCATCTTACTCTCTCCATCCCTCCCCCATCTTACTCTCTCCATCCCTCCTCTCCATCCCGCCCCCATCTTACTCTCTCCATCCCTCCTCTCCATCTCTCTCCCATCTTCCTCTCTCCATCCCTCCCCCATCTTACTCTCTCCATCCCTCCCCCATCTTACTCTCTCCATCCCTCCCCCATCTTACTCTCTCCATCCCTCCTCTCCATCCCACCCCCATCTTCCTCTCTCCATCCCTCCCCCATCTTCCTCTCTCCATCCCTCCTCCATCTTCCTCTCTCCATCCCTCCCCCATCTTACTCTCTCCATCCCTCCTCCATCTTCCTCTCTCCATCACTCCCCCATCTTACTCTCTCCATCCCTCCCCATCTTCCTCTCTCTATCCCTCCTCTCCATCACTCCCCCATCTTACTCTCTCCATCCCTCCCCATCTTCCTCTCTCTATCCCTCCTCTCCATCCCTCCTCCATCTTCCTTTCTCTATCCCTCCCCCATCTTCCTCTCTCCATCCCTCCACATCTGCCTCTCTCTATCCCTCCTCTCCATCCCTCCTCCATCTTCCTTTCTCCATCCCTCTCCCATCTTCCTCTCTCCATCCCTCCCCATCCACCTCTCTCTATCCCTCCTCTCCATCCCTCCTCCATCTTCCTCTCTCCATCACTCCCCCATCTTACTCTCTCCATCCCTCCCCCATCTTCCTTGCTCTATCCCTCTCCCATCTTCCTCTCTCCATCCCTCCCCCATCTTCCTCTCTCCATCACTCCCCCATCTTACTCTCTCCATCCCTCCCCCATCTTCCTCGCTCTATCCCTCTCCCATCTTCCTCTCTCCATCCCTCCCCCATCTTCCTCTCTCCATCACTCCCCCATCTTACTCTCTCCATCCCTCCCCCATCTTCCTCGCTCTATCCCTCTCCCATCTTCCTCTCTCCATCCTTCCCCCATCTTCCTCTCTCCATCCCTCCCCCATCTTCCTCTCTCCATCCCTCCCCCATCTTCCTCGCTCTATCCCTCTCCCATCTTCCTCTCTCCATCCCTCCCCCATCTTCCTCTCTCCATCCCGCCCCCATCTTCCTCTCTCCATCACTCCCCCATCTTACTCTCTCCATCCCTCCCCCATCTTCCTCGCTCTATCCCTCTCCCATCTTCCTCTCTCCATCTCTCCCCATCTTCCTCTCTCCATCCCGCCCCCATCTTCCTCTCTCCATCCCTCCCCCATCTTCCTCCCCCCCATCTTCCTCTCTCCATCCCTCCCCCATCTTCCTCTCTCCACCCCTCCCCCATCTTCCTCTCTCTCCAGACATGTCTACAGGGGGAGACTAGTGTTTTTTGGCTTGGCCTCGTTTCCGGTTTGGATTTTTCTTTGCCTTTGAAGTCCTTCATCACCCTGTCCTGTGCCCTCCTGCACTTCGCCCCTCTGCGTTCATCCCCCCTCATCTCCTCCTTTGTCTGTGTGTTTGTGTGCATGTGTTTGTTTGTTTGCTGGCGGGAGCAAACCCATTAACATTGTAAAAAATGTGCCAGGATTGCTTTGCAGAGCTCCAACACAGACAGAACAATGAGACAGATTTTACTGGATGTATAAATGTGAAGCATCCGGTTGGCATTTCCACTCACTTCCAAATATGGTAGTGAGAGGAAGCCCACTGGTGGTTAGTGGGAGAAGATGGAACGAGATGGATTGTGACCGACATTCTGCAAATTTTCTGAACAATTAAATATTTGATCTCAATACTGTTTACTGTTCCCAAAACTAGATACTGTTTTGAATAGAGTGGAGTAAGTTTTGTAGACTCTACCCTTTGCAAAAGTTTTGAAAAATCGCATTGTTTAGGAGTGCGAAGGTGAATTAAGTTCTTGCACACGCGCACTTCACAGAGTAGGCGTTCCCTAACGGAAATAAGCATGTGTATGCTAGAGCGCACCAATTGGATATCGCTACAGCATGCTTGGCTCTGCCCACCTCCTTGCTTGTTCTGCCCACTATGACTCATTTGTTCCCACTGGAAATGACAAGCTGTGGTTTATCTTGGTTGGTTTAGTTATAAAAAATCTTTGTCTCTGATGTCCATCTGTTGATATACAGTATATGTCTCCTTTCTCAACCGACATGTCATCTGAAATGTACTGTGAGTGACAGCTGCTTTCCCTGGGGGCGAGAAATGGACTCCGATGGACACGCAACCTCCCAAGAGAAAACTAAAAGAGAAGAAGGAGAAGAAGAAGCAACATGGCCTTCTGGGTATAACGCCACATGTATTATGTCTTATTACTAAGATGTAGTTCAGAAAGGGTTACTAGGGTGGGCCACTGCTGAAAACCACACTTCTATCATTCTGACCGAGTGCTCTATGGATCTCCACGGGAATCGCTACACATTCCAGTGACAGTTGGATGATTGTTGAGTGTTTTTTTCTCTAACGTTGTTCAAGAGTTGTTGCTCAAAGTCCTGTCATCGTAAACAGAAGTGTTCTATAAAACTGTGTTACTTGAATCATAAGGCTTTCTGTCTTCTCCACGACTGGTGAAGACAAGTTGAAGAATGACTGTGAGTGGAACTGAAAGCTCAACCGCTAGTGAATTCATCTAGACAAAAGCTTTGATCCACAGTCTACATCTGAAACTCCACC
Source organism: Oncorhynchus gorbuscha (assembly GCF_021184085.1). Taxonomy (NCBI): domain Eukaryota; kingdom Metazoa; phylum Chordata; class Actinopteri; order Salmoniformes; family Salmonidae; genus Oncorhynchus; species Oncorhynchus gorbuscha. The sequence goes on from NC_060174.1 coordinate 11,652,574, forward strand.
CACAGTTCATGGTCTACATCTGAAACTCCATTCACAGTGCATGGTCTACATCTGAAACTCCATTCACAGTGCATGGTCTACATCTGAAACTCCACCCACAGTGCATGGTCTACATCTGAAACTCCACCCACAGTTCATGGTCTACATCTGAAACTGATGAATGAAGTTTTAATAAAAAAAATTAATTTGATTTACGCTTAACTCTGTAGCTCAGTTGGTAGAGCATGGCGCTTGTAACGCCAGGGTAGTGGGTTCGATCCCCGGGACCACCCATATGTAGAATGTATGCACACATGACTGTAAGTCGCTTTGGATAAAAGCGTCTGCTAAATGGCATACATACATACATACAGAACTAAGAACAGTGGGTTAACTGCTTTGTTCAAGGGCAGAACGACACCTTGTCCCGATCTAGCAACCTTTCGGTTACTGGTCCAATGCTCTAACCACTAGACTGCCTGCAGGATGCCTGCCTGCAGGATGAGTTAGTACCCTTGCTGTTTGTACTCACGATACAAATGGCATGGCAGCACATGATACAGCGAGGGGCAGAACGATAGATTTGTACCTTGTCAGCTCGGGGGTTTGAACTTGCAACCTTCTGGTTACTAGTCCAACGCTCTAACCACTAGGCTACACTGCCGCCAATCATCCTTGATTGAGTTTGAGATAATGGCCAAGACACAGAAATTGTGGGAAAGAGTCTTACCCGGAGAAAATACAATGTACAGAACAGAAACATTACCTTGTTTGTTCTTCAGCATTATAGAACATAGTGCCACGGCTCTGGGGGCCCCGTTCTGAAATAAATCCTCATGTAGTGGGAGCTCTGATGAGCTGTGACTCCTGGAAGACTGCAGAGCTAGAGGAGGGGAAGGATGGAGAAGAGGGGGGGGGGGTGTAGGGAAGTGACTGCAAGTGGCTTGGAAAGGAATCAGTTATTATTCTCTTCCTGGAGGTGCTCAACAATGGAAAACATTAGTCAGTGATACATCTTTAATGGTACTTTATGGGGCTTGTCTGATGAAACAATGGAGCCTTTCACAATGAGCCAGATTAATATACCAAACTGGGGGAGTATGGGATGGGATGGGATGGGATGGGAGGGAGGGGATGGGAGGGGAGGGAGGGGAGGGGATGGGAGGGGAGGGGATGGGAGGGGATGGGAGGGGAGGGGAGGGGAGGGGAGGGAAGGGGATGGGAGGGGAGGGGAGGGGAGGGGAGGGGATGGGATGGGAGGGGAGGGGAGGGGAGGGGAGGGGATGGGAGGGGAGGGGAGGGGAGAGGAGAGGAGAGGAGAGGAGAGGAGAGGAGAGGAGAGGAGAGGAGAGGAGAGGAGAGGAGAGGAGAGGAGAGGAGAGGAGAGGAGAGGAGAGGAGGGGAGGGGAGGGGATGGGATGGGAGGGGAGGGGATGGGAGGGGAGGGGAGGGGAGGGGAGGGGAGGGGAGGGGGGGAGGGGAGGGGAGGGAGGGGATGGGATGGGAGGGGGGAGGGGAGAGGATAGGGAGATGGAGTGAGAGAGAGAGAGAGAGGAGGAGGAGGGGTTATAGGGAGATGGAGTGAGAGAGAGAGAGAGAGAGAGAGAGAGAGAGAGAGAGAGGAGGAGGGGAGGGGATGGGATGGGAGGGGAGGGGAGGGGATAGGGAGATCGAGTGAGAGAGAGAGAGAGAGAGGAGGAGGAGGGGTTATAGGGAGATGGAGTGAGAGATAGAGAAGGAGGAGGGGTTATAGGGAGATGGAGTGAGAGATAGAGGAGGAGGAGGAGGGGTTATAGGGAGATGGAGTGAGAGATAGAGGAGGAGGAGGAGGAGGGGTTATAGGGAGATGGAGTGAGAGAGAGAGAGAGAGAGAGAGAGAGAGAGAGAGAGAGAGAGAGAGAGAGAGAGAGAGAGAGAGAGAGAGAGAGAGAGAGAGAGAGAGAGAGAGAGAGAGGAGGAGGAGGAGGGGTTATAGGGAGATGGAGTGAGAGATAGAGGAGGAGGAGGAGGGGTTATAGGGAGATGGAGTGAGAGAGAGAGAGAGAGAGAGAGAGAGAGAGAGAGAGAGAGAGAGAGAGAGAGAGAGAGAGAGAGAGAGAGAGAGAGAGAGAGAGAGAGAGAGAGAGAGAGAGAGAGAGAGAGAGAGGAGGAGGAGGGGTTATAGGGAGATGGAGTGAGAGATAGAGGAGGAGAAGAGACACCAGTGTGGGAGGTTAACTTGATGAAAACAGCGTTTGGGTAACATGAAGGATTGTTAAGTGGACATCTGTAAAGTGGTACCACAGCCAGATTGCCTGGTTGGTTCTAACCCGCCAGTAAAGTTGTTCTGTGAGCAGAAAGGAACAGATGATTGTAGTGAAGGAGCAGTATAAATAGTATAGTACACTCAACAACATGTATTATGAATGCATGAACAAATGGTATTTTAATGTCACAGCTCCTGTTGAGGTAGCGCACAGCTGATGCATGCTCGACAAATTGAAAAATCCAGCAGACATCCCCCACCCCCCCTTCTTTCCATCATCTTGTTGTACCTTCAGCCTTCATAGCCATCTCCTATTGCTGCTGAACAAGACACATTAGGAAAGGGATGGAAGAATCCACTCTAAAGGGTTGGAGGGGGGAGAGCAGAGAAGTGACTGATGGTTGTTGAGGCAGCTCTCCCCCCTCCTCTGCCTGTGTCCTTGGTACAGTCCGTGTTCTGGGCAAGGCCTCTCCTTATGCACGTACTATACCAGTCACTTTTACTGTTATGTAAATAAAGCAGAAGCTCATCTACAGTAAAAATATGGTGAGCCAGAGGGAGATGGAGGGATGGTGGCGGAGGGTGGAGGAATGGCGGCAGGGGGGGGACGGGATGTTCTTCAGCTGGTCTGACTCCCAGGATGGGGGGAATCAATGTCATCGAGTGAGCTCTGAGGAAGAGAGGGTGAGGGGGAGAGGAGGACAGTGAACAGGAGGGGGGTCATCATTAACAAACAGAACAAGGGGGCTGCCGGGTCCTTCGATTAGTCCAGCCGTGCTCAATAGTGGCCCAATGGAGTTTCTCCAAGGGAATGACAGTGAGTTGTGTCGGGAGGCAACGTTAGGGAGCCAGGGAAGATAAGCCTATCACTGGGTTTAAATCTTTAAAGGCTGAAAATAGGCGTTTTTTTCCTCTGGTCCCTCCAACAAACAGGTAGATTGGGTAGGAAGGCAAATTGCCAGGGACAGGATAAGTCTGAAGCTGGATATTAGGACAGGAAAATAAAGTGGATATGACTTTTTCAAATGGGCAATATTTTTCAGGAAATGTCTTGTTTACATGGTCTATGGGGTGCCCTCCAAGGTCTTTTTTTTTTACTAGGATTCAGAAACAAATCCCCATGCCATACCCTCTGGGTGAACTCCTTTTCTTCCTGGCTGTAGTAACCAGTGGACTGGCGTCAGTACACTACAGTACAGTCTCATTTTGAGCGAAGCTCCTTTTTCACCAACAGACTCAACCCTAGTCTCGGCATGTCCTTTTGGGCTCTGTGTTTATTATAAACATCAAAGTCCGAAAAGTCCGTTGTTTTACTATAGTTAGTTTGATTATACTGACTTGTCGGTGACAATACAAAAATAAAAGCTGCCATGGAACATATGCCACGGATTTGGCCTGGAGGAAGAAAAAATTAAAATACTTCCTTCACTGCTACCCTCTGCCTAGTCACGCATGTGTTTTTCCTCCAATCACCTGGAACTGCAAGTGATGCCACAGCCAGAGCCACCCTCCAGCGGTGTGAGCTACGGTCAGAGAACCGTGGGGAAGGAAGGAAGAAGCTGAGCATCGCCGGATCAAGCCCTGCTCGTTCCCACCTCATCCGCTATGTCCTTCCCTCCTCCTTCCCTCCCTCCTCCCCTCTCTCCCTTCCTTCCTTCCTCCCTCCCTCCGCCAATCACACATGACTCCTCCACAGCATGAGCCTCACAGAACTTGGTCCATCTGTTGCAAAATAACTAAGAGAAAGAGAGAGATGGAGAAAGAGAACATGTGAGAAAGAGAGAGATGGAGAAAGAGGCAAAGGGTCAAAGAGAGTCAGTGAAGGTGCGATATCAAGAGAGTGAGATGTGATATCTAATACCAAGAGAGTGAGATGTGATATCTGATATCAAGAGAGTGAGATGTGACATCTGATACCAAGAGAGTGAGATGTGATATCTGATACCAAGAGAGTGAGATGTGATATCTGATATCAAGAGAATGAGTGAAGGTGCGATATCAAGAGAGCGAGATGTGATATCTGATACCAAGAGAGTGAGATGTGATATCTGATATCAAGAGAGTGAGATGTGATATCTGATACCAAGAGAGTGAGATGTGATATCTGATATCAAGAGAGTGAGTTGTGATATCTGATATCAAGAGAGTGAGATGTGATGTCTGATATCAAGAGAGTGAGATGTGATATCTGATACCAAGAGAGTGAGATGTGATGTCTGATGTCAAGAGAGTGAGATGTGATATCTGATATCAAGAGAGTGAGATGTGATATCTGATATCAAGAGAGTGATATGTGATATCTGATATCAAGAGAGTGAGATGTGATATCTGATATCAAGAGAGTGAGATGTGATATCTGATATCAAGAGAGTGAGATGTGATATCTGATATCAAGAGAGTGAGATGTGATATCTGATATCAAGAGAGTGAGATGTGATGTCTGATATCAAGAGAGTGAGTTGTGATATCTGATATCAAGAGAGTGAGATGTGATATCTGATGTCTGGTGTTCAACCTTCCCAAGTTCTCTCACGTCACCCCGCTCCTCCGCTCTCTCCACTGGCTTCCAGTTGAAGCTCGCATCCGCTACAAGACCATGGTGCTTGCCTACGGAGCTGTGAGGGGAACGGCACCTCAGTACCTCCAGGCTCTGATCAGGCCCTACACCCAAACAAGGGCACTGCGTTCATCCACCTCTGGCCTGCTCGCCTCCCTACCACTGAGGAAGTACAGTTCCCGCTCAGCCCAGTCAAAACTGTTCGCTGCTCTGGCCCCCCAATGGTGGAACAAACACCCTCACGATACCAGGACAGCGGAGTCAATCACCACCTTCCGGAGACACCTGAAACCCCACCTCTTTAAGGAATACCTAGGATAGGATAAAGTAATCCTTCCCCCCCCTTAAACGATTTAGATGCACTATTGTAAAGTGGCTGTTCCACTGGATGTCATAAGGTGAATGCACCAATTTGTAAGTCGCTCTGGATAAGAGCGTCTGCTAAATTACTTAAATGTAATGTAAATGTGATGTCAAGAGAGTGAGTTGTGATATCTGATATCAAGAGAGTGAGATGTGATATCTGATATCAAGAGAGTGAGATGTGATATCTGATATCAAGAGAGTGAGTTGTGATGTCTGATATCAAGAGAGTGAGATGTGATATCTGATATCAAGAGAGTGAGATGTGATATCTGATATCAAGAGAGTGAGTTGTGATATCTGATATCAAGAGAGTGAGATGTGATGTCTGATATCAAGAGAGTGAGATGTGATATCTGATATCAAGAGAGTGAGTTGTGATGTCTGATGTCAAGATGTGAGATGTGAAACAACATCAGCAGTGACCCACAAATTGGCACTATCGCAAACAGCAGGGAGAGACCGGGCCATTACTCCCCCCGTACTCCCCCGTTGAAAAGAAATACCCAGCATCCCCAGTCCCAAACAACTTCCCACGGCTATGGGTACAGAGAGAGAGAGAGAGAGAGAGAGAGAGAGAGAGAGAGAGAGAGAGAGAGAGAGAGAGAGAGAGAGAGAGAGAGAGAGAGCGAGAGAGCGAGAGAGAGAGAGAGAGAGAGAGAGAGAGAGAGAGAGAGAGAGAGAGAGAGAGAGAGAGAGAGGAAAATGTGTGGGCTCAATCTTCTCCCCCTGTTCCCAGAGGCCATGAGAACTGGCGTCATGCTGCTAGCACTCAGCCTCTCCTCTGAGAGGGAGCCTTCCAACAGAGAAGGGGGAGGGAGGGGGCGAGGGGCAAAGAGGGATATGGATAGACAAGGAATAACAGGAGGGAGGGGGAGAATAAAATATAGATGGAGATACAGAGGTGGTGAGTGAGAACGAGAGAATGAAGGAGGGAGGGAGGGAGATAATGAAGGAAGGAGGAAGAGAGAGAGGGAGAGAGAGAGTGAGAGAGAGAGAGAGAGAGAGAGAGAGAGAGAGAGAGAGAGAGAGAGAGAGAGAGAGAGAGAGAGAGAGAGAGAGAGAGAGAGAGAGAAAATGAAGGGAGGGAGGGAGGGAGGGAGGGAGGGAGGGAGGGAGGGAGGGAGGGAGGGAGGGAGGGAGGGAGGGAGGGAGGGAGGGAGGGAGGGAGGGAGGGAGGGAGGGGGAGAGAGAGAGTGAGTGAGAGGGAGGGAGGGAGATAATGAAGGACGGACGGAGGGAGAGAGAGAGGGAGGGAGAGAGAGAGTGAGTGAGAGGGAGGGAGGGAGATAATGAAGGACAGAGGGAGAGAGAGAGAGAGAGAGAGAGAGGGAGGGAGGGAGGGAGGGAGAGAGAGAGAGAGAGAGGGAGGGTGGGAGGGAGGGAGATAATGAAGGAGAGAGAGGGATAGAGAGAGAGAGAGAGAGAGAGAGAGAGAGAGAGAGAGAGAGAGAGAGAGAGAGAGAGAGAGAGAGAGAGAGAGGGAGAGAGAGAGGGAGAGAGAGAGTGAGTGAGAGGGAGGGAGGGAGAGAGAGGTGGGGGAGAGAGAGGGAGAGGGAGAGGGGCCTAAACATCAGCACCACAGGAAACTTCCACAAAGCTGTGAATGATCTGAGAGACAAGATAAGAAGTGCCTTCTATGCCATTAAAAGGATCTGGCTAAATGTACTTGAATCAGTTATAGAACATGTTGCCCTTTATGATTGTGAGGTCTGGGGTCCACTCACCAACCAAGAATTCACAAAATGGGACAAATATCAAATTGAGACTCCGCATGCAAAAAAATATCCTCTCTGTTTACAACGTGTAACACCAAATAATGGATGCAGATCAGAATTAGGACGATTCCTGCTCATTATCAAAATTCAGAAAAAGCCGCTTGAATTGAGAGAGAACGAGAGAGAGAGAGGGGCCAAGTGAGTGAATGAGTGAGTGAGAAAGAGAGCGAGAGAGAATGTGAGTGAGTGAGTGAGTGAGTGAGTGAGTGAGTGAGTGAGTGAGTGAGTGAGTGAGTGAGTGAGTGAGTGAGTGAGTGAGTGAGTGAGTGAGTGAGTGTGAAAGGGAGATGAGGCAGTTGAGGTCAATGTCCTCAACCAAGAGCTGCCCGCTATTTTGCTGAAGTGGATTCAAGCTGTAACCCATGACAACTGCTAATCACCGCCTGACAGCCCATTTCACTGGGGGAAAACATGTTTCTGAAAATAGCCGCAACGTTGCTTCTGTAAGAGAAGAGCAAGCAAACGAAAGGAAATAGAAAATGCAAGTTCAGGTAGTCTGTTCTGTATGAAAATGTTTTGTCCTGTTTCTTGCCTACTGAACAGGAGACAGGCTGTTTTAGGGGAGGGGTGGTCACAGCCGGGAGATGATTGGCTCTGAAAGGGGACTGGGAGACCTAGCCTGTCAGATCAGCAATGTTACTGTTACTGCATGTAGCGTGCTATGCTGTGCTGTGCTGCACACAAACTTTACTCCGGGGATTCGCCTTTTTCAAGGAGACTGCGTGTGTGAGTTTGTGTTTGTCTCCCTTTCTTGACATCTCTCTCTTACACTCATAGTGTAAGTGAATTTGAGCATTGCTTCCATTTCCACCAGCTTCCAACGGGTTCATCTGTACCTCTTAATGCTTCTCTGGCATTGCTATTAGTCATCCATCATTAAATGAGACCACCAGGGTCCAGACGACAGGAAGTTCAAAGGGCAGCAGACACCGTTCAATATTAAGAACCTCAATAATCATAGGACTTTGCAGTGGAGAAACTACACAGCACTCTAAGTGTTGGCTTAAATACACACACACACACACACACACACACACACACACACACACACACACACACACACACACACACACACACACACACACACACACACACACACACACACACACACACACACACACACACACACACACACACACACACACAGAGTATTCATTAGACAGAGAGAGAGTATTCAATAGACAGGGAGAGAGTATTCATTAGACAGAGAGAGAGTATTCATTAGACAGAGAGAGAGTATTCATTAGACAGAGAGAGAGAGTATTCATTATGGTCCTTCTGTAGACAAAGAGAGAGTATTCATTAGACAGAGAGAGAGAGTATGCATTAGACAGAGAGAGAGAGTATTCACTAGACAGAGAGAGAGAGTATTCACTAGACAGGGAGAGAGTATTCATTAGACAGAGAGAGAGAGAGAGTATTCACTAGACAGAGAGAGAGTATTCATTAGACAGAGAGAGAGAGTATTCACTAGACAGGGAGAGAGTATTCATTAGACAGAGAGAGAGAGTATTCACTAGACAGGGAGAGAGTATTCATTAGACAGAGAGAGAGAGTATTCACTAGACAGGGAGAGAGTGTTCATTAGACAAAGGAAGAGTATTCATTGCATCACAAAGGTCACCCTGTCCCTAGTGCATTACTTTTGATCAGAGCTTGTTGTGCCCTGGTAAAAAAAAGTAGGGTGCTATTATAGGGAATAGGGTGCCATTTGCGACCCAATCATTGTCTCTCTCTAGGGACCACACAAGAAGGGGTATAGACGGAATGGAATTTCTGTCCCCATTTGCCCTTCTCTGCGGCAGCAATTACTGATTGCCAAGCGACCAGCCTTCTGATAGGAGCAACTATCATGGTGATATGTTTGCCATGGACTTACTAGACAATACATTGGGTGTGTTTTGGGGCATGCGGGAGAGAATCTAGGCAGGGAACATATTGTAATATTTTGGATTTGTTTATGTGGTGACTTGGCAGGCAACGTGTACACGCAAACTGGTTTTCATTTAGTACGTAAGCACACACACACACACACACATACACACACACACATACACACACACACACACACACACACACACACACACACACACACACACACACACACACACACACACACACACACACACACACACACACACACACACACACACACACACACACACACACACACACACACACACACACACACACACACACACACACACACACAGAGCTCCTGAAGCATTCGTGCATGATCGACTGAGAAACCCAAAGATCAGCCTGGTGAATGAATAAACCCCCATCACTCACTGGTCATCAGCTTTAAAAGAAGATCAGCCTGGTGAATTAATAAACCCCCATCACTCACTGTTCATCAGCTTTAATAGAAGATCAGCCTGGTGAATTAATAAACCCCCATCACTCACTGTTCATCAGCTTTAATAGAAGATCAGCCTGGTGAATTAATAAACCCCCATCACTCACTGTTCATCAGCTTTAATAGAAGATCAGCCTGGTGAATTAATAAACCCCCATCACTCACTGTTCATCAGCTTTAATAGAAGATCAGCCTGGTGAATTAATAAACACCTCACCAATGGAGCTTAAGTCAAATGGATGGCTCCCTCTGTGTGACTACTAGATAAAGCAGGGAGAGAGGAGAGAGGGAGAGACAGAAAGAGAGGGGAGAGAGGAGAGAGGGAGAGATGGAGAGAGTAGGGAGAGATAGAGAGTAGAGAGGGAGAGATAGAGAGAGCAGGGAGAGAGGAGAGAGGGAGAGAGAGAGCGGGGAGAAAGTGAGAGAGAACTGGAGAGAGAAGGGAGAGAGTGGGGGAGAGGAAATGGGGAGGGAGAGGAATAGAAAGTGAGGAAGGGAGAAAGGGAGGGGATAGGAGAGGACAGGACAGGAGAGGCGAGGACAGGACAGGAGAAGATAGGAGAGGAGGCATAGAGGAGAGGAGAGGAGGGGACAGGAGAGGAGAGGAGATATGTAAGCAAACCACAGAGAGGAGATATGAAAGCAAACCACAGGAGGTTGGTGGCGTCCTAATTGGGGAGGATGGGCTCGTGGTAATGAGCGGAAGCAGTGGAATGGTATCAAATACATCAAACACATGGTTTCCATGGTTTTCAGGTGATGCCATTCCATTTATGTCATTCCAGACATTATTATGAGCCATTCTCCCCTCACCAGCCTCCGCTGAAGAACACAGACTAGGTTCCCCAAATGGAAACCTGCTGGTGATTTTATTTACCCCCCCAAGCTTTCTGAGCCAAAAAAACAACAACTAACAAACAAATCTGTTCCAAAGTATTCCCACAATTTATAGAGAGATACTGTATGTAACCGTATACGCAAGGTTTGAAATTATTATGTTTTAGTCAAATATTATATATGTTTGGCCTTCGCTACACAAGCATTTCACTACACTAGCATTAACATCTGCTAACCATGTGTATGTGACAAATAAAATTTGATTTGATTTGATTCTTGCGGTCTACAAATGATTTGTAATTCTTTTCTGGCCCCCTGACCATCCGCTCCAGATCATGATCCCTGTGTCACACCATAGAGCCAAGTGCCTTAACTCCAGGCAGGCCCGGTGAGCTTTGTTTACAAGATTCAACTTCACCTACTGCCCAGGGTCCAAAAATGTGAAACCCGATGCCCTCTCCCGCCTTTACAGTTCCTCTGCCACACCCTCGACCTCCGAAACCATTTTCGCTACCTCATGCCTTGCGGCTTTAATGGATTGGCGTATTGAAACCTTGGTTTCAAGGCACAACGTTCCCAACTATCTGTCCCCCATTGGTCCCATATCTTTCTGGACTTGTCACTGGTTTCCCTCCACCTGATGGCAACACTATCATTCTGACGGTACAGGATACGGCCAAGCTTATGGTGCAGCACATCTTCCGGATCCATGGACTCCTGGTGGACATGGTCTCCGACCAGGGTCCTCAGTTCTCGTCCCAGTTCTGGATGGCGTTCTACACCCTTATTGGGTCTTTGGCCAGCCTGTCCTCTGGATTCCTTCCCCAGTCGATCGGCCAGTCGGAGCAAGCTAACCAATACCTGGAAAGAACTCTAAGATGCCTGGCCTCAACCAACCCCACTACCTGGAGCCGACAACTGGTCTGGGTGGAGTATGCCCGGAATACATTTACATTACATTTACATTTAAGTCATTTAGCAGACGCTCTTATCCAGAGCGACTTACAAATTGGTGCATTCACCTTATGACATCCAGTGGAACAGTCACTTTACAATAGTGCATCTAAATCTTAAAGGGGGGGGGAGAGGGAATACTTATCCTATCCTAGGTATTCCTTAAAGAGGTGGGGTTTCAGGTGTCTCCGGAAGGTGGTGATTGACTCCGCTGTCCTGTTCAGCCACGGGACTTTCCCCTTTTGAGTGCTCTATGGGTGTCAGTCTCCACTCTTCCCAGAAGAAGAGCAGGAGGTCAAAGTCCTCGGGCCAGATGTTTGTCCACTGCTGTCGACGTATCTGGAGAAGAACTCGGGCGGCACTTCTCAAGACCAACTCTAGGTATCGTCGACAAGCGGACCGCCGCCGGACTTCAGCTCCCCATTGGGCAGAGGGTATGGCTTTTGACTCGGGACCTGCCCCTTCGGGTGGAGTTCCGCAAACCCCTCCCCCTGTTTCATTGGTCCTTTTCCCATCTCTAGAGTCCTTAGTTCCACTGCTGTCCGTCTTGTGTTACCCCATACTGTCTGTATTCACCCTACTTTCCATGTGTCTAGGATTAAGCCCGTGTCTCACAGCCCTTTGTCTTCTGTCTCCAGGCCCATCCCTCCCCCCGTGTCATCGATGGCCAACTGGCAAACACTGTGAAACGCCTCCTTGGTGTTCGAACACAGGGCAGGGTTTTCCAGTACCTGGTTGACTGGGAGGGTTACAGCAAGGTGGAGAGACATCCTGGACCCGGCCCTCATCGTCAACTTTCACCGCCGATACCTCGTAGGTATCCACACAGATAGGACGCCAAATGGCATCCTTCGAGAGGGGGGTACTGTCACGCCCTGATCTGTTTCACCTGTCTTTGTGATTGTCTCCATCCAGGTGTCACCTGTTTTCCCCATTAGCCCCCAGTGTAATTATCCCTCTGTTTCCTGTCTCTCTGTGCCAGTTCGTCTTGTTTTGCCAAGTCAACCAGTGTTTTTCCTAGCTCCTATTTTTCCGGGTCTCTTTTTTTCATAGACCTCCTGGTTTTTTGACCCTTGCCTGTCCTGAGACCGAATCCTCCTGCCTGACCACCCTCCCTGTTCTGACCTCGAGCCTGCCAATCCCCTTGTACTGTTTGGACTCTGACCTGTTCACTGAACTGTTGCCTGTCCCCAACCAATGCCTTATGTTATCTTGTTATGGCTGCAATCCCACTAACGGGATCGATATGACAACTACCAGTGAAAATAGAGGGCACCAAATTCAAACCACAGAAATCTCATAATTACAATTCCTAAAACATACATGTGTCTTATATAATTTTAAAGGTAATCTTGTTGTTAATCCCACCAAAGTGTCCGATTTCAAAAATGCTTTTCAGCAAAAGCATTACAAACGATTATGTTAGGTCTCCACCAAACCACAATAAGCACAGCCATTTTCCAGCGAAATATAGCATTCACAAAAAGCAGAAACAGAGATAAAATGAATCACTAACCTTGAATTATCTTCATCAGATGACACTCATAGGACTTCATGTTACACAATACATGCATGTTTTGTTTGATAAAGTTCATATTTATCAAAATCTGAGTTTACATTGGCGTATTAGATTCACTAGTTCCAAAAACATCAAGTGATTTTGCATAGCCACATCGTTTCAACAGAAATATTCATCATAAAAGTAGATGATAATACAAGTTATACACATGAAATTATAGATATACCTACATTTAACATTTACATTTAAGTCATTTAGCAGACGCTCTTATCCAGAGCGACTTACAAATTGGTGCATTCACCTTATGACATCCAGTGGAACAGTCACTTTATGATAGTGCATCTAAATCTTAAAGGGGGGAATACTTATCCTATCCTAGGTATTCCTTAAAGAGGTGGGGTTTCAGGTGTCTCCGGAAGGTGGTGATTGACTCCGCTGTCCTGGCGTCGTGAGGGAGTTTGTTCCACCATTGGGGGGCCAGAGCAGCGAACAGTTTTGACTGGGCTGAGCGGGAACTGTACTTCCTCAGTGGTAGGGAGGCGAGCAGGCCAGAGGTGGATGAACGCAGTGCCCTTGTTTGGGTGTAGGGCCTGATCAGAGCCTGGAGGTACTGAGGTGCCGTTCCCTCACAGCTCCGTAGGCAAGCACCATGGTCTTGTAGCGGATGCGAGCTTCAACTGGAAGCCAGTGGAGAGAACGGAGGAGCGGGGTGACGTGAGAGAACTTGGGAAGGTTGAACACCAGACGGGCTGCGGCGTGCTGGATGAGTTGAAGGGGTTTAATGGCACAGGCAGGGAGCCCAGCCAAGAGCGAGTTGCAGTAATCCAGACGGGAGATGACAAGTGCCTGGATTAGGACCTGCGCCGCTTCCTGTGTGAGGCAGGGTCGTACTCTGCGGATGTTGTAGAGCATGAACCTACAGGAACGGGCCACCGCCTTGATGTTGGTTGAGAACGACAGGGTGTTGTCCAGGATCACACCAAGGTTCTTAGCGCTCTGGGAGGAGGACACAATGGAGTTGTCAACCGTGATGGCGAGATCATGGAACGGGCAGTCCTTCCCCGGGAGGAAGAGCAGCTCCGTCTTGCCGAGGTTCAGCTTGAGGTGGTGATCCGTCATCCACACTGATATGTCTGCCAGACATGCAGAGATGCGATTCGCCACCTGGTCATCAGAAGGGGGAAAGGAGAAGATTAGTTGTGTGTCGTCTGCATAGCAAGGATAGGAGAGACCATGTGAGGTTATGACAGAGCCAAGTGACTTGGTGTATAGCGAGAATAGGAGAGGGCCTAGAACAGAGCCCTGGGGGACACCAGTGGTGAGAGCGCGTGGTGAGGAGACAGATTCTCGCCACGCCACCTGGTAGGAGCGACCTGTCAGGTAGGACGCAATCCAAGCGTGGGCCGCGCCGGAGATGCCCAACTCGGAGAGGGTGGAGAGGAGGATCTGATGGTTCACAGTATCGAAGGCAGCCGATAGATCTAGAAGGATGAGAGCAGAGGAGAGAGAGTTAGCTTTAGCAGTGCGGAGCGCCTCCGTGATACAGAGGAGAGCAGTCTCAGTTGAATGACTAGTCTTGAAACCTGACTGATTTGGATCAAGAAGGTCATTCAGAGAGAGATAGCGGGAGAGCTGGCCAAGGACGGCACGTTCAAGAGTTTTGGAGAGAAAAGAAAGAAGGGATACTGGTCTGTAATTGTTGACATCGGAGGGATCGAGTGTAGGTTTTTTCAGAAGGGGTGCAACTCTCGCTCTCTTGAAGACGGAAGGGACGTAGCCAGCGGTCAGTGATGAGTTGATGAGCGAGGTGAGGTAAGGGAGAAGGTCTCCGGAAATGGTCTGGAGAAGAGGGGAGGGGATAGGGTCAAGCGGGCAGGTTGTTGGGCGGCCGGCCGTCACAAGACGCGAGATTTCATCTGGAGAGAGAGGGGAGAAAGAGGTCAGAGCACAGGGTAGGGCAGTGTGAGCAGAACCAGCGGTGTCGTTTGACTTAGCAAACGAGGATCGGATGTCGTCGACCTTCTTTTCAAAATGGTTGACGAAGTCGTCTGCAGAGAGGGAGGAGGGGGGGGGAGGGGGAGGAGGATTCAGGAGGGAGGAGAAGGTGGCAAAGAGCTTCCTAGGGTTAGAGGCAGATGCTTGGAATTTAGCGTGGTAGAAAGTGGCTTTAGCAGCAGAGACAGAGGAGGAAAATGTAGAGAGGAGGGAGTGAAAGGATGCCAGGTCTGCAGGGAGGCGAGTTTTCCTCCATTTCCGCTCGGCTGCCCGGAGCCCTGTTCTGTGAGCTCGCAATGAGTCATCGAGCCACGGAGCGGGAGGGGAGGACCGAGCCGGCCTGGAAGATAGGGGACATAGAGAGTCAAAGGATGCAGAGAGGGAGGAGAGGAGGGTTGAGGAGGCAGAATCAGGAGATAGGTTGGAGAAGGTTTGAGCGGAGGGAAGAGATGATAGGATGGAAGAGGAGAGAGTAGCGGGGGAGAGAGAGCGAAGGTTGGGCGCGATACCATCCGAGTAGGGGCAGTGTGGGAGGTGTTGGATGAGAGCGAGAGGGAAAAGGATACAGGGTAGTGGTCGGAGACTTGGAGGGGAGTTGCAGTGAGGTTAGTGGAAGAACAGCATCTAGTAAAGATGAGGTCGAGCGTATTGCCTGCCTTGTGAGTAGGGGAGGAAGGTGAGAGGGTGAGGTCAAAAGAGGAGAGGAGTGGAAAGAAGGAGGCAGAGAGGAATGAGTCAAAGGTAGACGTGGGGAGGTTAAAGTCGCCCAGAACTGTGAGAGGTGAGCCGTCCTCAGGAAAGGAGCTTATCAAGGCATCAAGCTCATTGATGAACTCTCCGAGGGAACCTGGAGGGCGATAAATGATAAGGATGTTAAGCTTGAAAGGGCTGGTAACTGTGACAGCATGGACTTCAAAGGAGGCGATAGACAGATGGGTAAGGGGAGAAAGAGAGAATGACCACTTGGGAGAGATGAGGATCCCGGTGCCACCACCCCGCTGACCAGAAGCTCTCGGGGTGTGCGATAACACGTGGGCGGACGAAGAGAGAGCAGTAGGAGTAGCAGTGTTGTCTGTGGTGATCCATGTTTCCGTTAGTGCCAAGAAGTCGAGGGACTGGAGGGAGGCATAGGCTGAGATGAACTCTGCCTTGTTGACCGCAGATCGGCAATTCCAGAGGCTACCGGAGACCTGGAACTCCACGTGGGTCGTGCGCGCTGGGACCACCAGATTAGGGTGGCCGCGGCCACGCGGTGTGGAGCGTTTGTATGGTCTGTGCAGAGGAGAGAACAGGGATAAACAGACACATAGTTAACAGGCTACAGAAGAGGCTACACTAATGCAAAGGAGATTGGAATGACAAGTGGACTACACGTCTCGAATGTTCAGAAAGTTAAGCTTACGTAGCAAGAATCTTATTGACTAAAATGATTAAAATGATACAGTACTGCTGAAGTAGGCTAGCTGGCAGTGGGTGCGTTGTTGACACTACACTAATCAAGTCGTTCCGTTGAGTGTAATAGTTTCTACAGTGCTGCTATTCGGGGGCTAGCTGGCTAGCTAGTAGTGTTGTTTACGTTACGTTGCGTTAAAAGAACGACAATAGCTGGCTAGCTAACCTAGAAAATCGCTCTAGACTACACAATTATCTTTGATACAAAGACGGCTATGTAGCTAGCTATGTAGCTAGCTACGATCAAACAAATCAAACCGTTGTACTGTAATGAAATGAAATGAAAATGTGATACTACCTGTGAATGCGACCGGGTTGTTGAGTTCTATTCAGAAGACGTTGGCTAGCGTTGGCTAGCTGTTGGCTAGCTAGCAGAGTCTCCTACGTTAAGGACGACAAATAGCTGGCTAGCTAACCTCGGTAAATTAAGATAATCACTCTAAGACTACACACTCTAAACCTAAACAACACAATTATCTTGGAACGAAGATACGAAGACAGCAAAGACAGCTATGTAGCTAGCTAACACTACACTGATCAAGTCGTTCAGTTGAGTGTAATAGTTTTCCCAGTGCAGCTAATCAGTGGACGTTAGCTAGCTGGCTAGTGAAGACTACGTTAGGATGGCGAAATACGATAATTACGCAATTATCTTTGATACAAAGACGGCTATGTAGCTAGCTGAGAAGAAATTGCTAAGATTAGACAAATCAAACCGTTGTGCAATAATGAAATATAATGAAATGTAAAAAGTTATACTACCTGCGGGAGCGACGCGCCTCTCCTTAATGCAACCGCTGTGTCAGATTTTAAAAAGGTTTACGGAAAAAGCAACCCATGCAATAATCGGAGATGGAGCTCAGAACAGTAGTCAAATTAGCCTCCATGTTGGAGTCAACAGAAACCAGAAAATACATGATAAATGTTTCCTTACCTTTGATGAACTTCATTAGAATGCAGTCCTAGGAAACCCAGGTCACAATAAATGCTTGATTTGTTCGAAAATGTCCGTTATTTATGTCCAATTAGCTATTTTATTTAGCGCGTTTGGTAAACAATTACAAAGTCACAAAGCGCGTCCACTATAACGTGACGAAATGTCCAAAGGTTCCATAACAGTCAGTAGAAACATGTCAAATGATGTACTGAATCCAGGTCCTTCCCCTGTGAATGCACATGGTGAGAGCATGGTCAACTCGTGGCAGTGGTGACTATTTCCTGTCTCATTCGACCCCCCTTCACATTAGTCATCAGACAAAGTTCTATTGAATGTTGACATCTAGTGGAAGGCGTAGGAAGTGAAAACTCATCCATATCTCGCAGTAATTTCAATGAGAGCTTGGTTGAAGATCTGCCACCCCCAGAAAAAAATCCTAAAAGGAAGTGGAATTGCTCAGGTTTTTGCCTGCAATATGAGTTCTGTTGTACTCACAGACATAATTCAAACAGTTTTAGAAACTTCAGAGTGTTTTCTATCCAATACTAATAATAATATGCATATATTAGCAACTAAGACTGAGGAGTTGGCCGTTTACAATGGGCACCTTTTCATCCAAGCTACTCAATACTGCCCCTGCAGACATAAAAAGTTATAATAAATATCGGAGCTCAACCATCTGCCTCCTGTGTCTGCATTGGGGTCTTGCCTTTTGCCCTTTTACCTTGGACTACAGAGATAGATATGGTGACATGAGAAGGAAAAGGGGAGGTGTGTGTGTCTGCATGATAGTTCTTCTATCCTTCTGGGGACCTAAAATCCCCAAGTCCCCATAAGGATAGTAAAACAAAGAAAAATTGGTTAAATCATGTCTGTGGCTATAACAGAACGTGTTAAGGAGTAAAAATCCCTGGGAAAACTGTTCACCAAAAACACAAAAAAAAGATTCATCCGCCACTCAATGTATTGTCTAAGGCGATAGAAAATAGACAAGATTCCGATTACAATGCCTACAGCTTCCACACGGTGTCGCCAGTACTGGCATTCCATTGCTGGTTTATCCTTGGTGAGATGACGTATAGGCACTTCCTGTCTTGGGGTGCACCGGAGGAAAAATGGACGATGATTTCAAGACTTGCTGCTATCGAATACAGATCGCCCCGTGATCAATTTGATCAATTATTAACGTTTATTAATACCTAAAGGTGGTTTACAAAAGTAGTTTGAAGTGATTTGTAAAAGTTTATAGGCAACTTTTTTTATTTTAAAAAGTGACGTTGCGTCTTGTAAAGGTGAATTTTCCTGGTTCAGACCGGCCTTTATAAATGGACATTTTGGGTACACAATGACGGATTTAATCGAGAAAAATACCCAATTGTGATGTTTATGGGACATCTAGGTGTGCCAACAAAGAAGCGCGTCAAAGGTAATGAATGTTTTATATTTTATTTCTGCGTTTTGTGTAGCGCCGGCTACCGCTAAATCTTTTGTTTAGGTCTCGTTCAGGTATTTTGGGGGGTGCATGCTATCAGATAATAGCTTCTCATGCTTTCGCCGAAAAGCATTTTACAAATCTGACATGTTGGCTAGATTCACAACGAGTGTAGCTTTAATTGAGTACCTTGCATGTGTGTTTTAATGAAAGTTTGCGTTTTATCGAGTACTACAGGTGGCGCTATGAAATTTCCGCTGATTTTGGTTCCTGTACAGGGACCACAATCCGCAACAGGTTTTAACAAGCTCTGCCTCTAAACAGTCACAGTTGTTTTGTTGGTGGATGATTTTAGTTGTAATTTAGAGCCCTGTGTGGAGAGAACATCTGTTTTCGTGAGTTAAAACTTCTTGACGGACCCATCCCTCATCAACACCATCAACATTCGCTGAATTGCAGCGTTCCAAATTCAAATTAAATTACTAAAAATATTTAATTTTCATGAAATCACATGTGCAATATAGGAAAACACAGCTTAGCTTGTTGTTAATCCACCTGGCATGTCAGATTTCAATACAGCTTTTCGGCGAAAGCATAACAAGCGTTTATGTAAGAACATCTCTCTCAGAAGACAACATATTACAAACACTAGCAGCCAAGTAGATTGGTCAAGAAAGTCAGAAAGCAATATATTAAATCGCTTACCTTTGATGATCTTCGGATGTTTGCACTCACGAGACTCCCAGTTACACAATAAATGTTCCTTTTGTTCCATAAAGATTATTTTATGTTCAAAATACTTCCATTTGTTTGGCGCGTTATATTCAGAAATCCACAGACTCGAGCGGTCTCGACATCGCAGATGAAAATTCCAAATAGTATCCGTAATGTCCACAGAAATATGTCAAACGTTTTTTATAATCAAATCAATCCTCGGGTTGTTTTTAAAATATGTAATCGATAATATTTCAACCGGGACTGTCGCTTTTTCAATAGGAGAGGGAGAGACCATGGCTGCCCCACTCTGTTGCGCATGCAAAGCTCTGCGAACACCCAGCTATCCACTGACGCGATGTTATCTTTTTCGCTCATTTTTCAAAATAAAAGCCTGAAACTATGTCTAAAGACTGTTGACACCTTGAGGAAGCCATAGGAAAAGGAATCTGGTTTATATCCCTTTAAATGTAGGCAAGGAATCCAATGGAACAGAGAGCTTTCAGGAAAAACAGCACTTCAACCTCAGGAGGCTGAAGAAATTCGGCTTGTCACCAAAAGCACTCACAAACTTCTACAGATGCACAATCGAGAGCATCCTGGCGGGCTGTATCACCGCCTGGTACGGCAACTGCTCCGCCCTCAACCGTAAGGCTCTCCAGAGGGTAGTGAGGACTGCACAACGCATCACCGGGGGCAAACTACCTGCCCTCCAGGACACCTACACCACCCGTTGTTACAGGAAGGCCATAAAGATCATCAAGGACATCAACCACCCGAACCACTGCCTGTTCACCCCGCTATCATCCAGAAGGCGAGGTCAGTACAGGTGCATCAAAGCTGGGACCGAGAGACTGAAAAACAGCTTCTATCTCAAGGCCATCAGACTGTTAAACAGCCACCACTAACACTGAGTGGCTGCTGCCAACACACTGTCATTGACACTGACCCAACTCCAGCCATTTTAATAATGGGAATTGATGGGAAATGATGTAAATATATCACTAGCCACTTTAAACAATGCTACCTTATATAATGTTACTTACCCTACATTATTCATCTCATATGCATATGTATATACTGTACTCTACATCATCGACTGCATCCTTATGTAACACATGTATCACTAGCCACTTTAACTATGCCACTTTGTTTACTTTGTCTACACACTCATCTCATATGTATATACTGTACTCGATACCATCTACTGTATGCTGCTCTGTACCATCACTCATTCATATATCCTTATGTACATGTTCCTTATCCCCTTACACTGTGTATAAGACAGTAGTTTTGGAATTGTTAGTTAGATTACTTGTTGGTTATCACTGCATTGTCGGAACTAGAAGCACAAGCATTTCGCTACACTCGCATTAACATCTGCTAACCATGTGTATGTGACAAATAAAATTTGATTTGATTTGATTTTATTTGAATCCTGGTTTGATTTTCCTCAGGTTTTCACCTGCAATATCAGTTCTGTTATACTCACAGACAATAATTTGACAGTTCTGGACACTTTAGAGTGTTTTCTATCCTAATCTGACAATTATATGCATATTCTAGTTTTTGGGCCTGAGAAATAGGCAGTTTCAAATGGGTACGTTTTTTTAGCCAAAAACAAAAATCCTGCCCCCTAAAAAGTGGGATTTTTCAAACAACCCATCCGCTCTGGTGCAAGCTGTGTTCTCGGCTGGGGAGGGCAGAAAAACCTACTTCCCCTTTTGGAGCAGCCTCCCTAACTGGGGGACGGGTCTGGCACAAACCCTTCCCAAGCCCAAAGCGTTTCTTCTAGCCCCTGTCCAATATCTCATGTAAACCTAGTCATAATTTACTATATTGTTCCAAACAAAAGGACCAAGCCCTTGGTCCAGAACTAACCCTGATACAAGTTCCTCTCCTTGACCAAGTTAAAGCCCCCGAAGTCCCAGCTTCAAACTTGCTTATAGCCCCATAACAAAACTCCAGTTTGATTTCTGTGTTCTCGGCCACTGTCTTGCTGGCCACAGTCAACTACAGCCCAATACTCACAATGGTAGGAAGAGAACTTTCTAGTAACCTTCATCAGTAAAAACACAAGAATGTCAAAGGTATACCAGCATAACCGGAGAGAGTCTTGAAATGCATCTTACTTATTCATTCAATGACTCATTCATTTACAATGAAAGATTCTAAGGGACTAATGGTGGTGTTATGGTTGTGTCTGCTAAAAGAGTTGAAGGTGAGTTCTGTCCTCCTGCTTTGTGACGGCATGCGGCAGGCTGTTGACAAGGACTTTGAAGGGGCATGAGAGGGTGACAGTGGAGGAGTGAAACAGACAGGAGCACCAGAAGGCTGTAGCTCTCATGCCTCTAACACCATGGCTTGATGCACTGGCACCAAACTAGCGGAATTGGCGGCATGCACCGTTTATACAGCCATTTTCATACCCTGAAAAAAAGTTACAAGGACTGTAACTGTTAAATGTCAGTCTATAGCTTTGCAACAGGATCCCACAAACTCACTTGGATTCTTGACGTTTGTTCAACTGAAGTCAAACTATGAATTGCTGTGGAATGTGAGATCGGGTCACGCAAATGTCAAATTGTGAAGCTTCAAATGCGGGATCATGTTAACAAAATGCTCTTGAAATCAACTCAACTCAATGTCCATTTCAATCTCTTTATATATGTTATATAAAGATATATTATTTGGGACTATTTATGAATAACTGACTAACTTATTGATCTTGCTTTGTGTGATGTACCTCTCTCCTCCAAATGTATTTGTTTGTTATTGGTACATTGGGATTTCTATCAAATCCTACATGATCACTCCCAAGCCAGTAGCCAACTGTCCATACAAAGTGAGGCACCATGGAACAATAGTTGAACCGGGCTCAGGAAGGAAGGCACCACAAACTCATTACTAAGTCATTAGTGGCCAGATAAAGACGCACCGACTGGCCTCTGAGACGGCCCAGCATCTTAACACTGCAGAAACGACATTGGGGAAGAGAGAGATTAGTTCCAGATCCGTCACAAGTTCATTATCTCACCCTGTTGAGGTTTTCTAGTTTTTCTTTCTGTCCTGATTATTCTTCCACCAATTCTGTTCTGTTCTTTATCTTATCAGCATGGTGCAGGTGTTCTGGGGGACTTGGGGAACGTTATTTGATTATCAAGTATTCAAATCCGTTTCGCTTTTTTTCCCCCTTCTTATTTTTCTTTCCCAGCAGGCACTTTGGTGGAACAATACCACAGCTTCCTGCGAGCGACCTGAGAAAAAGCAATTCCCCCCTGCAGCTCGGGGGTAGTATTCAAAATCGCTCTGGTTACTATTTCTACATCTCAGCCCAGTGAAAGTAAATACGTTTTTGTCTCTTTATTTTTATTACCACACAGGTTAGTGAGCAGAAAAGTGGGCCGATTCTGAGTTTGAAAATAATTTAGTAAATACAGAGCCTGTATTGAAAACAAGGTGCTAATTTAGTTGTTTAGTTGCTTCAAATTAGTGGCCTACAATATTGTATTGTGTGATTTTGAGCCCAACACTGTTCTGACAAATTTGCGACAGAGAGAGAAAGAGTTCTGGTGGACCACAAAGGGTCTAAAACAGACAACAGATGGTCTCAGAGATTGCTGATAACCGCTTTCACAACAAGCTGCCATTAATTGCGTTCGTTATAGAAATGTGCCAAGTCCTCATAGTCATTTATTTCCGCCTCAAACATCATAATTCACAATCATAATTGGGCTCCAACAGAAACGCTTTACAATTCAGTAAATAGAAATCATTATTATGGAAAAACGTCTTAATACTATTCTTGACTCTTCTAGAGATGAGAGGGAGCGTGATGAGCTCCAGTAAGCCCATGAAAAGCGGACAGGAGCAGGGTCCTTGAGAACTCCACGAGTCTGTTCGCTGAACATTATGCAGAAAGTTAGCTACAGTATGTCATGGTCTGTAAGTCTCAAAGGAGCTGCTTTCAAAAAAGAGTTGTTTATTGCTGTGGGGCAGAGTCTTTTCCATCAATTCTAAATTCACACATTCCAACAACAGACTAGAAAACTTCAAATGCTTTTCTTTTGTACTTGCCAGAACGTTGTCTTAAGTGACAAAACAACAGAACCGTTTGTGCTCCCTGTGTGTAATCAGCAACATAAAGGAAGGCAACTGGTGCAGATTGGTAGGAAAGAAAATAGCTAGGCTATATAGTAATTTAGAAGTTTGTGATGTTGACTGAAGCAAAGAACTAGACCAATGCAATAACTAACCAGCAATGGATTTGCAGAATATTCACAAATCCAACCACACATGGCAACCAGACGCATACAAAACACACTAAATAAGGAGTGTGGCATTTCTTATACTCTTTTTTTTTTACCAAGCAAGCCAGAGAAATCAACACTAACCATACTGATTAGCATTTAAAAGAGGGTCAATTTTTCATACCAGAAGGCTTGAGGCCCCTTTGACTGCAAATGAACTCAAAGATCCAATGCTGTTCAATTATGGTTGTAAATAGCAAAGATAAAAGGTTGAAATTAAACTGTCTGGTGAGAAAAAGGGACCTTTGAATCAACTGAAAGGGCTTTTATTAATAACAGAGTGCTTGGCTGTGAAGCCCTGCCGCGAGAAGAGCATTCTCTGATGAAGGTCACTCAAATGAATCAACTCATGAACAGAGCTGATCAACTCTCTCCACAATCAGTCCTCCATCTCCAGGATTCGGAGACAGACGACACTCTACAGGAAAAGAGAAAAATGGAGGATAACAATCCCTCACATCAGCTTGGCAAGGATGTCAGTCTGGGTATAAAGAATTGAGTGAGTCGAGAAGAGAGAGGGATAATTAATTGTAGTCTGATTTCATTTACTGCTAAAAGTTCGGCATAGTTCATTGGCATCTTCACAGTTCTCACAACTGCCTTTCGGAAATGCCAAGGCGCCAATTCAGGCATTGTGAGCAGTGTGACGTTTGGCACCCCATCACTCTTCTCCTCATGAGTGATCGTGCCAAACAACACCTGCAGACATGCTGAGTATCTCACTAACTCTCTCTCCCTTCTCACTCCCACGCTTTCCTTCACTGACGAGACTCATGTCACCCAGTTATTATTCAGTCTCTCTCTCTCTCAATACAATTCAATTGACTTTATTGACATGGCAAGTTCATTATTACTTACATTGTCAAAGTATACATAACGAAAAATAAAATAAAAATATATATTTATATATAAAATATATATATATTTATATATAAAATATATATATATATATATATATATATATATATATATATATATATATATATATATATATATATATATATATTTATATATAAAATATATATTTATATATAAATAAATGGTGGGACCAACAGCAATAATAATAGTAGTAGTGGACATGGGATTACCATTAACAACAACTACAACAACAATATTTATAAGAACAACAATACATTAAAGCAATAGTAGTAGACCAGTGTCAACATGACTGAGAAGACACATGACATGCTATGAAAGATAAAACAAAACAAGATGGGAAATATTATAGACGTTACTTTGCACTTTTCACTGGCTGTCCCTCAGGTTGTGGCAGGAGGACACATATTTGGCTGCCAAAAGTGCACATTTTGACTTTTCACCCAATAAATATTAGATTTTTTCTTCATCTTTTATAGTTTCAAATTCTTTGTATTGAATTATAATTTTGGGAAAGAAATATTCTCTTAGGTCTGAGTATTTGTCACAGTGTAATAGGAAATGCAGCTCTGTCTCTACCTCTCTCCTGGAGCAGAGTGAGCACAGCCTGTCCTCTCTGGGCAGCCAGGTTTGTCTGTGACGACCGGTCTCTATAGCCAGACTGTGCTCACTAAGTCTGTACCTAGTCAATGTTTTCCTCAGTTTTCTATCAGTGGTCAGATAGTCTGCCACCATGTACTGTCTGTTTAGAGCCAAATAGCATTGAAGTTTACTTAGAGTTTTTGTGGTGTCTTTCCAATAGGTGATATATTTTTATTTTTTGTGATGATTTGGTTGGGCCAGATTTTCTGAGTGCTGTCCTGAGGCTCTATGGGGTTGGTTTGGGTTGGTGAACTGAGCCTCAGAACCAGCTGGCTGAGGGGACTCTTCTCTTTTTTCATCTCTTGGCATTGTAGAGCTGTGTGATGGAATGTTATGGGGTCACTTGTTTTTAGGTGTTGAAACATCTAGTGGAAAGCCTTCCCAGAAGAGTGGAGACTGTTATAGCTGCAAAGGGTTGACCTAATCCCTTTTTCACCTGTTGTTTATTTTGGTTCATCAATGGTCTATTTAAACTTCCAGTTCCCGCCTGCTTTTGTGCAGGCTTATTCCTACTGTCAGTGGTGAAGTTGTTTTTCTCCTGCGTAATTTGTTGTATGTTATTTCCTGGATTTTGGATACATAGCTGATTTAGGGGCGGCAGGGTAGCCTCGTGGTTAGAGTGTTGCACTAATAACCCAAAGGTTGCAAGTTCAGATCCCCAGGCTGACAAGGTACACATCTGTCGTTCTGCCCCTGAACAGGCAGTTAACCCACTAGGCCGTCATTGAAAATAAGAATTTGTTCTTAACTGACTTGCCTAGTTAAATAAAGGTAAAATTAAAATGGTCATTGCCTGATTGTTGGCTAGACCAA
Organism: Oncorhynchus gorbuscha; assembly: GCF_021184085.1. NCBI lineage: Eukaryota > Metazoa > Chordata > Actinopteri > Salmoniformes > Salmonidae > Oncorhynchus > Oncorhynchus gorbuscha. The sequence goes on from NC_060174.1 coordinate 11,678,336, forward strand.
GCAAAATAAACGCATCCATTGGAAGTATTGCTCTCTGCGCCTGACTCTACACCCACCACTCCTAGAATTCATGGATAAATGGTTAAGACAGTCAATATTTATTGGAAAGGAGCATCAACATCACCGTGCACTTAATCTGTAGCCTATTAAACTGCATGGTTTTCCTGAGTCATAGTCAGAGGAACACACACCAAATTGCCGCGTGACTCCAAGTTTACTTCGATATGATGGTTATTACTGTATATCACTGTATAGGGAACAGAACCAAAAACTGGTAAAGAACAACATTTTCAAAGGAATTGAAACAGAACCTGGAAGGAAAGTGATCCATACTGTTCTGGAACAGAGCTGTCATTTTAAAAGCATGGGACTTGGTTAATAATGTTATTTTACGTTCCAGGAATTTTGTTACAGTTCCACAACAAAACGCAACAATGCGCCAATGCAAAGCCCTCACTATGTCACTCAGAAACATATTCCAGTGTCTGCCTGCAAGCTAAAACTCTTTGCCTCTGCATGTTTAGGCTACCTGCCCCTCCCAAGCATATGCTGCTGTATTGACATTATAAGCTTGATTTAGAAGATAGGGAGAGAGATTTTTTATTAGCTAGAGAAGAATGGATTATCTTTTTCAACACTAATTAATGATACTATAGGCCAAGTTTTCATGTTGGATTTATTACCTACGAAAAAGGCAGGACTTGTTTTTAATTCTGGTGCCGCTCTGCGCAAACAAGCTTCTTAGCTAGCTAGCTCAAATGATTATTCAAAGTTCCTCCATAGAAGCCGCTCCTCTTAAATATAATTCTGTGAACCTAATATAATATATAATGCATTTCATAACAAGAAGTCCAGCGCTTCAAGCATTCTCCTCAACCGTCTATCCCCAACAGCAAAATTTCAGTTGAATCTTGCGCCATAGGCGACACTTATTTGTCCGTCATGCATGTAAACAACTAGCTTGCCTGCTCTATCCGCACTAATGCTGAAGTAATTTAACGAGGTAAATGTAAAAAACTGTTGATTTCACAAGTTTTCGCAATGGAGTATTTGTTTCTTGACTTATGATTTAGATTTTACTGTATTTTGACAGTTTCTTTATCTGTTCCGTACAATTGATCTCACACAGTACAATAGTACTAATATGCCTATTTTTCTTCCTATGCATATGGAAAATATATTTACTGTATGTTTGCATTTTTACAGTATGTTGTTTAACATATATTGAGTCATGTTGATATTTGCATTACACTCAGATTACATTTGGGGTCCTCCACCACCATGCCACCCTTGGACCATACAACACTGCCCATCTTCTTAATTTCCTGAATATTTTTCAGCCAGAGCAGAGAGGGCCAGGTGATCCTGAGCAGAGAGACGCCAGGTGATCCTGAGCAGAGAGGGTCAGGTGATCCTGAGCAGAGAGGGTCAGGTGATCCTGAGCAGAGAGGGTCAGGTGATCCTGAGCAGAGAGGGTCAGGTGATCCTGAACAGAGAGACACCAGGTGATCCTGAGCAGAGAGACACCAGGTGATCCTGAGCAGCAAATGTATGTTCTAACTTGGGACAACGTGAGTTTCCATATGGCTGCTCAGGCCCTCAACTGGTATCCATGACCATCCCAGGTTTACAATTCTCTATCTCCTACAATATTCCCCATTTCTCAACCCAATTGAGGAGTTGTTTTCAGCATGGCAGTGGAAGGTGTATGATCACAAACCCAATGAACATATGACCCTTCTCCAGGCAATGGAGGAGCCCTGTGGTGACATTCCAGTCATGTCAGGTGGTGGATGCATCATGCCAGAAGATATTTCCCCCGCTGTCTGGCCAAGGAGAATATCACCTGGGATGTTGATGAAAATCTGTGGCAGGACCAAAACAGATGTTTCCAAGGGTGGCATGGTGGTGGAGGACCCCAATTGCAATGTGAGTGTAATGCAAAACATGTGCCAGTAGTATTGTAGATTTAGTGTATGGTTCTGCTAAATGAGATACAGATTTGGGTCATTGTGCCTCATGGGCTAGCATTTGTGTGTAAAATTTTGGGAAAAACTGTAATTAATTTTATCAACACCATGTTGAATAAACAAACTGTCAATGTATAAAATTGTCTCAGCCTCCAGTATTTATGCTGCAGTAGTTTGTGTCGGGGGGCTAGGGTCAGTTTGTTATATCTGGAGTACTTCTCCTGTCCTATTCGGTGTCCTGTGTGAATCTAAGTGTGCGTTCTCTAATTCTCTCCTTCTTTCTTTCTCTCTCTCGGAGGACCTGAGCCCTAGGACCATGCCCCAGGACTACCTGACATGATGACTCCTTGCTGTCCCCAGTCCACCTGGCCATACTGCTGCTCCAGTTTCAACTGACCTGAGCCCTAGGACCATGCCCCAGGACTACCTGACATGATGACTCCTTGCTGGCCCCAGTCCACCTGGCCATGCTTACTACATTACTATTATTCGACCATGCTGGTCATTTATGAACATTTGAACATCTTGGCCATGTTCTGTTATAATCTCCACCCGGCACAGCCAGAAGAGGACGGGCCACCCCACATATGCTCTCTCTAATTCTCTCTTTCTTTCTCTCTCTCGGAGGACCTGAGCCCTAGGACCGTGCCCCAGGACTACCTGACATGATGACTCCTTGCTGTCCCTGGTCCACCTGACTGTGCTGCTGCTCCAGTTTCAACTGTTCTGCCTTGTTATTATTCGACCATGCTGGTCATTTATGAACATTTGAACATCTTGGCCATGTTCTGTTATAATCTCCACCCGGCACAGCCAGAAGAGGACTGGCCACCCCACATAGCCTGGTTCCTCTCTAGGTTTCTTCCTAGGTTTTGGCCTTTCTAGGGAGTTTTTCCTAGCCACCGTGCTTCTACACCTGCATTGCTTGCTGTTTGGGGTTTTAGGCTGGGTTTCTGTACAGCACTTTGAGATATCAGCTGATGTACGAAGGGCTATATAAATACATTTGATTTGATTTGATTTGATTTAAAATTGTAACAAAACGATCTGTTTTTTTTTAATTAATATTTCTCCTGGATGATTGTAGTCCCAGCCTGGTCCCAGGACTCCAGCCTGACCCCAGAGCCCCATTTTGGCCCCAGGACCCCAGAGCTGCTTAAAGTTGTTGTTTGGATTCTGATCAGCCTTTGTTTCTGAAACTCTATTTGAGAAAATGATGTGGAAAAAGGATACATTCTCAAAAGTGACATTTACAAGAACACATTCAGTGACTTAGGAAAGTATTCATTTTTCCATAGCAATCTACACACAATACCCCATAATGACAAAGCGAAAATAGGTTAAATTAAAAAGTTGCAAATTTATAAAAACAAAAATACCTAATTTACATAAGTATTCAGACCCTTTGCTATGAGACTCGAAATTGCGCTAAGGTGCATCCTGTTTCCATTGATCATCCTCAAAATGTTTCTACCACTTGATTGAGTCCACTCGTGGTCAATTCAATTGATGGACATGATTTGGAAAGGCACACACCTGTCTATTTAAGGCCCCACAGTTGACAGTTGTCATGACCTTGCCCTGTTGATGGAGGTTTATGACCCCCCATAAATACCTTTTCCCCTTTTCTGCTCCACTCTACAGAATGGACTCTTGGAAAGCCCTTTGTTAACATAGAGAGAATATTGTAACATCAAAAGGTTGGGGAAAAAACATCTTTATGTATTGCAACCAGTCGAAAGTGTCCATTGGTACTTAAAGAATATGATGTTAGATCAGTTGTCATCTGAGACATTATAACTGATGATGGGATGACATAAACTGTATCTGGGAAAGTCTACACATTATAGTTGCTTGGGAAATCTTTTTGTATCCAAATCCGGCTTTAAACTTCTTCAGTATCTCGGACCTGCCTGGTGTGTTCCTTGTTCTTCATGATGCTCTCTGCGCTTTTAACGGACCTCTGAGACTATCACAGTGCAGGTGCATTTATACGGAGACTTGATTACACACAGGTGGATTGTATTTATCATCATTAGTCATTTAGGTCAACATTGGATCATTCAGAGATCCTCACTGAACTTCTGGAGAGAGTTTGCTGCACTGAAAGTAATGGGGCTGAATAATTTTGCACGCCCAATTTTTCAGTTTTTGATTTGTTCAAAAAGTTTGAAATATCCAATAAATGTCGTTCCACTTCATGATTGTGTCCCACTTGTTGTTGATTCTTCACACAAAAATACAGTTTTATATCTTTATGTTTGAAGCCTGAAATGTGGCAAAAGGTCGCAAAGTTCAAGGGGGCCGAATACTTTCGCAAGGCACTGTATATAAGTAATGTATATTATGGGTCAATGAAGGGTGAATAGGAATTTTGTATATAGTGAGACAAGGGGATGTGCAGTAAGTTAATATTATGTTCAAACATGTTGTTGTGGAATATTAGTATTTAAGAGGAAAAAGGTGAAGAGCAACCGTCTTGTCTCATTTCCTGATAAGGCAGACCAGTTTCTGTGGAACAAGGACAAGAAGGGATGTGGAACTCAACGTGAGATAGGGTCATAGGTTGAAGAGAGAAGACAACACTGGGAGGGGGGCCAGAGGGGTCCATCCCGAAGACCATCTGACTACAGTGCTATTTGGTATTTTGGTGTTTTATTAGGATCCCTATTAGCTGTTGCAAAAGCAGAACCTACTCTTCCTGGGGTCCAACACAAAACATGAAACATAAGACAGAATTGCATAATACAGAACATCAATAGACAAGAACAGCTCAAGGACAGAACTGCATACATTTAAAAAAGGTACACGTAGCCTACATATTAATGCATACACACACTATCTAGGTTATATAGGGGAGATGTGTTGTGCCATTAGGTGTTGCTTTATCTGTTTTTTGAAACCATGTTTGCTTTTTATTTGAGCAATGTGAGACAGAAGGAAGTTCCATGCAATAAGGGCTCTATATAATACTGTACACTTTCTTGAATTTGTTCTGGATTTGGGAAATGGGAAAATACCCCTGGTGGCATGTCTGGTGGGATAAGTGTGTGTGTGTCAGAGCTGTGTGTAAGTTGACTATGCAAACAATTTGGGATTTTCAACACATTAATGTTTCTTATAAAAAGAAGTGATGCAGTCAGTCTCTCCTCAACTCTTAGCCAAGAGAGACTGGCATGAATAGTATTTATATCAGCCCTCTAATTACAATTAAGAGCAAAACGTGCCGCTCTGTTCTGGGCCAGCTGCAGCTTAACTAGGTATTTCCTTACAGCATTATACCACACAACTGGACAATAATCAAGATTAGACAAAGCTAGAGCCTGCAGAACTTGCTTTTTGTAGTGTGGGGTCAAAAAAGCAGAGCATATCTTTATTATGACCAGACCTCTCCCTATCTTTACAACCATTGAATCTATATGTTTTGACCGTGACAGTTTACAATCTAAGGTAACACCAAGTCATTTAGTCTCCTCAACTTTTTCAACAGCCACACCATTCATTAACAGATTCAGCTGAGGTCTAGAACTTAAGGTATGATTTGTACCAAATACAATGTTCTTAGTTTTAGATGTTCAGGACCAGTTTATTACTGGCGACCAATTCCAAAACAGACTGCAACTCTTTGTTAAGGGTTTCAGTGACTTCATTAGCTGTGGTTGCTGATGCGTATATGGTTGAATCATCAGCATACATGGACACAGATGCTTTGTTTAATGCCAGTGGCAGGTCATTGGGAAAAATAGAAAAGAGTAGAGGGCTTAGAGAGCTTCCCTGCGGTACACCACACTTTCCATGTTTGACATTAGAGAAGCTTCCATCAAAGAAAACCCTTTGAGTTCTATTAGAAAGATAGCTCTGAATCCACGATATGGCAGAGGTTAAAAAGCTATTATACATACGTTTTTTTAACAACAGGTTTTGGTCAGTGATATCAAAGGCTGCACTGAAATCTAACAGTACAGCTCCCACACTCATTTGTACAATCATCAGTCATTTGTGCAGTACATGCTGAGTGTACTTCTCTATAAACATGCTAAAAGTCTGTTGTTAATTTGTTTACAGAGAAATAGCATTGTATTTGGTCAAACACAAATTTTTCCAACAGTTTGCTAAGAGCTGGCAACAAGCTTATAGGTCTGCTGTTAGAACCAGTAAAGGCCGCTTTACCACTCTTGGGGAGCGGAATTACTTTGGCTTCCCTCCATGCCTGAGGACAAAGACTTTCCTCTAGGGCTCAGATTAAAAATATGACAGATAGGAGTGGCTATAGAGTCAGCTACCATCTTCAGTAGCTTTCCATCTAAGTTGTCAATGTCAGGTTTGTCATTACTGATCGATAACAATTTTTCCACCTCTCCCACACTAACTTTACAAAATTCCAACTTGCAATGCTTTTCTTTCATTATTATTATTATTTTTTGCATGAATACAATTGCTCACAGTTCGTTGTTGGCATTTCCTGACTAAGTTTTCCCACTTTGCCAATGAAATAATAATTTAAATAATTGGTAACATCAAATTGTTTTGTGATGAATAAGCCATCTGATTTCTGCCAATAATTTCATTTATTTTTTATATCATTGATCTTGGCTTCTTTTTGTTGAGTTTAGTCACATATTTTCTCAATTTGCATTAAGTATGCCAGTCAGATGTACAGCCAGACTTATTAGCCACTCCTTTTTCCCCAATTTGCATTAAGTATGCCAGTCAGATGTACAGCCAGACTTATTAGCCACTCCTTTTGCCCCATCTCTTTCAATCATACAGTTTTTCAATTCCTCATCAATCCATTGAGCCTTAACAGTTATACCAGTCAGTTTCTTAACAGGTGCATGTTTATCAATAATTGCAATCAATTTATCAATAAAAGCAATTTGATAAATTAATCAAGTGCAATGTCTGGATGCTCCTCATTAATCACATCAGATCAACAAATATTTTTAACATCATCCACATAAGAGTCTCAGCAAAGTATTTTGTATTATCACTCATACACTATTTTAGGCTTTTGGAACTTTGTCTTTCCTGGATATAGCCACTGTATTGTGATCACTGCATACAATGGGTACGGATGCAGCTTTAGAGCAAAGTTCTACAGTATTAGTAAAAATGTGATCGATAAATGTGGATGATCTTGTTCCTGTAGAGTTTGTAAACACCCTGGTAGGTTGATTAATAACATGAACCAGATTACAGGCACTGGTTACAGTAAGAAGCTTCCTCTTGAGCGGACACCTTGATGAAAACCAGTCAATATTCAGGTCCTCACGAAAGTAGACCTCTCTGTTTACATCACATACACTATCAAGTATTTCACACATATTATTTAGATACTGACTGTTAGCACTTGGTGGCCTATAGCAACACGCATAAATAAAAGGCTTAGATGTGCCAAGTGAACCTGCAACCACAACACTCGACATAAGATCTTCTCTAAGCATTACAAAGGATATGGCTCTGAATTAATACAGCAACACCTCCCCCATAAGCATGTATGTCTCTTCTATAATGTTATATCCTTGAACTGTTACTGATGTATCATCAAATGAATGATCTAAGTGAGTCTCAGAAATGGCTAACGTATCAATGTAATCTGATTTTAGCTAGTTATTGACTATATGAACCTTATTTCTAAGGCTACATATAGTAATATGGGCTATTTCCTGGGTAGCTTAACAGAGATAGACATAATACTGAAAAGAGCAAACAAAGCAAGAGAAACATATATACATTCAGCAGTCCATTAATTATTGGGGTGTGTGTGTGTGTGCTGCGGGGTTGAAGCTACAAACTTTTAGGCTTGGCTGTCTCATCCGTTCCAGGCTCCTGGGAGGGTGGGTGGACAATGAGCCTATCATAGCGGATGTAAGCAATGTCCTCACGATCTCTGGCAGCTTTCATGGCTGGAATCAGTTCTTTCGTCTTCTGGGGCACAGATTCAGGATAGTCCTCGTTGAGGAAGATATACATTCCTCTCACGTTCTTGGCTCTTCAAGAGCCAAAAACTTTGTCTTGAACCTCAGGAACTTGACCACTATCAGCCTGGGCCGATTTTCCAGTCCTGTGGGTGCACTCCACCTCAATCTTCCTGTGGTCTATCTTCAATTTCTCAGAGATCATTTCCCTCACTTTGTCCTCAGACTCCATCCAGGTCTTGTGTGGAGATTCTGCAATCCCATCCACAACCATGTTGTTCTGCCTTGATTGTCCCTCGATATGATTTATCTGTCATGGATTCACACACAGAACTGATGTCCTCTCTCAATTTCTTACAGATTGCTGTCATCTTGCCGTTCTCCTGTTTCAAGTCATTGACCTGACCCTGGGAGAACGGCAAACTATTCATCAGGTCCTGGACCTCTCTGGCCAGGTCTGCTTGTCGGTGTCTTTTTGTTCATTTAAAAGATCATTCACATGTGATAGAGACACCACTGTCCTCAACGGTACTCCCGCCGGCTTTGGTCTTTGTCATGGTAGCTAGCAACGTAGGTTACGCTGTTACTCCTCACAGTTCCAGACAGGGCAGGTCACAGGGAAAATTGAAAACAACAAACAGCAGAGATCTAGACAGCCACAAACCCGGCACAATCCGCGTCCCGGCCACAATGGCCACGTCGTGGGCTACAGAGTTCCTGTCTAGCAACATAGGATTGTTTATCGTAGACATGCAAGGTGGTGACTCTGCCTAGTCTGAAGGTATAAATATATGCTTTTGTGACTACGCTGTGTTTGCAGCTGACGCATCCAGTCAGTTGACAAAACCTGGTTTGATCTTTTTCTAGTCGTCCGTTTGAGGTTTTACTCTGTTTGTTCAGAACCATTGGCAGTTGGTGTTGTCGGCAGGATTCACCATGATTTACAGTTGAACTGGAGAGTCCGAATCAGTGGAGCAAGAGCCAGCACCAAAAACAAGGTAAGCACAGTTCATACATCTGTTAACACTCTTTCTGACATGTTGGGGAGATGACAGTCATAGGCTGAATACATGTTTTAGGATACAGACCTAGAAAGCCTGAGTTTCTTCAATAGTCCCATTGTGTTACAACAGATCGTAGACCTATGGTGTAGGGTAGGTTCCATTAGGATAGGTCCCGAGTGGGGGTGTTCCTTTGCCAGATCCATAGGTGAACTTACATTGTAGGGTAGGCTCCTCATTAGCATAGGTCTCAAGTGGGAGTTTTCCCCTGCCAGATCCGTGAGTGATCCGACGGTGTAGGGTAGGAGCCGTGTTAGGATAGGTCCCTAGTAGGTTTGGTCCCCTGCGAGATCCATAGGTGGGATGAAAGTCCCAGGTGGGTGATATCCCCAGCCGTGGTGGATGTGAAGCTGTGTAGAGTGTGAGTGTATGGACAAATTGGCATGCTTGTGTACTAGTATGGTAGGTTGTAGAGAAAAAGTAGAAGGACGAAGACAGGAAGTGTGTCTGGTGGAGAATAGGAGTTAACCGGGATGTCTATGTTTAAAGACGAGACATTGGCCGTAAGGGGAAATGTGTATGATTTTGCCGGTAAGTTCTGGAGGGCCCTCCTCCATGATTCGAAATGGATAGAAAACGAATGGATATCAGAACGTTGTTTCAAAGTGAGGTTGGAACCGTGAAAGATTAGGTGGAAATAGGAGGACAATTGTGAATAATTTTGGTAACGAGTGTTGGCGGGAACAGTCATATTTACTGTTACCGCAAGCTCAGTTGAGAGACTGGACTGAAACCTCTTCCTCTACTACACATTAGTCTTCCACAGTCTCCCGTGGTGAATTGGAATACTTTACAGTGCCGTCCAGCACCAAAAGTGTTAGGACGAGTGACCAAATTATGAAGCACTTACCCACTCCCCCGGAGAGTAGTTATAGTGTATCACTATCTCTGGAAAATCGTTTCTAGAAGTAAAAGCCGAGACAATGATAACTGATATGGCGTCCGGAGGTCCAGAGACTCCCGTCAAGGGAGGGGCTGAAGGAGAGAATATTACCAAAGCCTTAGAAGAGCTGAAAAAGCCACATGAACCACAAATCAACTAAGTGGTGGGGAATATTTGCCAAATTGGTTTCCCCGTTGATGGAAACTTTAAATCCAGCCAAGAGTGTATGGATGCCATCGTATTGTGGAACACTGTAATCAAAGAATGGTCCAGAGCACAATACACAGGTACCCTAACCACGGCAATTTATCAGCAGTGGATAAAACTCATTACATGCCAGTATGGCTAGTGGCTAACGTTAGCCAGCTTGAGCTACCGATCTAACATACGAACTTGGTATCACAGAGTAGATCCTCCATATGATGTTGAGAAATAGTGCATTGTGGGTAGTTTAGAAGATATCTGGAAATACGTTATTAAATATGTAATAACCCCAAAACATTACTATATTTGGATTACCGGTAATAGGTAATCAGATGATGACTACAACTAAGTTGCTAAGTCTTTGACCACACAGTGTTGTTACATTGCCGAGTAAAAATTCATGTTTCCTATCATTTAGATCAGAGTAAATAACCTTTTTTGTCTTGTAGATTACAGCACTCATTAGCTTTTTAACAGACAGATCTTGACGGCAGAGTGTGTTCTAACGTCTACTGATGAGTCAAGCACGGAATTAGGCTGCCTACCTGGAGACAGTGTGGAGGATAGATGCACTTTTTTAATGAGAAGTGACAGGGACTTTTTCATCCTGCATTCCTCTGCTTGTCTGTGTCAGAGATTAATAAAACAATCCACCCAAAGTTGGTAAAGTCAGTAAGTAGGTCAGGGTGGAGACTTCACCTCACATCAGGATTTCTGGAGAGGAGATGCGTGATTCCACCTCTTTCCTCGACACTGAATACCTTGAGTGAGATTGTGTTACTTTTACATTACTAATTGAGGCTCCAGGCTAAACTTCCCTGGAGAACAAAACTAGATGCACAATTTGTGTGGAACATTTGAGCTGGAAATACCTTTAATTTGCATTTTGAGGCAAACATTGAGCACTTTTCTGCTTTTCCTGTGTCTTCTAATCAGTCAACCATTTTGTTACCAGCTTGCTTAGCCTATTTTTTCTGATGTTTTGTGAATGTTCTCTATACGGTATAAGTATGGCAGGCAGGTAGTCTAGTGGTTAGAGCTTTGGTCCAGTAACCGAAAGGTCAATGGTTCAAATTACCGAGCTAACAAGTTAAAAAATCTGTTGAGTTGCCCTTGAGCAAGACATTTAAGCCTATTATGCTGCAGGGGTGCTGTACTACTATGGATGACCCTGTATTAACACTTTTCTGGTTACTACATGATTCCATATGTGTTATTTCATCATTTTTATATCTTCACTATTATTCTACAATGTAGAAAACAGTAAAAATAAAGAAAAACCCTTGAATGATTACGTGTGTCCAAACTTTTGACTGGTGATGTACATGTAGGTAGGGGTAAAGTGACTATGCATAGATAATAAACAGCAAGTAGAGGCGGATCCTTAAGAGGCTAACAACACATGTCACTACACCCATCTGGTGTATGTGACAATAACACATCTGTGTTCTGTAAAAAAAACCAAATATGCTATATCTTAATTTGATCCCTGAATTTTCTACCACAGGAAATGCAAAAGGTTTAAAAATGATTTCAAAGTCTGTAGTTTCCACTTTAAAATGTCAGACTTGATTTGCCCTTTCGAAAAATGTCCATTAATTAAAATCCACATAATAATTCACATTTCCTGTTACTGCATCATTCCTGTTCTCAAAAACTCTAAGGCATCTTACCTCAATGACTACAGCCATGTAGCACTCACATCTGTAATAATGAAGTGCTTTGAAAGGCTGGTCATGGCACACATCAACTCCATCATCCAAGACACCCTGGTCCCACTCCAATTTGCATACAGTTTCAACAGATTGACAGGCGACCAATCTCAATTTCACTCCACACTTGTGGAGGCTCCTCAGAGGAGGAAGGGGAGGACCATCCTCAGTGAATTTGATCAAATAAAAATAGTAAAACATTGAAGTTATCCTTTTTTAGATAAAAACTAAAATAAATCCACGTCACCAAATAATTGATTAAAACACTGTTTTGCAATGAAGGTCTACAGTAACCTCAGCAGCACTCTGTAGGGTAGCACCATGGTGTAGCTGGAGAACAGGTCACTTATGTTGACTTCAATACAAAACCTTGGAGGCTCATGGTTCTCACCCCCTTCCATAGACTAACACAGTAATTACGACAACTTCCGGAGGATGTCCTCCAACCTATCAGGGTTCGTGCAGCATGAACTGACATTGTCCATCGAATCAAAGGATCATAGAATTAATCTATTACAGAAGGCATAAGCTACAGCTATCTAGAACTGCAGTCCATAAAATGGGGTGATTAGTTGACTCAAAAAGAGTTTAACAAATGATTTAGCCTACTCAAACACCAGCTCAAACAGAGATGTATGCTATGTTAGCTAGCTGGCTATGACTATCCAACACTGGAACTTTTCCAAGTCAAGGTAAGCTTTTGGTGTTATTAATTTATTGCTACCAGGGCCTGCGGTGTAACTGCTAAACTGCTTGTTGTACACTGTACTGCATGATTATAAATCAAATCAAAATCAAATCAAATTTTATTTGTCACATACACATGGTTAGCAGATGTTAATGCGAGTGTAGCGAAATGCTTGTGCTTCTAGTTCCGACAATGCAGTGATAACCAACAAGTAATCTAACTAACAATTCCAAAACTACTGTCTTATACACAGTGTAAGGGGATAAGGAACATGTACATAAGGATATATGAATAAGTGATGGTACAGAGCAGCATACAGTAGATGGTATCGAGTACAGTATATACATATGAGATGAGTGTGTAGACAAAGTAAACAAAGTGGCATAGTTAAAGTGGCTAGTGATACATGTGTTACATAAGGATGCAGTCGATGATGTAGAGTACAGTATATACATATGCATATGAGATAAATAATGTAGGGTAAGTAACATTATATAAGGTAGCATTGTTTAAAGTGGCTAGTGATATATTTACATCATTTTCCATCAATTCCCATTATTAAAATGGCTGGAGTTGGGTCAGTGTCAATGACAGTGTGTTAGCAGCAGCCACTCATAGCGGGTTCACTAATGTATTAGGTCTAGTAGCTACGTTGACTATGATATTAATATGGTGACAATGATGTAAGCGGTGTGTGGTGGAACGAAACAGGGATAAACATACCTGAATTTGTCCAATAGAAACTCTCGTTTGGACTAATGATTACACCCAGATTAGTTAGATGGAGGCAAGAATGTGCAAGGCGGTATTGAATATGTCACTGTCTTTCACCTTGATTATTTAAAAATTGACCTGGACCTGTGCACCTACATTGTAAACGTCCATTAGTAGGCTAGGTTGCAGCATGCTCACGTTGGGTGTAGGGAAACCTGGAGTATCATGTTGTAGCTTAAACCTATCGCTGTAACATTGAGCTGGGTGAATGTAAAATTGTATGAATGACAGTCACCCATTATGATGTAATAGAAATAAGGCTTATTGGTGCACTCTACCGTTCAATAGTTTGGGGTCACTTAGAAGTGTCCTTGTTTTTGAAAGAAAACAACAACAAAAAATCCAATTCATCAGAAATACTGCGTAGACATTGTTAATGTTGTAAATAACGATTGTAGCTGGAAACGACAGCTTTTTTAATCTAATATCTACATAGCGTACAGAGGCCCTACATCAGCAACCATCACTCCTGTTCCAATGGCACGTTGTGTTAGCTAATCCAAGATTATCATTTTAAAAGGCTAATTGAAAAGAACAGACACTGGACAGAGGAACTCTGGCCTTCTAGGCAGAGTTCCTCTGTCCGGTGTCTGTGTTCTTTTGCCCATCTTAATATTTTATTTTTATTGGCCAGTCTGAGATATGGCTTTTTCTTTGCAACTCTGACTAGAAGGTCAGCATCCCAGAGTCGCCGAATGTACTTGTCCTCTTTCTCAGATGTGTACCGGGGCCTCCCACTCCTTTTCTATTCTGGTTAGAGCCAGTTTGCACTGTTCTGTGAAGGGAGTAGTACACAGCGTTGTACCAGATCTTCAGTTTCTTGGTAATTTCTCACATGGAATAGCCTTCATTTCTCAGAACAAGAATAGACTGACGAGTTTCAGAAGAAAGTTATTTGTTTGTGGCCATTTTGAGCCAGTAATCGAACCCACAAATGCTGATGCTCCAGATACTCAACGAGTCTAAAGAAAGACCGTTTTATTGCTTCTTTAATCAGAACATCAGTTTCCAGCTGTGCTAACATTATTGCAAAAGGGTTTTCAAATGATCAATTATCCTTTTAAAATGATAAACTTGGATTAGCTAACACAACGTGCCATTGGAACAAGAGTGATGGTTGCGGGTAATGGGCCTCTGTACGCCTACAGTATGTAGATATTCCATTTTTTTAAAATCAGCCATTTCCAGCTACAATAGTTATTTACAACATTAACAATGTCTACACTGTATTTCTGATTAATTTCATGTTATTTTAAAAATATGCTTTTTTTTCAAAAACAAGGACATTTCAAAGTGACCCCAAACGTTTGAACGGCAGCGTAGGCCACTGTGTTCTTGGGTACCTTCAATGCTGCAGAAATGTTTTGGTACCCTTCCCCAAATCTCTATCTCGACACAATCCTGTCTCGGAGCTCTACCGACAAGTCCTTCGACCTCATGGCTTGGTTTCTGCTCTGACATTCACTGTCAACTGTGGGGCCTTATATAGACAGGCGTGTGCTTTTCCAAATCATGTCCAATCAATTGAATTTACCACAGGTTGACTCAAATAAAATTGTAGAAACATTCAATTGAATTTACCACAGGTTGACTCCAATCAAGTTGGAGAAACATCTCAAGGATGATCAATGGAAACAGGATGCACCTGAGCTCAATTTCGATTCTCATAGCAAAGGGGTCTGAATACTTATGTAAATAAGTAATTTCTGCTTTTTGTTTTTAATACATTTGCAAAAAAATGTATTAAAACACAGTCACCACCACCACGCAGACACCCACCACTTACGCTGCTGCCATAACGTTTACTATTATTATTATTATCATTATTATTATTATGTATCCTACTGCCAGTCACTTTCTCATAGTTTTGCATACATGTACATATTGCATCTACCTCAATAGTCCAGTATTCCTGCACATTGCACATTTGCTACTGGCACTGACCCTCGATATAGCTTGCTCTCTTATTTCTTATTTCTCAATGGTTCAGATATTTCTAATTTCTCAATGGTTTAGTCATTTGTATTAGTTGTACTGTTTTGATATTGAATACTGCACTGTCGGTCAGAGCTGGCTAGTTCAACATTTCACTGTACTTGTGCATGTGACAAATAAAACTTGAAACTTGTAACCACTGGTGCCCAAGACATTAACAACACGCCAACCATGGGCTTGAGCCTTCTAATGAGGCATTGAGGGAGAAGCGAATCAGAACAAAATCACCATATGTCATGACAGCTGTCTCGTCTGTCAATTCTTTGGTGCTTTTGAGGTAGGCAGCAGACTTGAGAGCCACCAAGAAATTACACATTTGGCTAAAATAGTAAATGGAATCCATTCACTTGCAAATAATATTGACAACTAAACAGACAATAAAACAAAATGGAGATGAGCCGCAGCAGGAAATGGATGAAGGTCTCACTGCTGGCTATGTGAACAACACTTTGTACTTGTGCGCCAGTCAATTCATATAGGGCCCTCAACCCAGAGCTGTGGCTGTGGCCATAATCTTGTAAAGTGACCACAACAATGCACTCAGAACAAGGCCTTTGCAAGCTCACTCAATTATAAAAGTCTGCTCTATTCCTTGTAGCACTTTACGATTCTAACTCTGGCATTCATACACCTTCAACGGAAATATCACTTCATCTTTCTTCCCAAATCAATAATGCCCTAGATTGTAGTCTAGAAATCAAAGGAAAAAGTCATGAGAAACTGAATTGGCTACGGTCAGCTTTTTAATTGTTGCCGTTGGTAATTCTCTCCCCAGTTGAAAACAATTAGAGGAGAGTCGCACGGTCTGAGGAGTGTGTCTGGAGCGGAGGTCCGGGGGCCAAGTTAGCCCGGGACATCTCTGATTAAAAGGTTAATAGTCTCATTAATTCGTCAGAGCAGAGGCAACAGCAGGAGAAGAATGAGAGCTGGACCAGTCAACAGTACAACGCCTCAAGAGGGTCAATGATTGTACTATTGAGTTGGGGATAATGATAGAATGGGGGCACAGATATTAGGATGCATGCGGATGGTAGATGGGGACTTTCTGTCAATTATTAGACAAGCTGTCATAGGAGATTCCAGGGCCAGTCTCTCCGGGTCAGCACATTGTCGCTCCGGGTCAGTACACTGTCGCTCCCGGTCAGTACACTGCCGCTCCCGGTCAGTACACTGTCGCTCCGGGTCAGAACACTGTCTCTCCCGGTCAGTACACTGTCGCTCCGGGTCAGAACACTGTCTCTCCCGGTCAGTACACTGTCGCTCCGGGTCAGAACACTGTCTCTCCCGGTCAGTACACTGTCGCTCCGGGTCAGAACACTGTCTCTCCCGGTCAGAACACTGTCTCTCCCGGTCAGTACACTGTCGCTCCTGGTCAGTACACTGTCGCTCCGGGTCAGAACACTGTCGCTCCCGGTCAGTACACTGTCGCTCCCGGTCAGTACAGTGTCGCTCCCTGTCAGTACACTGTCGCTCCCGGTCAGTACACTGTCGCTCTGGGAACAAGCCTTCTGTGTTCCTTGTCAACGATGACGGCAGCATCACTGCAACACAGGCGTTCAACAGATGTCACCCACAGATGGGTCTCACGTTAGCAAAGCCATCTCTTTACATGCCAAAAATCACACAGTGAACTAGGTTTATACTGGCTTTATTGATGAGATCATCAAATTAAATATAAAACACAATTGTTGGAGAAATGTTCCTGGTTCGCTCAGTTTGTCACAGTATGGTTCCATGTGCTTATGAGTTTGATAAATGTAGAGTACTACGTGCTGATTACTAAATGACTAATGTAAGGTTGAGGTTGACAACTGTAAATGTCATATTTGCCATAGTAAACGCAATTCTTAGTTCTCTAGCTCCACTGTTCTCTGGCTCCACTTGACAGACAAGCATGGGAAATACCACAAAGGGAAATGTGGATACAAATACCCAGTCTGATCAATATTATCCAAAGTTAATGCATTTTCCCTCCATTCGAGCGCTATAGAAACAATTCCTGATTTGAAATGTTAGGCAGCAACACCTGTAAGCCTCCAATAAGTCATTTATTGAGGTTCTGCTCTCCCAGGTTTCCTTTCCCCTCCCTCCTTCCCTCTGGAAACATTTTTCGAGCTGAAGACTGTGACTCAGGCTAAGATTACTCCTTATAATTGGCCAGGCTCAGCCCAGCAGACTGCAGCCCTATAATTGTCGTGAGTTTTGTTTGTAATTTCATTCATTGCTGCACTTATGTTATTTTCCCTCCTCTCTTGGTGCCTGAACTGGCCACCCTTCACCTCCCAAAGAGACATGGCATGACTCAAACAGTCAGAGACTAAAAGGTTTTGGTAGAACACGTTTTTTGTAAGATATGTGTAGTACTTTAGGCATATGAACAATACAGTTTGCATGTGTTGTTCACAATGTGTTTAGAATGTATTCAGACCCCTTGACTTTTCCCACATTTTGTTAGGTTACAGACTTTTTCTAAAATTGATTCAATATTTTTTTGTTCCCCTCATCAATCTACACACAATACCCCATAATGACCACGCAAAAACTGTATTTTTTAAAATTTCTTTAGAATTGACATAAGTATTCAGACAACTTTTCTTTGTACTTTTTTGAAGCACCTTTGGCAGCGATTACAGCTTCGAGTCTTCTTGGGTGTGAGGCTACAAGCTTGGCACACCTGTATTTGGGGAGTTTCTCCCATTTTTCTCTGCAGATCCACTCAAGCTCTGTCAGCTTGGATGGGGAATGTTGCTGCAAAGCTAATTTCAGTTCTCTCCAGAGATGTTAAATTAGGTTCAAGTCTGGGCTCTGGCTGAACCACTCAAGGAAATTCAGAGACTTGTCCCAAAGCAACTCCTGCATTGTCTTGGACACGTGTGCTTAGGGTCATTGTCCTGTTGGAAGGTGAACCTTCGCCCCAGTAGTCTGAGGTCCTGAGCGCTCAGAAGAAGGTTTTCATCAAGGTTCCCTCTGCAATTTGCTCTGTTCCTCTTTCTCTTGATCGTGACAAGTCTCCCAGTCCCTGCCACTGAAAAACTTCCCCACAGCATGATGCTGCCACCACCATGCTTCACTGTAGGGATTGTGCCTGGTTTCCCCAGACGTGACGCTTGGCATTCAGGCCAAATAGTTCATTCTTGGTGTCATCAGACCAGAGAATCTTGTTTCTCGTGGTCTGAGAGTCCTTTAGGTGCCTTTTGTCAAACTAAAAGCGGGCTGTCATGTGCCTTTTACTGAGGAGTGGCTTCCGTCTGGCCTCTCTACCAAAAAGGCCTGATTGTTGGTGTGCTGCGTAGACTGTTGACCTTCTGGAAGGTTCTCCCATCTCAACAGAGGGACTCTAGAGTTCTGTCAGAGTGACCCTCGGGTTCTTGGGCACCTTCCTGACGTAGGCCCTTCTCCCCGATTGCTCTGTTTGGCTGGGCGACCAACTCTAGGAAGAGCCTTGGTGGTTCCAAACTTCTTCCATTTAAGAATAATGGAGGCCACTGTGTTCTTGGGGACCTTCAATGCTGCAGAAATGTTTTGGTACCCTTCCCCAGATCTGTGCCTGGACACAATCCTATCTCAGAGCTCTACAGACAATTTCTTAGACCTCATGGCTTGGTTTTTGCTCTGACATGCACTGTGTTGTGTCTTTACTGTGGATTATATTAATTAATATTACCTGATTAAACTAATCATGTAAATGTAATTAACTAGGAAGTCGGGGCACCACAGAAGATTGTTTATACAGCTAAATAAACTCTTAAAGACCTGGTAATCGTTTATATCAATAGCAGTCAATTATTAATTGTCACATTCAGTCTCATCTGTACATTGTAAAATTATTGGTTATATTCACAAACCATGGCTAATAATTTGAATCAGCAATACAAAATGTGGTTTAATTATTTATTTACTAAATACAGTGCCTTGCGAAAGTATTCGGCCCCCTTGAACTTTGCGACCTTTTGTCACATTTCAGGCTTCAAACATAAAGATATAAAACTGTATTTTTTTGTGAAGAATCAACAACAAGTGGGACAGAATCATGAAGTGGAACGACATTTACTGGATATTTCAAACCTTTTTAACAAATCAAAAACTGAAAAATTGGGCGTGCAAAATTATTCAGCCCCTTTACTTTCAGTGCAGCAAACTCTCTCCAGAAGTTCAGTGAGGATCTCTGAATCACTCGAATGCAATCAACTTTCAGCCGGTGCAAAAGATGCCTACATGGGCTCCCAGGAGAGATGAATAAAACGCCCTCGCTGCCAAATGGCTGAGATGTTCTCCAATGAGTCCACCATCCTCTCCAACCCAAACACCTCCAGTGTCTCCAGATTCAGAGACAGGAAAGAGAAACACAAACAGTAAACACAGGCTTAGATGTCCAACTCTCAGAGTCTTCCCCCATCTCAAACTTCCTCCTCCACCTGTGTCTTTCACCTCCCTCCT
This sequence comes from Oncorhynchus gorbuscha, assembly GCF_021184085.1. Classification (NCBI taxonomy): domain Eukaryota; kingdom Metazoa; phylum Chordata; class Actinopteri; order Salmoniformes; family Salmonidae; genus Oncorhynchus; species Oncorhynchus gorbuscha. The sequence continues at coordinate 11,697,978 of NC_060174.1, forward strand.
AGTAGAATTGAGCCACTTGCGGAAAAAAAGAGCTAGGTTTACTACTGAAAGACCAAACATATATCACTTTTGCAACGAACTGTCAAAATGACCAGGATTTACGTGTTTCACTATAACTAAGCCTAAAACATCTATTTAAAAAATATATATATATTAATGAAAGTTGCTCTTTAAGTATTCTAAATATGTATTTATTGTTTAAACAATTATTTGTATGTTTTATGCAAATTATGTTCATATGTGACCTAAGAAATGTTACTACATTTCCCAGACGCTCTTATCCAGAGAGACTAGGGTTACGTGCCTTACTCAAGGATACATCTCTTTCCTTGCTCAAGGGAACTTTATTCTCAGCTGGCCTACCTGGTTAAATAAAGGTGTTCTCAACTGGCCTACCTGGTTAAATAAAGGTGTTCTCAACTGGCCTACCTGGTTAAATAAAGGTGTTCTCAACTGGCCTACCTGGTTAAATAAAGGTGTTCTCAACTGGCCTACCTGGTTAAATAAAGGTGTTCTCAACTGGCCTACCTGGTTAAATAAAGGTGTTCTCAACTGGCCTACCTGGTTAAATAAAGGTGTTCTCAACTGGCCTACCTGGTTAAATAAAGGTGTTCTCAACTGGCCTACCTGGTTAAATAAAGGTGTTCTCAACTGGCCTACCTGGTTAAATAAAGGTGTTCTCAACTGCCCTACCTGGTTAAATAAAGGTGTTCTCAACTGGCCTACCTGGTTAAATAAAGGTGTTCTCAACTGGCCTACCTGGTTAAATAAAGGTGTTCTCAACTGGCCTACCTGGTTAAATAAAGGTGTTCTCAACTGGCCTACCTGGTTAAATAAAGGTGTTCTCAACTGGCCTACCTGGTTAAATAAAGGTGTTCTCAACTGCCCTACCTGGTTAAATAAAGGTGTTCTCAACTGGCCTACCTGGTTAAATAAAGGTGTTCTCAACTGGCCTAGCTGGTTAAATAAAGGTGTTCTCAACTGGCCTACCTGGTTAAATAAAGGTGTTCTCAACTAGCCTACCTGGTTAAATAAAGGTGTTCTCAACTGGCCTACCTGGTTAAATAAAGGTGTTCTCAACTGGCCTAAAGGTGTTCTCAACTGGCCTACCTGGTTAAATAAAGGTGTTCTCAACTGGCCTACCTGGTTAAATAAAGGTGTTCTCAACTGGCCTACCTGGTTAAATAAAGGTGTTCTCAACTGGCCTACCTGGTTAAATAAAGGTGTTCTCAACTGGCCTACCTGGTTAAATAAAGGTGTTCTCAACTGGCCTACCTGGTTAAATAAAGGTGTTCTCAACTGGCCTACCTGGTTAAATAAAGGTGTTCTCAACTGGCCTACCTGGTTAAATAAAGGTGTTCTCAACTGGCCTACCTGGTTAAATAAAGGTGTTCTCAACTGGCCTACCTGGTTAAATAAAGGTGTTCTCAACTGGCCTACCTGGTTAAATAAAGGTGTTCTCAACTGGCCTACCTGGTTAAATAAAGGTGTTCTCAACTGGCCTACCTGGTTAAATAAAGGTGTTCTCAACTGCCCTACCTGGTTAAATAAAGGTGTTCTCAACTGGCCTACCTGGTTAAATAAAGGTGTTCTCAACTGGCCTACCTGGTTAAATAAAGGTGTTCTCAACTGGCCTACCTGGTTAAATAAAGGTGTTCTCAACTGGCCTACCTGGTTAAATAAAGGTGTTCTCAACTGGCCTACCTGGTTAAATAAAGGTGTTCTCAACTGCCCTACCTGGTTAAATAAAGGTGTTCTCAACTGGCCTACCTGGTTAAATAAAGGTGTTCTCAACTGGCCTAGCTGGTTAAATAAAGGTGTTCTCAACTGGCCTACCTGGTTAAATAAAGGTGTTCTCAACTAGCCTACCTGGTTAAATAAAGGTGTTCTCAACTGGCCTACCTGGTTAAATAAAGGTGTTCTCAACTGGCCTAAAGGTGTTCTCAACTGGCCTACCTGGTTAAATAAAGGTGTTCTCAACTGGCCTACCTGGTTAAATAAAGGTGTTCTCAACTGGCCTACCTGGTTAAATAAAGGTGTTCTCAACTGGCCTACCTGGTTAAATAAAGGTGTTCTCAACTGGCCTACCTGGTTAAATAAAGGTGTTCTCAACTAGCCTACCTGGTTAAATAAAGGTGTTCTCAACTGGCCTACCTGGTTAAATAAAGGTGTTCTCAACTGGCCTACCTGGTTAAATAAAGGTGTTCTCAACTGGCCTACCTGGTTAAATAAAGGTGTTCTCAACTGGCCTACCTGGTTAAATAAAGGTGTTCTCAACTGGCCTACCTGGTTAAATAAAGGTGTTCTCAACTGGCCTACCTGGTTAAATAAAGGTGTTCTCAACTGGCCTACCTGGTTAAATAAAGGTGTTCTCAACTGGCCTACCTGGTTAAATAAAGGTGTTCTCAACTGGCCTACCTGGTTAAATAAAGGTGTTCTCAACTGCCCTACCTGGTTAAATAAAGGTGTTCTCAACTGGCCTACCTGGTTAAATAAAGGTGTTCTCAACTGGCCTACCTGGTTAAATAAAGGTGTTCTCAACTGGCCTACCTGGTTAAATAAAGGTGTTCTCAACTGGCCTACCTGGTTAAATAAAGGTGTTCTCAACTGGCCTACCTGGTTAAATAAAGGTGTTCTCAACTGCCCTACCTGGTTAAATAAAGGTGTTCTCAACTGGCCTACCTGGTTAAATAAAGGTGTTCTCAACTGGCCTAGCTGGTTAAATAAAGGTGTTCTCAACTGGCCTACCTGGTTAAATAAAGGTGTTCTCAACTAGCCTACCTGGTTAAATAAAGGTGTTCTCAACTGGCCTACCTGGTTAAATAAAGGTGTTCTCAACTGGCCTAAAGGTGTTCTCAACTGGCCTACCTGGTTAAATAAAGGTGTTCTCAACTGGCCTACCTGGTTAAATAAAGGTGTTCTCAACTGGCCTACCTGGTTAAATAAAGGTGTTCTCAACTGGCCTACCTGGTTAAATAAAGGTGTTCTCAACTGGCCTACCTGGTTAAATAAAGGTGTTCTCAACTGCCCTACCTGGTTAAATAAAGGTGTTCTCAACTGGCCTACCTGGTTAAATAAAGGTGTTCTCAACTGGCCTAGCTGGTTAAATAAAGGTGTTCTCAACTGGCCTACCTGGTTAAATAAAGGTGTTCTCAACTGCCCTACCTGGTTAAATAAAGGTGTTCTCAACTGGCCTACCTGGTTAAATAAAGGTGTTCTCAACTGGCCTAGCTGGTTAAATAAAGGTGTTCTCAACTGGCCTACCTGGTTAAATAAAGGTGTTCTCAACTGGCCTACCTGGTTAAATAAAGGTGTTCTCAACTGGCCTACCTGGTTAAATAAAGGTGAAATAAAATAATTATAAATAAAAAAACATAAGAAGGATTTTTCAAGTTGGCTCAGTGGATTCAAACCAGCAAACTCTTGGTTACTGGCACAACTTCACCGCTAGGCTACCTGCCACCCCCACTACACAGGAGAACTCTGTTGTTGTAGGAAGGTGTCATTGTCTAATCCATTAAACATCACAATATGTGATATGAAACAATGAGACTCATTAGGTAATGACTTCATTCAAATTCTTTAAGAGATGCTCGATGAAGGATACTCATATGCATTTGAAGAAATATTTGATGCCTCGTATCTTTTTTTCCAGAAATTGCCAGAGCCCCAAGTCGTGGATCCAATATGTGGTTTAGGATTCTGTCGCTACGGTTACCTCTGTGGATCAGACAGTATATTGTTGTGTAATACTAAGGCATGGTGAGATGGAATGATAAGGGGCTTTCATCAAGATATAAGAAAAGTCACAAAGAACCCGTCACAAATGGATCCCGCTTCACACACACACACACACACACACACACACACACACACACACACACACACACACACACACACACACACACACACACACACACACACACACACACACACACACACGCACGCACGCACGCACGCACGCACGCACGCACGCACGCACGCACGCACGCACACGCACACACACACACACACACACACACACACACACACACACACACACACACACACACACACACACACACATTGATTCTTGAAGAAAAACATTTTTAAAAGTCTCATGAGCTTAGTTCAACGGTCGTACCCCATCAGAACCCAACATATATTTTTAATGTTTTATTTTATTGAACTTTTATTTAACTAATACTTGTTTAACTCCAATGTTTATAAACAAAGTAAATGTAAACAAACACCATATAACCTCAAAACATGGTCAAAACTTTAATGTTGATATCATGGATGGTCAGTCCTTGCATCCATAGCTCTATCTATGAATTTGAGAGTGGTTACATTTTCTCCAGGCCCATCCCTCAGCGTATTACTAAAACAGAGGCGGGGTACCCACTTTGTTAATGTTACAATTAAGGATTCTAGCTTTACAGGCTTATTTTACAAATTGATACTTGCGGTCAAAGCTTCGCTATAATATCGTCCAAAATAATATTGCGATATGTAACTGTACACACACACACACACACACACACACACACACACACACACACACACACACACACACACACACACACACACACACACACACACACACACACACACACACACACACACACACACACACACACACACACACCCAAACAGTCCTGCTGTACTGGAAGTTACCATCCTCTCTCTGGGGAAATTGCATTGCCTTTCTGAGAAAGCAACGTGTATCTCGCCAATAATTGCCCATTCTGGCATAAACAAGATAGTCTGTGAAAAATGCAAATGCTTCACATTGTGCATTTCATTACAAGGGAAGGGACAGCTCTTTAATGTTATGATAACAGTGAAAAAGGCTTCCCCCTCCGAACTGGAACATCGGCAGAAAGCCATTTGTATGCTGAATGTTCACGTTAAATGCCCACAGTGGTTGTAATCAGGCAAGGCATTAACAAATCTTTTAATTACCATTTGTCAACAACTGTGCTTAGAATAATTTTGACGGATTTAATGTGTGTTTTTTTACGACGCGGTTTTAATTCAATTTCTATGAGCACATTTGTGTTTTGTTTTTAAAATGCTGAAGAAGGTAATTCCTCCAACAAATAATCTGTGTTTGTCAGGGCTCTGAAAAGGTTTTTCAAAAGGACTGAATTGAGGTGATAGACAAAGGTCAAGGACACAACCTGTCACATAAGCCTATCCCATAGGATGGAGGGGTGCATAATACACTGTGTGATATACAGTATAATAGTGTTGCAGTGGTGGTGACGTCACCGTACTAACCCCCTGGTGCTGTGTTACTTCTGCGCAGAATGACAACAGCCGTTTGACTGTACCAGCTTGTACCATTGGTAAAAGTATATTTACAAACAAGACAAGTGTAGCATGCAGCACGCACACAGGCTCTGAAGAGTCTCCAAACAGCCCTCTCCTGTGAGAACTGCTAAACCCCCTGGTGGCTCACAGCGGTACAGCGCTCTGGTGCCTGAAGAGCCAGCATCGACCTCAGAGGGGCCAAGGGGAGGGTGAAGTCTACTACTGTGTGTGTGTGTGTGTGTGTGTGTGTGTGTGTGTGTGTGTGTGTGTGTGTGTGTGTGTGTGTGTGTGTGTGTGTGTGTGTGTGTGTGTGTGTGTGTGTGTGTGTGTGTGTGTGTGTGTGTGTGTGTGTGTGTGTGTGTGTGTGTGTGTGTGTGTGTGTGTGTGTGTGTGTGTGTGTGTGTGTGTGTGTGTGTGTGTGTGTGTGTGTGTGTGTGTGTGTGTGTGTGAGTGTGCGTGCGTGCGTGCGTGCGTGTGTCAGCTTCATTTATCACTCCCCTGCATTGAAGACTTGGCCTCCTTAAGCCTGTGTCTCTCTGTCAGTGGCCTGTCAGAACCCATTCCAAGGCCTCAGAGCTGTCAGAACATATGTTACCCCCCTCGATTCCACAAGAGGCTAAATTTACCTCCACAAAGATAGAGAGAGAGAGAGAGAGAGAGAGAGAGAGAGAGAGAGAGAGAGAGAGAGAGAGAGAGAGAGAGAGAGAGAGAATGAAACAGAGAGAAGGAGTGGGGGGGGAGAGGAGAGAGAGAACCCATAGCTCTTTATGGTTGTGAAATCACAAAATTGGACTAACACCAAATTGAGACTGCATTCAGAATGCTGCAAAAATATTGTAAAACACCAAATAATGCATACAGAGCAGAATTAAGCCGATACCCGCTAATTATCGAAATCCAGAAAAGACCGTTAAATTCTACAACCACCTAAAAGGAAGCGATTCCCAAACCCAGGACCAGTCTAAAAAAGCCATCACCTACAGAGAGAAAAACCTGGAGAAGAGTCCCCGAAGCAAGCTGGTCCTGAGGCTCTGTTCACAAACACAAACAGACCCCACAGAGCCCCATGACATCAACACAATTAGACCCAAACAAATCATGAGAAAACAAAAAGATAATTCCTTGACTCATTGCTCAGTTTTTTTGTTAATTCTTCCCAAACTAGAATTCTATTTGGTCCTAAACAGAGAGTACACAGTGGCAGAATAACTGACCACTGTGACTGACCCAAACTTAAGGAATGCTTTGAGTATGTAGAGACTCAATGAACATAGCCTTGCTACTGAGAAAGGCTGTCGTAGGCAGACCTGGCTCTCAAGAGAAGACAGGCTATGTGTACACTTCCCTCAAAATGAGGTGGAAACTGAGTTGCACTTCCTAACCTCGTGCCAAATGTATGGCCATATTAGAGACAGATATTTCCCTCAGATCACACAGACCCACCTAGAATTCGAAAACAAATCCAATTTTGATAAACTCCCATATCTACTGGGTGAAATACCACAGTGTGCCATCACAGCAGCAAGATGTGTGACCTGTTGCCGCGAGAAAAGGGCAACCAGTGAAGAACAAACACCATTGTAAATACAACCCATATTTATTTTCCCTTTTTTACTTTAACTATTTGCAGATCGTTACAACACTGTATGTAGACAAGTGTCTTGATTCTTTTGGAACTTTTGTGAGTGTAATATTTACTTTTTTTGTTTATTATCTATTTCACTTCCTTTGGCAACGTAAACTTATGTTTCACATGCCAATAAAGCCCTTTGAATTTACTTAAATTGAATAGAGAGAGAGTGAGAGAGTGAGAGAGTGAGAGAGTGAGAGAGTGAGAGAGCGAGAGAGCGAGAGAGCGAGAGAGCGAGAGAGCGACAGACAGACAGACAGACAGACAGACAGACAGACAGACAGACAGACAGACAGACAGACAGACAGACAGACAGACAGACAGACAGACAGACAGACAGACAGACAGACAGACAGACAGACAGACAGACAGACAGACAGACAGACAGAGAAGAGAAGAGAGAAAGACAGAGACAGAGAAGAGAGAAAGACAGAGACAGAGAGAGAGAGAGAGAGAGAGAGGGATAGAGAAAAGGTGAGAGAGAGGGGTGGAGAGACAGAGAGAAAGACAGAGACAAAGAGAGAGGGAGAGAGGAAAGAGGAGAGAGAGGAAAGAGGGGAGAGAAAGAGAGAGAGAGAGGAAAGAGGGGAGAGAAAGAGAGCGAGAGAGCGAGAGAGCGAGAGAGCGAGAGAGAGACAGACAGACAGACAGACAGACAGACAGACAGACAGACAGACAGACAGACAGACAGACAGACAGACGAGAGAGACAGACAGGTGAGAGAGACAGACAGACAGACAAGAGAGACAGACAGACAGACGAGAGAGACAGACAGACAGACAGACAGACAGACAGACAGACAGACAGACAGACAGACAGACAGACAGACAGACAGACAGACAGACAGACAGACAGACAGACAGACAGACAGACAGACGAGAGAGACAGACAAGAGAGAAAGACAGAGACAGAGAAGAGAGAGAGACAGAGACAGAGACAGAGAGAGAGAGAGGAATAGAGAAAAGGTGAGAGAGAGGGGCGGAGAGACAGAGAGAAAGACAGAGACAAAGAGAGAGGGAGAGAGGAAAGAGGAGAGAGAGGAAAGAGGGGAGAGAAAGAGAGAGAGAGAGGAAAAAGGGGAGAGAAAGAGAGAGGAAAGAGGAGAGAGAAAGAGGAGAGAGGAAAGAGGAGAGAGAGAAAGAGGAGAAAGAGGAAAGAGGAGAGCGAGAAAGAGGAGAATAGGAAAGAGGAGAGAGGAAAGAGGAGAGAGAGGAAAGAGTAGAGAGAGGAAAGAGGAGAGAGAGGAAAGAGGAGAAAGGAAAGAGGAGAAAGGAAAGAGGAGAGAGAGGAAAGAGAAGAGATTGAAAGAGGAGAGAGAGGAAAGAGGAGAGAGGAAAGAAGAGAGAGAGGAAAGAGGAGAAAGGAGAGAGGAGAGAGAGGAAAGAGGAGAGAGAGGAAAGAGGAGAGAGGAAAGAAGAGAGAGAGGAAAGAGGAGAAAGGAGAGAGGAGAGAGAGGAAAGAGAAGAGATTGAAAGAGGAGAGAGAGGAAAGAGGAGAGAGGAAAGAGGAGAGCGAGAAAGAGGAGAATAGGAAAGAGGAGAGAGGAAAGAGGAGAGAGAGGAAAGAGTAGAGAGAGGAAAGAGGAGAGAGAGGAAAGAGGAGAAAGGAAAGAGGAGAAAGGAAAGAGGAGAGAGAGGAAAGAGAAGAGATTGAAAGAGGAGAGAGAGGAAAGAGGAGAGAGGAAAGAAGAGAGAGAGGAAAGAGGAGAAAGGAGAGAGGAGAGAGAGGAAAGAGAAGAGATTGAAAGAGGAGAGAGAGGAAAGAGGAGAGAGGAAAGAGGAGAGCGAGAAAGAGGAGAATAGGAAAGAGGAGAGAGGAAAGAGGAGAGAGAGGAAAGAGTAGAGAGAGGAAAGAGGAGAGAGAGGAAAGAGGAGAAAGGAAAGAGGAGAAAGGAAAGAGGAGAGAGAGGAAAGAGAAGAGATTGAAAGAGGAGAGAGAGGAAAGAGGAGAGAGGAAAGAGGAGAGAAGAAATAGGAGAGAGAGGAAAGAGGAGAGAGGAAAGAGGAGAGAGAAAGAGGAGAGAGAGGAAAGAGGAGAGAGAGGAAAGAGGAGAGAGAGGAAAGAGTAGAGAGAGGAAAGAGGAGAGAGAGGAAAGAGGAGAGAGAGGAAAGAGGAGAAAGGAAAGAGGAGAGAGAGGAAAGAGAAGAGATTGAAAGAGGAGAGAGAGGAAAGAGGAGAGAGGAAAGAGGAGAGAAGAAAGAGGAGAGAGAGGAAAGAGGAGAGAGAGGAAAGAGGAGAGAGAGGAAAGAGGAGAGAGGAAAGAGGAGAGAGGAAAGAGGAGAGCGAGAAAGAGGAGAATAGGAAAGAGGAGAGAGGAAAGAGGAGAGAGAGGAAAGAGTAGAGAGAGGAAAGAGGAGAGAGAGGAAAGAGGAGAAAGGAAAGAGGAGAAAGGAAAGAGGAGAGAGAGGAAAGAGAAGAGATTGAAAGAGGAGAGAGAGGAAAGAGGAGAGAGGAAAGAGGAGAGAAGAAATAGGAGAGAGAGGAAAGAGGAGAGAGGAAAGAGGAGAGATAAAGAGGAGAGAGAGGAAAGAGGAGAGAGAGGAAAGAGGAGAGAGAGGAAAGAGTAGAGAGAGGAAAGAGGAGAGAGAGGAAAGAGGAGAGAGAGGAAAGAGGAGAAAGGAAAGAGGAGAGAGAGGAAAGAGAAGAGATTGAAAGAGGAGAGAGAGGAAAGAGGAGAGAGGAAAGAGGAGAGAAGAAAGAGGAGAGAGAGGAAAGAGGAGAGAGAGGAAAGAGGAGAGAGAGGAAAGAGGAGAGAGGAAAGAGGAGAGAGGAAAGAGGAGAGAGAGGAAAGAGGAGAGAGAGGAAAGAGGAGAAAGGAGAGAGGAGAGAGAGGAAAGAGAAGAGATTGAAAGAGGAGAGAGAGGAAAGAGGAGAGAGAGGAAAGAGGAGAGAGGAAAGAGGAGAGCGAGAAAGAGGAGAATAGGAAAGAGGAGAGAGGAAAGAGGAGAGAGAGGAAAGAGGAGAAAGGAAAGAGGAGAGAGAGGAAAGAGGAGAGAGAGGAAAGAGGAGAAAGGAAAGAGGAGAGAGAGGAAAGAGAAGAGATTGAAAGAGGAGAGAGAGGAAAGAGGAGAGAGGAAAGAGGAGAGAAGAAAGAGGAGAGAGAGGAAAGAGGAGAGAGAGGAAAGAGGAGAGAGAGGAAAGAGGAGAGAGAGGAAAGAGGAGAGAGAGGAAAGAGGAGAGAGAGGAAAGAGGAGAGAGGAAAGAGGAGAGAGAGGAAAGAGGAGAGAGAGGAAAGAGGAGAGAGAGGAAAGAGGAGAGAGGAAGGAGGAGAGAGAGGAAAGAGGAGAGAGACGAAAGAGGAGAGAGAGGAAAGAGGAGAGAGAAAGAGGAGAGAGAGGAAAGAGGAGAGAGAGGAAAGAGGAGAGAGAGGAAATATGAGAGAGAAAGAGGAGAAAGAGGAAAGAGGAGAGAGAGGAAAGAGGAGAGAGAGGAAAGAGGAGAGAGAGGAAAGATCAGAGAGATGAGAGGAGAGAGAGGAAAGAGGAGAAAGGAAAGAGGAGAGAGAAAGAGAAATGAAAGAGGAAAGAGGAGAGAGAGAAAAGAGGAGAGAGAAAGAGAAATGAAAGAGGAGAGAGTCACTGATATTCTCATTTGTTTGGTTTCGGTGTGGATTGCAATGCTGCAGGAGAGGAGGAATATCCCGGTCAAATAAATAAAAGGTAAGTGCATGAATAAATAATAAAACACTCCCGCACCCGTTTGGGATTGTCTCATAATACACTTTCACTAGAGCATTACACAGGCCTGGAAAAGGAGAGCAATTTATCTCAGGGCTGAGATAAGACAGTATGAAGACTCCCTTGAATACCCCCTTAATCATCACATGGAATTCACAATGGGCTCGGCTGCTACACTCTGACATGAGCCTCTCAGAGCCCCACTTGGAAAGGGAGAGTCGGGAAGCGACATTTCTGGGTCGTATTCATCAGTGCACAAGTAGCAAAACATTTGGAAACTGAAAGACTAAAACTACAGTTTCTTATTGGTTCAGATAGTCCCACACAGGGGGATCATCAGAGTCCATACATTCTAGGTTTGTCCAGAGCATCAATGAACTTAAACCTCGTCCATTAGATGAGAAATAACATGATATGAATTGACCTCTCAAGGGTTTCCCACTTGATAAAATACATTTTAAAAATGCAATGTAATGACATTTAATCAACTTGGAAAACTGATTGGATATTGAAAAATTTCATATTTCTGTCCCCATTTTCTTCATTGATTTTCACGTTGAAATCACGTTAGTTGACAACTCAACTAAATGTATATCAACTCGACGTTGCACCGACGTCTGTGCCCAGTGGGTTGTTTGTGACCCAAATTTTTAGGTTGATCAGTTCATCTCATTGTGTGCCATGGCATATTATTTTGTCGCTGCACTTGGATTTACGAATGGCTGTGACAACACTGACTATGAATTAATGTCATGTCAAAGCACACAGCCCTTTCGCAATGTGACAGAGATGCATCAATCTTGTGATGATTGTCGGTTGGCAGGGATTTGGGTGATAATGGGACAGCAGCACCACAGACCACACACACACACACACACACAGACACACACACACGGTGGCACTCACTAACTTTTCAGGTGGCTGGCTAACTCTCTGATTTGTAGTTTTCCCACTGGTCCCTGGTTGCAAATTCCTGGGTACGTAGCGTCTCATTCAACTGTTTACAGGCGGGCCAGTTTAGGGAGAAATCAATCAGCTCAGCTTCCTGATTTATGATTCAAGCCATAGCTCTCTGTGTCTCTTGTCAGGAACTTCTCTCTCGCTTCTTTAACCAATGCAGCATGCAGAGAGCCTTTGGAAGGTAGATCACTCTTTAACCTTTTACTAAAGTGAGATCAATTTAAATTTGTATTTATTCAGGATCCCCATTAGCTGCTGCGAAGGCAAATGTTTGGACACACCTACTCATTCAAACGTTTTTCTTTATTTTTTCCTATCTTCTACATTGTCGAATGATCGTGAAGACATAAAAACTATGAAATAACACATGATGACAGCTTTGCACAGTCTTGGCATTCTCTTAACCAGGTTAACCTGGAATGCTTTTCCAACAGTCTTGAAGGAGTTCCCATGTATGCTGAGCCCTTGTTAGCTGCTTTTCCTTCACTCTGCTGTCCAACTCAACCCAAACCTTTTAAAAATGGCCTTTCCCTGCAGAAATTACAGTCAATTAAAAGCCCAGTAACTTTAAATTGCTGTCTTTCGTTGATATCCTTTTAGGGGAGAGAAGGTGGGAAGAGAGGGTCTTTCCTTCTAGATACATCCAACTGTTCTATATTTATATTTTCTCAAGAAGGGAGAGTTATGGGCTATAATACAGCACTGTGGGGGAAGGAGAGGAAACAAGGAAATACTGTAGCTTTCATGACTCACTGCCTCATGATGAAAAGCAGGACTTCTCTGCAGAGATGACTAGGAATATTGTACATTATATCATTTTCAGGATTTCAAAAGGAACCCTAAAATCATTGTGTGAGGATTTGGAGGTGAGATTGTTTCAACAAATTATAATCAAAACAAACCCAGCTAGCACACAACGTTCTGTGAACCATTTGTTTCTTAGTGCTTGGTGAGAGCCTGGTTGTCCTCTAATTATTTTGCATACACTTTCTGGGAATGGTGCAGGATACTTTTTTTTTTATTTTTTTTTTTTTTTTTTTTTTTAGTTGTTTGGCTTCGAAACATTCTCAACACATTTAAGGAACTGCTAGAGTAGTACATTACTTTAACAGAACGTTTCCTAAAAGTTCAAACATGGCTACATTTAATAACGCCTTTTGGTATCTAGGAACGTTCTCCAACCTGTTTGACACTGGGAATGTTCTCAAATAGTTCCGAGAATGTTAAGACACCATGTTCTTCTGTGGGAATGTCACTACTTCAACATAACATTACCTATAGGTTTCCTCGTGGAGCTACGGTGGACAGTGTCACATGTTTTGTTGTTTTGGTTCTGTACTTCTGTAATGATACAAGGACTGTTCTGTAATAATACCTAACTGTGATGTTAAAGTTCAGACTGGCAGCTTTAATTTGAAGGTATTTTTATCCATATCGGGTGAACCGCTAAGAAATTACAACACTTTTTGTACATAGTCCCATCATTTTAGGGGACCAAAGTATTGGGAAAGAAAATCAATTAAAATCAAATGTTATTTGTCACATTCACCGAATACAACCTTACAACCTTACAGTGAAATGCTTACTTACAGGAATTTAACAAACAACTCAATTTCAAGAAAATACCACAAAAAAAGGAAGAGATAAGAAAAACAAATAATTAAAGAGCAACAGCAAATAAGCAAATCGGGGCTAAAAACAGGGGGTACCGGGACAGAGGTAGAGTTATTCCATGTAGGTAGAGTTATTAAGGTGACTATGCATAGATAATAACAGAGAGTAGCAGCAGCACAAATTTACATTACATTTAAGTCATTTAGCAGACGCTCTATAGTCTGGGTAGCCATTTGATGAGCTGTTAAGGAGTCTTATGGCTTCGGGGTAGAAGCTGTTTAGAAGCCTCTTGGATCTAGACTTGGCACTCCAGTACCACTTGCCTTGCGGTAGCAGAGAGAACAGTCTATGACTAATGTGGCTGGAGTCTTTGACAATTTATAGGGCCTTCCTCTGACACCGCCTGGTATAGAGGTCCTGGATGGCAGGAAGTTTGACACCGGTGATGTACTGGGCCGTACGCACTACCCTCTGTAGTGCCTTGCAGTCGGAGGCACAGCAATTGCCATACCAGGCAGTGATGCAACCCGTCAGGATGCTCTCGATGGTGCAGCTGTAAAATCTTTTCAGGATCTGAGGACCCATGCCAAAACTTTTCAGTCTCCTGAGGGGGAATAGGTTTTGTCTTCCCGACTGTCATGGTGTGCTTGGACCATGTTAGTTTGTTGGTGATGTGGACGTCAAAGTACTTGAAGCTCTCAAGCTGCTCCACTGCAGCCCCGTCAATGAGAATGGGGTGTGCTCGGTCCTCCTTTTCCTGTTGTCCACAATCATCTCCTTTTTCTTGATCACATTGAGGGAGAGGTTGTTATCCTTGCGCCACACGGTCAGGTCTCTAACCTCCTCCCTATAGGCTGTCCCATCGTTGTCGGTGATCAGGCCTACACTGTTGTGTCATCAGCAAACTTAATGATGGTGTTAGAATCGTGCCTGGCCATGCAGTCATGAGTGAACAGGGAGCACAGGAGGGGACTGAGCACGCACCCCTGAGGGGCCCCACTGTTGAGGATCAGTGTGGCGGATGTGTTGTACCGGGATCCAGTTGCAGAGGGAGGTGTTTAGTCCCAAGGTCCTTAGCTTAGTGATGAGCTTTAAGGGCACTATGGTGTTGAATGCTGAGCTGTAATCAATGAATAGCATTCTTACATAGGTGCTCCTTTTGTCCAGATGGGTTAGGGCAGTGTGCAGTGTGGTTGAGATTTCGTCGTCTGTGGACCTATTTGGGCGATAAGCAAATTGGAGTGGGTCTAGGGTGTCAGGTAGGATGGAGGTGATTTGGTCCTTGACTAGTTGTTAGGTTATTACTGCATTGTCGGAACTAGAAGCACAAGCATTTCGCTACACTCGCATTAACATCTGCTATCCATGTGTATGTGACAAATAACATTTGATTTGATTTGATACTTTACGAGCCCTGCCACATCCGACGAGCGTCGGAGCTGGTGTAGTACGATTCAATCTTAGTCTGTTGACGCATTGCCTGTTTGATGGTTTGTCGGTGGGCATAGCGGGATTTCTTATGAGCTTCCGGGTTAGAGTCCCACTCCCAAGGGGCGCAGCAGTCTAAGGCACTGCATCTCAATACTAGAGGTGTCGTAATTGGGAGCCCCATTGGGCAGTGCACAATTGGCCCAGCATCGCCGGGGTAGACTATCATTGTAAATAAGAATTTGTGCTTCACCTACATGCCTAGTTTCAGCAGCCTGAAGGGCACTCAAATCACTTAGAATGACATCTCATCAAAATCTGTTGCCTTCGCCTAATAGTCATACTCATCACTTAATTCATATTTATTTTTACAAATAGAAGATCATCACTTCTCACAATGCCACTCATTTAGTAAAGTTAGATCAAAGCTGAATCAATGATTACATAATGATTCATTAGCATTTTACATAACAGACCCGATTGTAATAGCATAGCATAGCAGTCCTATGATGTTACTGTTTCACCTACAACACCTCCTCATTTCTAATTAGATTTTAGGATGATTAGATTAAGTAAAAAAAATAAGTTATGTACCAAAAGTTAACAGAACTCGCCAATAGGCAGGATATGTGCTTTGATTGAAGCTAAATACAAGAAAGACTAATAGCTTGTTTAACACCATCTGCTCTAATTCACTCACCAAAAAGTCACCAAACAGTCACTAAACAGTCACCAAACAGTCACTAAACAGTCACTAAACGTCACCAAACAGTCACTAAATAGTCACTAAACAGTCACCAAACAGTCACCAAACAGTCACTAAACAGTCACCAAACAGTCACCAAACAGTCACCAAAAAGTCACTAAACAGTCACCAAACAGTCACTAAACAGTCACCAAACAGTCACCAAACAGTCACCAAACAGTCACCAAACTGTCACTAAACAGTCACCAAACAGTCACCAAACAGTCACCAAACAGTCACCAAACAGTCACCAAAAAGTCACTAAACAGTCACCAAACAGTCACTAAACAGTCACCAAACAGTCACCAAACAGTCACCAAACAGTCACCAAACTGTCACTAAACAGTCACCAAACAGTCACCAAACAGTCACCAAACAGTCACTAAACAGTCACCAAACAGTCACTAAACAGTCACTAAACAGTCACCAAACAGTCACCAAAAAGTCACTAAACAGTCACCAAACAGTCACCAAACAGTCACCAAACAGTCATTCATGGGAATATGCATTTAATATTTCCATGAAACTGATTGAGACCAACCATATGATTTGCATGGAGATGCAGTTTGAACGTCTCACCAGTAAAACATGAAGAATTATCATTCACGATTGATAGTGATGACAGCCTATTTAGAAATTAGAAGCCTGTGCCTAACTTGGTGTTTGAGGGTATTTCAAATATAACATTTTCTTTAGAAAAACATATTTGCGTGGGCATAGACAGACCTTGCAATTGGAGGATGCATTTTATGCATATTCTATAATGAACGGCTATTCAACTGACTACGTCTGTGAGTATAAACTTTTAGTGAGAGAATTATGATGTCATTAAACTAAAAATTGCACTCCCTAACCAAAACAAAATACCACTGCCCACAACCAATATGAAACCTAAAATATACATTCCCAC
Organism: Oncorhynchus gorbuscha; assembly: GCF_021184085.1. Taxonomy (NCBI): domain Eukaryota; kingdom Metazoa; phylum Chordata; class Actinopteri; order Salmoniformes; family Salmonidae; genus Oncorhynchus; species Oncorhynchus gorbuscha. The sequence goes on from NC_060174.1 coordinate 11,714,237, forward strand.
AACCAATGTGAAACCTAAAATATACATTCCCACAACCAATGTGAAACCTAAAATATACATTCCCACAACCAATGTGAAACCTAAAATATACATTCCCACAACTTTCAAGGAATCAAATGTGCTTCCAATGAATGCCTGTAAATCATTAATAACATAACAAACCAGCCTCTTTTCAATACTATTGCATGGATGTTGTGTAGTGACATCCATATCAGTTCAGTAAGAGTCCATTTGTACATAAGTCTAAATGCATCCAGAGGCTTGACATGTATTCTGTCAGCCCGTTCAGAAACTTCAATATCAGAGGGAAGAAACATCAATCTGCTTTGGCATTTACAGCTTCTATCAAGTACACACATAGAGAAGGGCCACTTTCTCCACACAAACATTCTATGCTGCTGAAGGAAATTGGAAAGTGCTATTTCCTGTGAAAATGAGATCTCCTCTGGCTCGCAAGTCCCTAGCGGAGCGTTTCTTCCTCTTATCCAACATTTCCATCCTTAGACACCCAACACAGTCAGAGCTCAACAATACAGGGAAAGATAGCATGCTGAAGAAACAGAGAGAAAACACAGGGCTGCTGGTATGGGCCAATTAACACAGCTCTGGCTTCTATTTTGGGTGGAGGCAATGGAAGCCGGGGTGGAAGTGATGGAGGCAGAGGTGGAGGCGGTGCAGGCCGGGGTGGAGGTGATGGAGGCCGGGTGGGCACAACTCGGACACAAGTCCACTGGGTGTGGGTGTTGAAGATGACCTCTGGGTCTGGGTGTTGAAGATGACCTCTGGGTGTGGGTGTTGAAGATGACCTCTGGGTGTGGGTGTTGAAGATGACCTCTGGGTGTGGGTGTTGAAGATGGCCTCTGGGTGTGGGTGTTGAAGATGGCCTCTGGGTGTGGGTGTTGAAGATGGCCTCTGGGTGTGGGTGTTGAAGATGGCCTCTGGGTGTGGGTGTTGAAGATGGCCTCTGGGTGTGGGTGTTGAAGATGGCCTCTGGGTCTGGGTGTTGAAGATGGCCTCTGGGTGTGGGTGTTGAAGATGGCCTCTGGGTCTGGGTGTTGAAGATGGCCTCTGGGTGTGGGTGTTGAAGATGACCTCTGGGTGTGGGTGTTGAAGATGGCCTCTGGGTGTGGGTGTTGAAGATGGCCTCTGGGTGTGGGTGTTGAAGATTACCTCTGGGTGTGGGTGTTGAAGATGACCTCTGGGTGTGGGTGTTGAAGATGACCTCTGGGTCTGGGTGTTGAAGATGGCCTCTGGGTGTGGGTGTTGAAGGTGGCCTCTGGGTGTGGGTGTTGAAGATGGCCTCTGGGTGTGGGTGTTGAAAATGGCCTCTGGGTGTGGGTGTTGAAGATGACCTCTGGGTCTGGGTGTTGAAGATGGCCTCTGGGTGTGGGTGTTGAAGATGGCCTCTGATGTGTGGGTGTTGAAAATGACCTCTGGGTGTGGGTGTTGAAGATGGCCTCTGGGTGTGGGTGTTGAAGATGGACCTCTGGGTGTGGGTGTGGAAGATGGCCTCTGGGTGTGGGTGTTGAAGATGGCCTCTGGGTGTGGGTGTTAAAGATGGCCTCTGGGTGTGGGTGTTGAAGATGGCCTCTGGGTGTGGGTGTTGAAGATGGCCTCTGGGTGTGGGTGTTGAAGATGGCCTCTGGGTGTGGGTGTGGAAGATGGCCTCTGGGTGTGGGTGTTGAAGATGGCCTCTGGGTGTGGGTGTTAAAAATGGCCTCTGGGTGTGGGTGTTGAAAATGGCCTCTGGGTGTGGGTGTTGAAGATGGCCTCTGGGTGTGGGTGTTGAAGATGGCCTCTGGGTGTGGGTGTTGAAGATGACCTCTGGGTGTGGGTGTTGAAGATGGCCTCTGGGTGTGGGTGTTGAAGATGGCCTCTGGGTGTGGGTGTTGAAGATGACCTCTGGGTGTGGGTGTTGAAGATGGCCTCTGGGTGTGGGTGTTGAAGATGACCTCTGGGTGTGGGTGTTGAAGATGGCCTCTGGGTGTGGGTGTGGAAGATGGCCTCTGGGTGTGGGTGTTGAAGATGACCTCTGGGTGTGGGTGTTGAAGATGACCTCTGGGTGTGGGTGTTGAAGATGTGCCCGCCACCGCTGCCATCATCCCCAACCAGACACCCACAGGGGTAAAAAAGGTACTTCTATTCTTCTCCCTGCCGAAAAACAACATGAAAAGGGAACAAAGCTATTCGCTTCACCACTTTTTGATAGCATGAGAACGGGAGAGAGAGCTAAAGAGATCAAAGGAGAGGTATCGCACCACGCGCCTGCTCATCACCTGCTAATTAGGAGGCAGTCTAACTCGTTCTCCTTATAATCCTTTCTGCTTCCTCTGCGGTGCCGCTCTCCGGAATAAGACCGTTCACAAAGTACTCCAGCAGTAGGTTAGGATTTTAATATTGTTGTCATTAAGCGAAGTTGACAGAAAGATAATAGACTTTCTTCCCTCTTGCTGGTCCTGAGGGGCTCTGGCACCACACGGGGGTTCGCTGAAACACCCCAATTAAGTTTTCGCCTCTCTTCAACTCAGTCTTCGTGGGGGGAATGCATGTGTCTGATGGATTTTAAATGAACTATGATACGACAAGGAGTTACTCTTGTCTGAGTGGGTGTGCAGACAGAAAAAGACGTTGTCAACTTTGACGTGGTAATACAGTGGGAACACATGACAACTTGATTCCCATCACAGTACAGTGAGGTGGACGAGGAACATGACTAAGCACTTCTACATCCAACATGTACGACTGGCTGTTGGGGATGGGTGTGACAGCCCTAGAAACAACCTCCTACAGTCAAACGTCTTCAACATATCAGATCAGCTTGAGTTAATGAGGGCCTTTTTTGCAAAGCTTTACTCAGGTGGCTACAACAGATTGGTGGATGAGGCAATTTACCTTCCATACAATGCAATCAGGGGCCTTACCTGAACTAAACCAGAGAGATCATACATAACCATAAGTACCTTGAGAAGTGTTGTGTCAAAGTCATATTGATGTCAAGTTATTGGCTGATTGACTAATTATGTAGATGGGAGACCATTAAATTTGTCTACCTTTCTGAATCCTAAAAAGCAACTGTGGCCGACCCCAGAAGTAGGTCAATTGAACCTGGTCAAGTGATTGGTAGATGATAAGAGCCGCTTGACTTTTTCCTGTGAGAATATCTATACTATGACCAACACCATTAGAGTAGTATTTGAAAGGGATGATTCTACCCTCCAGGGAAAGATGGAACGTCTCCCCATTTCTGTGTCTACAGTGATAAAAGCGTATTTTCTGGTGCTGTTATGGAGCCCCTGTAGTGCTGGACAGCCATTCATTTTCATTATCTAGCCAGTTTACCTACCCAGTTAACCTACCCAGTTAACCTACCCAGTTAACCGACCCAGTTTACCGACCCAGTTCACCTACCCAGTAAACCTACCCAGTTAACCTACCCAGTTTACCGACCCAGTTTACCTACCCAGTTTACCTACCCAGTTAACCTACCCAGTTAACCGACCCAGTTTACCGACCCAGTAAACCTACCCAGTTAACCTACCCAGTTTACTGACCCAGTTTACCTACCCAGTTAACCTGCCCAGTTTACTGACCCAGTTTACCTACCCAGTTAACCTACCCAGTTTACCGACCCAGTTTACCTACCTAGTTAACCGACCCAGTTAACCGACCCAGTTTACCTACCCAGTTAACCTACCCAGTTTACCGACCCAGTTAACCGACCCAGTTAACCGACCCAGTTTACCTACCCAGTTAACCTACCCAGTTAACCTACCCAGTTAACCGACACAGTTTACCTACCCAGATAACCAACCCAGTTAACCGACACAGTTAACCTACCCAGTTTACCTACCCAGTTAACCTACCCAGTTTACCTACCCAGTTAACCTACCCAGTTAACCAACACAGTTTACCTACCCAGTTAACCGACACAGTTAACCGACACAGTTAACCGACACAGTTTACCTACCCAGTTAACCGACACAGTTAACCGACACAGTTTACCAACCCAGTTAACCTACCCAGTTTACCTACCCAGTTAACCGACCCAGTTTACCTACCCAGTTAACCTACCCAGTTAACCGACACAGTTAACCGACCCAGTTTACCTACCCAGTTAACCGACACAGTTAACCGACACAGTTTACCAACCCAGTTAACCTACCCAGTTTACCTACCCAGTTAACCGACCCAGTTTACCTACCCAGTTAACCGACCCAGTTAACCTACCCAGTTAACCGACCCAGTTAACCTACCCAGTTAACCGACCCAGTTAACCTACCCAGTTAACCGACCCAGTTAACCGACACAGTTAACCGACCCAGTTAACCTACCCAGTTAACCGACACAGTTAACCGACACAGTTTACCACCCCAGTTAACCTACCCAGTTTACCTACCCAGTTAACCGACCCAGTTTACCTACCCAGTTAACCGACCCAGTTTACCGACCCAGTTAACCGACCCAGTTACCCTACCCAGTTAACCGACCCAGTTAACCGACCCAGTAAACCTACCCAGTTAACCTACCCAGTTTACCTATCCAGTTTTTTTTAAAGTGAGCTCCGAAAGTATTGGAACAGTGACACATTTCTTGTTGTTTTGGCTCTGTACTCCAGTACTATGGATTTGAAATGATATAATGACTATGATGTCACAGTGCAGACTACCAGCTTTAATTTGAGGGTGTTCTCAACCATATCGGGTGACCCGTTTAGAAATGACATCCCTTTCTGTATGGTAAATGATGCATTGTGTTATTTTATATTCACTTTTATTGTAAATTAGAATATAATAGGTTTCTAAACACTTCTACATTCATGTAGATGCTACCATGATTACGGATAGTCCTGAATGAATCGTGAATAATGATGTGTGAGAACGTTACAGATGCGCAAATATCATATCCCCGCAAAATGCTAACCTCCCCTGTTATTGTAATGGTGAGAGGTAACCATGTCTTGGGGGTATGATATAAAATGCTAACCTCCCCTGTTATTGTAATGGTGAGAGGTAACCATGTCTTGTGGGTATGATATAAAATGCTAACCTCCCCTGTTATTGTAATGGTGAGAGGTTAGCATGTCTTGTGGGTATGATATAAAATGCTAACCTCCCCTGTTATTGTAATGGTGAGAGGTAAACATGTCTTGGGGGTATGATATAAAATGCTAACCTCCCCTGTTATTGTAATGGTGAGAGGTAACCATGTCTTGGGGGTATGATATAAAATGCTAACCTCCCGTGTTATTGTAATGGTGAGAGGTAACCATGTCTTGTGGGTATGATATAAAATGCTAACCTCCCCTGTTATTGTAATGGTGAGAGGTAACCATGTCTTGGGGGTATGATATAAAATGCTAACCTCCCCTGTTATTGTAATGGTGAGAGGTTAGCATGTCTTGGGGGTATGATATAAAATGCTAACCTCCCCTGTTATTGTAATGGTGAGAGGTTAGCATGTCTTGGGGGTATGATATTTGTGCGTCTGTAACTTTCCCACTCATCTTTATTCACGATTCATTCAGGACTGTGCTTGGTAAATTGAGTTAGGTTAGGCTTCAGATAACATGTGGTCATCTTTGGTGAAGAGAACCTGACACAGGCTATCTCTGTTTCACATTATGGGATTATCTCTTTATAGGGCAAAAGGTCAGAGGGTCTTTATTCAGACAACAGCCTCAGGAGAGAGCTTGTATTCTGAACAGGGTTCTGTTAGGTTCTACCTTACCGTAAAGTTGTAAGGTTATTCTTCTATTCCAAAGAGTCTAGAGGTGTGTGTGTGTGTGTGTGTGTGTGTGTGTGTGTGTGTGTGTGTGTGTGTGTGTGTGTGTGTGTGTGTGTGTGTGTGTGTGTGTGTGTGTGTGTGTGTGTGTGTGCGTGCGTGCGTGCGTGCGTGCGTGCGTGCGTGCGTGCGTGCGTGCGTGCGTGCGTGTGTGTGTGTGTATGAGGGGGGATCCATCTGCATCCGTCTGGCTGTGTGTGTGCACGTGTTATACAGTGATATATAGTTGAAGGGCCAGCTGGTACTCAGTTGTGCCTGACAGCCTGAAGTAGTCACAAGTCGTTGTCGGTGACACCAGGGTGAAGGGACAGAGGCTGTGATTAATCCTGTCTCCCCCTCTCAGCGGACGTTAATGATTCAAGATGATGCGCTGAAATGTCGCAGGACATATTTCCTTTAGTCGCGAAGACAAAACCCACCCAGGAGAATGATGGATGGTGTAAAATGTCATTTCTGTAGCTATGTGTCTTTCCGTAGTCGCACATCCGTCAACGAGCCCTCCTATTCAGTCACATAGCTATTAGTTTCACGCTAGGTCATGTTAGGGCTGATATTTAGAATTGATGACGGAAACATTTTGTCCAGTGGCACTGCCAATCTATGATGGCGCTCACTTGCTAAGATTCAGTCATTGTGGAGATTTTGTAGGTCAGACTTTTGTAGGTCAGGCAAAGGTTTACATAGGCCTATCTCAAACATCAGCATCATTAAAACAAATCAGTCAAAAAATGCATTATTTTGGGAAACTTAAGAGACAGATCATGTATATGGTGGTGACAGATCATCAGGATGATTCTAATGCAGGTGACCTGTCTTACAACCCATTCGAGTGTGAGCCTGTGACCTTTCTACAACCCTTTATACAACCCAAGGGGCCCTGCCTCTCCCCTTCCCCTTCCCTCCCTCTCTCCATCCTCTCCCTCTCCCCTTCCTCTTCCCTCCCTCTCTCCCCTCCCTCCCTCTCCCCTTCCCTTCCTCTCCCCTTCCCTTCCCTTCCTCTCCCCTCCCTCTCTCCATCCTGTCCCCTTCCTCTCCCCTGCCTCTACCCTTCCTCTCCCCTCCCTCTCCCCGACCTCTCCCCTTCCTCTTCCCTCCCTCTCCCCTTCCTCTGCCCTCCCTCTCCCCTCCCTCTCTCCATCCTCTCCCCTTCCTCTCCCCTCCCTCTCCCCTTCCTCTTCCCTCCCTCTCCCCCCTCCCTCCCTCCCTCTCTCCATCCTCTCCCCTTCCTCTCCCCTCCCTCTCCCCTTCCTCTTCCCTCCCTCTCCCCTTCCTCTTCCCTCCCTCTCTCCATCCTCTCCCCTCCCTCTCCCCATCCTTCTTCCCTCCCTCTCTCCATCCTCTTCCCTCCCTCTCCCCTTCCTCTCCCCTCCCTCTCCCCTTCCTCTCCCCTCCCTTTCCCCATCCTCTTCCCTCCCTCTCTCCATCCTCTTCCCTCCCTCTCTCCATCCTCTCCCATCCCTCTCCCTCTCCCCTTCCTCTTCCCTCACTCTCTCCCCTCCCTCCCTCTCCCCTTCCTCTCCCCTCCCTCTCACCTTCCTCTCCCCTCCCTCTCCCCTTCCTCTCCTCTCCCTCCCTCTCCCCTTCCTCTTCCCTCCCTCTCTCTATCCTCTCCCCTCCCTCTCTCTCTCCCCTTCCTCTTCCCTCCCTCCCTCTCCCCCTCCCTCCCTCTCCCTTCCTCTCCCCTCCCTCTCCCCTCCCTCTCTCCATCCTCTCCCCTTCCTCTCCCCTCCCTCTCCCCTTCCTCTTCCCTCCCTCTCTCCATCCTCTTCCCTCCCTATCCCTGCCCTCTTCCCTCCCTCTCCCCTTCCTCTCCCTCTCCCTCTCCCCTTCCTCTCCCCTCCCTCCCTCTCCCCTTCCTCTCCCTCCCTCTCTCCATCCTCTCCCCTTCCTCTCCCCTCCCTCTCCCCTTCCTCTTCCCTCCCTCTCCCCTCCCTCTCCCCTTCCTCTCCCCTTCCTCTTCCCTCCCTCTCCCCTTCCTCTCCCCTCCCTCTCCCCTCCCTTTCTCCATCCTCTCCCCTTCCTCTCCCCTCCCTCTCCCTACCTCTCTCCATCCTCTTCCCTCCCTCTCCCTGCCCTCTTCCCTCCCTCTCCCCTTCCTCTCCCCTCCCTCTCCCCTTCCTCTTCCTTCCCTCTCTCCATCCTCTCCCCTCCCTCTCCCCATCCTTCTTCCCTCCCTCTCTCCATCCTCTTCCCTCCCTCTCCCCTTCCTCTCCCCTCCCTCTCCCCTTCCTCTTCCCTCCCTCTCTCCATCCTCTCCCCTCCCTTTCCCCACCCTCTTCCCTCCCTCTCTCCATCCTCTCCCCTCCCTCTCCCTCTCCTCTTCCTCTTCCCTCCTCCCTCCCCTCCCTCCCTCTCCCCTTCCTCTCCCCTCCCTCTCACCTTCCTCTCCCCTCCCTCTCCCCTTCCTCTCCCCTCCCTCTCCCCTTCCCCTCCCCTCCCTCTCTCTATCCTCTCCCCTCCCTCTCCCTCTCCCCTTCCTCTTCCCTCCCTCCCTCTCCCCCTCCCTCCCTCTCCCCTTCCTCTCCCCTCCCTCTCCCCTCCCTCTCTCCATCCTCTCCCCTTCCTCTCCCTCCCTCTCCCCTTCCTCTTCCCTCCCTCTCTCCATCCTCTTCACTCCCTCTCCCTGCCCTCTTCCCTCCCTCTCCCCTTCCTCTCCCTCTCCCTCTCCCCTCCCTCTCTCCCCTCCCTCTCCCCTTCCTCTCCCCTCCCTCTCCCCTCCCTTTCTCCATCCTCTCCCCTCCCTCTCCCCTACCTCTCCCCTTCCTCTTCCCTCCCTCTCCCCTTCCTCTCCCCTCCCTCTCCCCTTCCTCTCCCTCCCTCTCCCCTTCCTCTCCCCTTCCTCTTCCCTCCCTCTCCCCTTCCTCTCCCCTCCCTCTCTCCATCCTCTCCCCTTCCTCTCCCCTCCCTCTCCCCTTCCTCTTCCCTCCCTCTCTCCATCCTCTTCCCTCCCTCTCCCTGCCCTCTTCCCTCCCTCTCCCCTTCCTCTCCCCTCCCTCTCCCCTTCCTCTTCCCTCCCTCTCTCCATCCTCTTCCCTCTCTCTCCCTGCCCTCTTCCCTCCCTCTCCCCTTCCTCTCCCCTCCCTCTCCCCTTCCTCTTCCCTCCCTCTCTCCATCCTCTCCCCTCCCTCTCCCCATCCTCTTCCCTCCCTCTCTCCATCCTCTTCCCTCCCTCTCCTTCTCCCCTTCCTCTCCCCTCCCTCTCCCGTCCCTCTCTCCATCCTCTCCCCTCCCTCTCCCCTTCCTCTTCCCTCCCTCTCTCTATCCTCTCCCCTCCCTCTCCCTCTCCCCTTCCTCTTCCCTCCCTCCCTCTCTCCCCTCCCTCCCTCTCCCTTCCTCTCCCCTCCCTCTCTCCATCCTCTCCCCTTCCTCTCCGCTCCCTCTCCCTTCCTCTTCCCTCCCTCTCCCCTTCCTCTCCCCTCCCTCTCCCCTTCCTCTCCCCTTCCTCTTCCCTCCCTCTCCCCTTCCTCTCCCCTCCCTCTCCCCTCCCTCTCTCCATCCTCTCCCCTTCCTCTCCCCTCCCTCTCCCCTTCCTCTTCCCTCCCTCTCCCCTTCCTCTCCCCTCCCTCTCCCCTTCCTCTCCCCTCCCCTCCTCTCCCCTTCCTCTCCCCTCCCTCTCCCCTTCCTCTTCCCTCCCTCTCCCCTTCCTCTCCCCTCCCTCTCCCCTTCCTCTCCCCTCCCCCTCCTCTTCCCTCCCTCTCCCCTCCCTCTCTCCATCCTCTCCCCATCCTCTTCCCTCCCTCTCCCCTTCCTCTTCCCTCCCTCTCCCCTTCCTCTCCCCTCCCTCTCCCCTTCCTCTCCCCTCCCTCTCCCCTTCCTCTTCCCTCCCTCTCCCCTTCCTCTTCCCTCCCTCTCCCCTTCCTCTCCCCTCCTTCTCCCCTTCCTCTCCCCTCCTTCTCCCCTTCCTCTCCCCTCCCTCTCCCCTTCCTCTTCCCTCCCACTCCCCTTCCTCTTCCCTCCCTCTCTCCATCCTCTCCCCTCCCTCTTCCCTCCCTCTCTCCATCCTCTCCCCTCCCTCTCCCCATCCTCTCCCCTCCCTCTCCCCATCCTCTTCCCTCCCTCTCTCCATCCTCTCCCCTCCCTCTCCCCATCCACTCCCCTCCCTCTCCCCATCCACTCCCCTGCCTCTCCCCTTCCTCTCCCCTCCCTCTCCCCTTCCTCTTCCCTCCCTCTCCCCTTCCTCTTCCCTCCCTCTCCCCTTCCTCTCCCCTCCTTCTCCCCTTCCTCTCCCCTCCTTCTCCCCTTCCTCTCCCCTCCCTCTCCCCTTCCTCTTCCCTCCCACTCCCCTTCCTCTTCCCTCCCTCTCTCCATCCTCTCCCCTCCCTCTTCCCTCCCTCTCTCCATCCTCTCCCCTCCCTCTCCCCATCCTCTCCCCTCCCTCTCCCCATCCTCTTCCCTCCCTCTCTCCATCCTCTCCCCTCCCTCTCCCCATCCACTCCCCTCCCTCTCCCCATCCACTCCCCTGCCTCTCCCCATCCACTCCCCTCCCTCTCCCCATCCTCTTCCCTCCCTCTCCCCGCCCTCTCTCCAAATGACCTGAGGCAGAGGCTACATCTGCATTGGGCATACTCCAGAGGGACCTATCCCAACATTCTCCTCGCACTCCTACCCTCTCTCTCTACCTCCCTCCCTGCCTGCATCCCTGCCTACCTCCCTCCCTGCCTCTCCCTCCCTGCCTCCTCCGTCCTCTGCCTGCCTGCCTTCCTTCCTGCCTCCCTGCCCCTCCCCCCTCCTATAACTTTAAACACAAACACATCCCTATATGAAGGCTCCCAGATTAAATCAATAACCAGAGACAGACGTAGAAAAAAACAGAGGGCAGATTTCCATTCCACCTGGTCCTTCCTTATCCCCCCTGCCTGAGCCATCAAAGCTGCAGTCCTCTGAGCAGACAAAGTCATCACAGAGTATCAGTGGAACAGAGAGCCTTTATCTACCAAATGCCTGACACTGACAGATCCCTCCAGTAGTGGCTTCGATCAGCATGCTGGCCTCTGATTAGTTTAGAGACTTTGGATAGTGCATAGTGGTGACACAGACAATGATATTTGTAGTTGTAGTATTATTATGAAACAGGTCACGGCTGGGGTCGAAGACGGTGAGATTGTGTGCATCTGCGTCATCTAATAAGAAGTGGGACTTAACACCTGCCTGAGAGGGTATTGCCTGGAGTTAGAGTCTGTGACAGACATTGGTTTTAAACTGCATGATAGAAATGGGTCCAGTTAGCAAGAGGCAACACACGTTTCGCATTAAATAGTCAATGCCTCCAAAGCAGACGAAACAACATATTTAAACAAGACAAAACAATACCGTCACAGCCATAACAAAAGAGACATTGGCAAATACTGTGCACTCTATCTATGCCTGCAACCAAGACAGAAAAACAGCACCAAAAGAAACCCAACATAGTGTAGCTACAATAATACCCAGAACATGCCCACCGGGTCTTCCTGATACTCAGTGAGAACACAGATCAATGTCATCCCAACAGCTGAAGGCTCCTGTCTGGATGATCTGATACCCATTTTCTCAGACAGACACTGCCAGCACAGTGCTTTTACTGAGCCCCTGTACAGTACATACATCACTGTGTTGTGAGAGGAAACTGAGACGGTGAGTGCAGCGCGTTGACAGCCCTGTGAGAAGAACCAGGTGGAATAGAGTACTTCATGAATATCCTTTTCACATAAACAGATGGGAGCTGTTTATTGCCGCTAAACCTTTTGGGCTAGTGAAGCTATAATTACAGATTAGATGGCCTGAGGTAATTGAAAGTTGAGGAAATACACACTCTCTCTATGTTTGACAGCTGGCAATTTCATTTGTTCCATCAGTATGTTGGTTTTCTGTCATGTCATGTTTACCGCAGCATCGTACAGGGTTACAGGATTTACAGTATTAAACTGCACACTGCATGATCAAAATGAATGTTACTGTGGGAAAAGCCTTTTCAGGAAATCCACCATGTGTAAGGTCTGCTTTCAACTCACACTCTCAAACACCTATATCCCCTGAACGCAGCTCACTTTCCAGCTCACATTCTCAAACACCTATATCCCCTGAACGCAGCTCACTTTCCAGCTCACACTCTCAAACACCTATATCCCCTGAACGCAGCTCACTTTCCAGCTCACATTCTCAAACACCTATATCCCCTGAACGCAGCTCACTTTCCAGCTCACATTCTCAAACACCTATATCCCCTGAACGCAGCTCACTTTCCAACTCACACTCTCAAACACCTATATCCCCTGAACGCAGCTCACTTTCCAGCTCACACTCTCAAACACCTATATCCCCTGAACGCAGCTCACTTTCCAGCTCACACTCTCAAACACCTATATCCCCTGAACGCAGCTCACTTTCCAGCTCACATTCTCAAACACCTATATCCCCTGAACGCAGCTCACTTTCCAGCTCACACTCTCAAACACCTATATCCCCTGAACGCAGCTCACTTTCCAGCTCACACTCTCAAACACCTATATCCCCTGAACGCAGCTCACTTTCCAGCTCACACTCTCAAACACATAATATCCCCTGAATGCAGCTCATTTTCCAACTCACACTCTCAAACACCTATATCCTCTGAACGCAGCTCAATTTCCAACTCACACTCTCAATCACCTATATCCCCTGAACGCAGCTCACTTTCCAACTCACACTCTCAAACACCTATATCCCCTGAACGCAGCTCACTTTCCAACTCACACTCTCAAACACCTATATCCCCTGAATGCAGCTCACTTTCCAGCTCACTTTCCAGCTCACACTCTCAAACACATAGAACTCCTGAACGCAGCTCACTCTCCAGATCCGTGTCACCTGAATTCTGATCACCTGTTCACACACCTGTATGTCATTATCACACGCCGTTCAGTTCTTAGCACCCCATCATTGTGAGGTATTGTTTGTTTTGTCACACACTTCTAGTCGGAGCTCTGTTTTTCCCGTAATTTAATCCTCCTGTGTATGATAGTTTTTGCCTGCCTCACTAACGACGCCTTTAGCCTATTCCCTGCCTGTACCTTAGCCTATCGGATTTCCTGTTATCAACCTATTGCCTGATCTCCCGGAAGACGTTACTAACCTTTTCCCTGCCTGTACTGTTGCCTTGATGGACCCCCTGTGTATGACCTTCTACCTGCCCCTGAACCCAGCTACCTGCCTCCTGTGTATGACCTTCTACCTGCCCCTGGACCCAGCTACCTGCCTCCTCCTGTGGTCCTTTACAAATAAACACCTGCTGTGCCCTGCGCTTGAAACCAGCTCTCTGTCTCCTTGAGGATTCCCATGAATTTCAATGCTATAATTTTCTGCTAAACTTTGATAGAGCTACGCTAACTGGCATAATACTGAGCCAATAATATGAGCCAATAGAGACTGTCAGCTCATGACCAACAACTGAAGTGTACAATTTCAAGTACCTCCCATGTTTGTCAGTGAGAGCAGAAGCTGTTGTAGTCGATTCGTGAGCCACGTCTCCCAATGTCTCGACAACAAAGCCAATCACAAAAAAGGAAAAACAAAACACAGGATCTGCCAAGGCAGAGAAGGAAAGATGGAAGGAGGTGTTTTGGCAAGCTAGTAAGCTTGTTTTGTCTATGCCAACTCTATGGATGTCTTTAAACGTTGGCTAAATAATCGACTGCATCTACCTGTTTTTCTTTCTTTGTCTTTCATTGCTGTGTGTATACAGAGAACCTTCTTTCCCCTCCCTCACTCCTCTGAGCCGAGGTTCTCAGTCAGCAATGACTCTTATATTTGCTGAAACGTCAAGTGGAGTGTTCAACCTTGAAAGGATATCCAATGCTTTGACTCAAAACCACTATTCTTCTTCTTCTCCCTTCTTTCAAACTCCCTTTGTGACACAACAGGCATGGCTTGCTGGTTCTCTGAATACGAACTGCATATTTTAGGACTACCACCAGTGTATTTTAGGACTACCACCAGTGTATATTAGGACCACCACCAGTGTATTTTAGGACTACCACCAGTGTATTTTAGGACCACCACCAGTGTATTTTAGGACCACCACCAGTGTATTTTAGGACCACCACCAGTATATTTTAGGACTACCACCAGTGTATTTTAGGACCACCACCAGTGTATTTTAGGACCACCACCAGTGTATTTTAGGACCACCACCAGTGTATTTTAGGACCACCACCAGTGTATTTTAAGACCACCACCAGTGTATTTTAGGACCACCACCAGTGTATTTTAGGACCACCACCAGTGTATTTTAGGACCACCACCAGTGTATTTTAGGACCACCACCAGTGTATTTTAGGACTACCACCAGTGTATTTTAGGACTACCACCAGTGTATTTTAGGACCACCACCAGTGTATTTTAGGACCACCACCAGTGTATTTTAGGACCACCACCAGTGTATTTTAGGACGACCACCACCTTTGAAGCCAATCGTCACATTATGAATGTCAAGTACTTCGATACGTCAAAGTCAGCTCATTCTCGAAAACTACCCACAATCCAATATTTATTTAATATTTGACCCTACGACTGTCAACCCTGAAGTTAAAACTAACCATGATTCAAGCTTGAAGAACTTAGCCACTGACAGGTTTCCATGAGTCACTGAACAGTTTAGAGCAGAGCGGATTGGCAGAGGAGATGGTCCTGTTTCCCTGGCATGGCATCTGCCTGGTGGCACCATGTAAACTCCAGTGTCCGGAAAGGTCGGAGGAAAAGGGAGGACATTCTTTACACATTGAGATATATATGGAGTCTGGCGTCAGCAGCGCTGCTCATCCCTCTGCAAAGAATATTCACCTGTTCCTCTCGTTCAGGCAAGTGGGGGATTCATGGGAATAGAGGAGCTGAGGGAGCCTCCTCAGCCCCCGTGAAAACGTTTGAAACGCTGACACTGGCTGCATCAGCAGAGCAGCCCCAGGGGGAACGGAGGGGTCCAGTCCGTGTTCTGCAGTGTAGAAGGATGTAAAGCGGCAGCCTTGGCAGTGTCCAACGGCAGCATCACCTGGTTGACCCCGGCTCAATTACTATCTCTTAATGGAGAAGACGTCTGCCTGAGAATCGTCCTATTGTCTGTGCTCCACACTTTTACTCCAAGAATACACGCAGCTACGGCATGTCATATTTTCACATTACTCATCAGTCTGTCTTGCGCCTTCTCTACTGATGGCTCGTAAATGAGGGTGTAATTGGCGTGTGATGGTAAAATACCAGTAGGAGGTGCCCGTTGTCACAGAAACAACAACCTACATTTGTCATGTCGGAGGGTGTGAGGCAAGCGGGTGACACGGTGAGCAATGGAGCTGGGTGTGGGGTGGGAGAAGTGATTATCAAGGAGGACTAAATATCCCATTCCATTCCAAAGAACGCTGTCTGCAGAGATATTAAAGTCATTTGTTGTTTTATTTATTCAACAGGTCAGTTTTCACTGTACCTTCTGATTGGTCCAGAAGACAGGAAGTTCTACTCTCACAATCTAACAAATGCAACAGGGTTTGTGAGAGAACATTGGTATGTGTGTGTCAAATCAAATCACATCAAATGGTGTTAGTCAAATGTGTCGAATACAACAGGTGTAGACCTTACAGTGAAATGCTTACTTACGAGCCCCTAACCGACAGTGCAGTTTCAAAAAATAAGGATAAGAATAAGAGATAAAAGTAACAAGTAATTAAAGAGGAGCAGTAAAAAATAACAATATATACAGGGGGGGTGCCAGGACAGAGTCAATGTTCGGAGGCACCGGTTAGTTGAGGTAGTATGAACATGTAGGT
This sequence comes from Oncorhynchus gorbuscha, assembly GCF_021184085.1. Classification (NCBI taxonomy): domain Eukaryota; kingdom Metazoa; phylum Chordata; class Actinopteri; order Salmoniformes; family Salmonidae; genus Oncorhynchus; species Oncorhynchus gorbuscha. The sequence continues at coordinate 11,729,788 of NC_060174.1, forward strand.
AGAGTTAATTAAAGTGACTATGCATAGATGACAACAGAGAGTGGCAGTGGTGTGGGAGAGAGGAGGGGGGGCACCGGTTAGTTGAGGTAGTATGAACATGTAGGTAGAGTTAATTAAAGTGACTATGCATAGATGACAACAGAGAGTGGCAGTGGTGTGGAGAGAGGAGGGGGGGCACCGGTTAGTTGAGGTAGTATGAACATGTAGGTAGAGTTAATTAAAGTGACTATGCATAGATGACAACAGAGAGTGGCAGTGGTGTGGAGAGAGGAGGGGGGGGGGCACCGGTTAGTTGAGGTAGTATGAACATGTAGGTAGAGTTAATTAAAGTGACTATGCATAGATGACAACAGAGAGTGGCAGTGGTGTGGAGAGAGGAGGGGGGGGGCACCGGTTAGTTGAGGTAGTATGAACATGTAGGTAGAGTTAATTAAAGTGACTATGCATAGATGACAACAGAGAGTGGCAGTGGTGTGGAGAGAGGAGGGGGGCACCGGTTAGTTGAGGTAGTATGAACATGTAGGTAGAGTTAATTAAAGTGACTATGCATAGATGACAACAAAGAGTGGCAGTGGTGAGGGGAGGGGGGTCAATGTGAATAGTCTTTTTAGCCATTTGACAAGATGTTATTAGACAAGAGTCTTATGGCTTGGGGGTAGAAGCTGTTTAGAAGCCTCTTGGACCTAGACTTGGCGCTCCGGTACCTCTTGCCGTGAGGTAGCAGAGAGAACAGTCGATGACTCGGGTGGCTGGAGTCTTTGACCATTTTTAGGGCCTTCCTCTGACACCGCCTGGTATAGAGGTCCTGGAAGGCAGGAAGCTTGGCCCCAGTGATGTACTGGGCCGTACGCACTACCCTCTGTAGTGACATGCGGTCGGAGGCCGAGCAGTTGCCATACCAGGCAGTGATGAAACCAGTCAAGATGCTTTCGATGGTGCAGCTGTAGAACCTTTTTAACGATCTGAGGAGCCATGCCAAATATTTTTAGTCTCCTGAGGGGGAATAGGTTTTGTCGTGCCCTCTTCACGACTGTCTTGGTGTGCTTGGACCATGTTTGTTGGTAATGTGGGCACCAAGGAACTTGAAGCTCTCAACCTGCTCCACTGCAGCCTCATCAAGCTTTAAGGGCACTATGATGTTGAACGCTGAGCTGTAGTCAATGAATAGCATTCTCACATAGGTGTTCCTTCTATCCAGGTTTGAAAGGACGGTGTGGAGTGCAATAGAGACTGCATCATCTGTGGAACTGTTGGGGCGTTATGCAAATTGGAGTGGGTCTAGGGTTTCTGGGATGATGGTGTTGATGTGAGCCATGACCAGCCTTCCAAAGCACTTCATGGCTACAGACGTGAGTGCTACGGGTCGGTGGTCATTTAGGCAGGTTACCTTAGTGTTCTTGGGCACAGGCGCTATGTTGGTCTGCTTAAAACATGCAGACTCGGACAGGAGAGGTTGAAAATGTGAGAGAAGACACTTGCTAGTTGGTCAGCGCATGCTCGCAGTACACATCCTGGTAATCCGTCTGGCACTGCGGCCTTGTGAGTGTTGACCTGTCTAAATGTCTTACTCACATCAGCTGAGGATAGAGGGTGATCACACAGTCTTCCGGTACAGCTGGTGCTCTCATGCATGTTTCTGTTATGCAGGTGAGTGAGGACCCAAAAGCGATATAACGGAAACAGAGTCTTTAATGTCCAAACAGGGAAAAAATAATTCCTCAATCATACAGGGGAAGTCCAAACAGGGAAAACACAAATCCTCTAGTTTAACAGGAGAGTCCCCCTTCTAGTTGTTGAGGAGAGTTGCAGGGCTAGCGGCAACAGACTGCAGGTCCCTTTGGATAGGCGCGGGCCATAGAGGATAGAGACACCTGCTCACACGTAGTATCTGATGACGAGGCAGAATACAACTGGACGGAACAAAAGCAAAGCAGACAGCAAACAAGAATCCGACAAGGACAGAAGCAGAAACAGAGAGAGAAATAGAGACTTAATCAGAGGGCAAAATAGGGGACAGGTGTGAAAGAGTAAACGAGGTCGTTAGGAGAATGAGGAACAGCTGGGAGCAGGAACGGAACGATAGAGAGAGAGAGGAATAGAGAGAGAGAAAGAAACCTAATAAGACCAGCAGGGGGAAACGAAGAGAAGAGAAAGCACAGGGACAAGACATGACAATACAATACATGACAGTTTCAGTGTTATTTGCCTCGAAGCGAGCATATAAGTAGTTTACCTCGTCCGGTAGGCTCGTGTCACTGGGCAGCTCTCGGCAGTGCTTCCCTTTGTTGATTGTAATGTTTTTCAGGCCCTGCCACATCCGACGAGCGTCAGAGCTCGTGTTGTACGACTCGATCTTAGTCCTGTATTGAAGCTTTGCCCGTTTGATGGTTCGTCGGATGGCATAGCGGGATTTCTTATAAGCTTCCGGGTTAGAGTCCCGCTCCTTCAAAGTGGCAGCTCTAGTCATTAGCTCAGTGCGGATGCTGCCTGTAATCCATGGTTTCTGGTTGGGGTATGTACGTACGGTCACTGTGGGGACAACGTCATCGATGCACTTATTGATGAAGCCAATGACAGATGTGGTGTATCCCTCAATACCATTGGAGGAATCCCAGAACCGTCCCAGAGACATTAACATTACATTAACAAAGATGTAAAAAATAATAAGTTAAAAAAAGCAGATAAACAAACAAAAAAACACAATCGGTTGGGGGTCTGTAAAACGTCTGGCTTTTGCTCAGGCGACATTCGTTTGTGTGTGTGTGTGTGTGTGTGTGTGTGTGTGTGTGTGTGTGTGTGTGTGTGTGCGTGCGTGCGTGCGTGCGTGCGTGCGTGCGTGCGTGCGTGCGTGCGTGCGTGCGTGCGTGTGTGTGTGTGTGTGTGTGTGTGTGTGTGTGTGTGTGTGTGTGTGTGTGTGTGTGTGTGTGTAAGGGAGGGAGGTATGGAACACATTAAATCACAATGTTGGAGGGAAAAAGCCAAGTTATTGATTCCAAGCAGCAGACTATTCGGCAGAAAACTGAACAGTGGACAAACTTAAGATCAAACCACTGTCTCACACCCAACAGCATTAAAGTAAGGCTCTGTTGAATGAAGAAAAGAGAGAGCACCATGAAGCACTACAATGAGAAGAAATGTGTTGTGTGCACTGTCATTCAATATTATTCCAGATAAATCCCTGAATCACATCAATGCACGTCGTGGGTCCTTGGGTTTTGCAAAAACAAGAAAGCAGGCATTCCCGGGATCAAGAAACAGTAGCGAAGGCAAATCAATCCAGAAAGTAATATACACTGTACACCATTAGATCACATTCCTTTCTCACCTCTTTCCAATTCCATAAAAAGAGTGATTGGACACTAATTTATCAATCCCCAGTTCCTTGACAGTGACCTGGTATTCACATCCATTACATTCAAATCCATAACCACCAATCTGCCCTTCTGCTGGCCTCAAGAAATCCAATCATGTCATGGGGGAACCATTTTCTCTGGGTTTCAATCAAAGAAATAACAACTACTTGGTAAAAAAAGGGACCAACTACAGTGCAATATACAGAGTGGGGAAAAATGATCACGTGCAGACAGGATGTATATTACAGTTCCCCACAGCCAGAAGAGGATGGAGCAGCACTTGGAGAAATGTTAGTACCTGGGCAAGACTCCTGGACATGTAAAAATTGATCACTACTTTAGATCAGCACGGTGGTCTGCGTACATTTTTTCTCGAGCGGGTCCATTGACTGTGATGCGTTGTTTTACAATGGTCGCACTCAGTGCGAGTCAAGTGGCCCTCCCACGCAGCAGACTGCACGTTGCCTGGTGGAAGATTGTGGGTGCTTGGCTTGCTCTTACATTCTCCCCAGAGGGTTTCTTCCACCAACGTTGCGTAGCAGAGAATATTAAGCACAGTTTCTTGACTTGTAATGTTCATGTTGAGATCAGAATGTGAGCTCTAACCAAACTGGGTCTGCTGGAGCATCTGACAGACGCAGGAATGAGTTAACTGGGTAACAGAGTCTGGATGGTATAACAGTCGAAGAGGGAAGCTAAGTGCTCAGATCAGATTGAAGAGGACAAGTGAAAACAAGAAACTGCTACTGCAGAAAAATCACATGGCGGAACACACAGAAAGTATACAGAAAGAACACAGTTTATTTAATTTGTCCATGAATGGAATAGCTCAAACTATACTATGTAACGGTTCGACAGCCGTAAAAACTCATGATTTAATCAAGTCATATTTTATTTTGTCACATGCGCGAAATACAACCTTACCGTGAAATGCTTACTTACAATCCCTTTAACTTGGGTCAAACATTTTGGGTAGCCTTCCACAAGCTTCCCATAATAAGTTGGGTGAACTTTGGCCCATTCCTCCTTACAGAGCTGGTGTAACTGAGTCAGGTTTGTAGGCCTCCTTGCTCACACACGCATTTTCAGTTCTGCCCACAAATGTTCTATAGGATTGAAGTCAGGGCTTTGTGATGGCCACTCCAATACCTTGACTTTGTTGTCCTTAAGCCATTTTGCCACAACTTTGGAAGTATACTAGGGGTCACTGTCCATTTGAAATACCCATTTGCAACCAAGCTTTTACTTCCTGACTAATGTCTTGAGATGTTGCTTAATAAATCCACATAATTTCCCTCTTCATGATGCCATCTATTTTGTGAAGTGCACTAGCCCCTCCTGCAGCAAAGCACCCCCACAACATGGTGCTGCCATCCCCATAATTCACGGTTGGGATGGTGTTCTTCGGCTTACAAGTCTCCCCCTTTTTCCTCCAAATATAACGATGGCCATTATGGCCAAACACTATTTTTGTTTCATCAGGACAGAGGACATTTCTCCAAAAAGTATGATCTTTGTCCCCATGTGCAGTTGCAAACCGTAGTCTGGCTTTATTATGGAGGTTTTGGAGCAGTGGCTTCACCCTTGCTGAGCACTCTTTCAGGTTATGTCATTTTTACTGTGGATATGAATACTTTTGTAATTGTTTCCTCCAGCATCTTCACAAGGTCCTTTGCTGTTGTTCTGGGATTGATTTGCACTTTTCTCACCAAAGTAAATTCATCTCTAGGAGACAGAATGCCTCTCCTTCCTGAGCGGTATGATGGCTGCATGGTCCCATGGTGTTTATACCTGCGTACTTTTGTTTGTACAGCTAAACCTGGTACCTTCAGGGGATTATTTATTGCTCCCAATGATGAACCAACATTGTGGAGTTCTGCAATTTGTTTTCTGAGGTCTTGGCTGATTTATTTAGATTTTCCCATGATGTTTCCCTTGAAATATATCCACAGTTACACCTCCAAATGACTCAAATGATGTCAATTAGCCTATCAAAAGCTTCTAAAGCCATGACGTCAATTTATGGAATTTTACAAGCTGTTTAAAGGCACAGTCAACTTAGTGTATGTAAATTTGTGACCCACTGGAATAGTGATACAGTGAATTATAAGTGAACTAATCTGTCTGTAAACAATTGTTGGAGAAATTACTTGTGTCATGCACAAAGATGTCCTAACCGACTTGCCAAAACTATAGTTTGTTAACAATAAGTTTGTGGAGTGGTTGAAAAATGAGAGAACAGTCTATGACAAGGGTTACTGTAGTCTTTGGCAATTTTCAGGGCCTTCCTTTGACACCGCCTGGTATAGAGGTCCTGGATGGCAGGAAGCTTGGTTCCAGTGATATACTGGGCCATACACACTACCCTCTGTAGTGCCTTGCGGTCGTAGGCCGAGCAGTTGCCACACAAGGCAATGATGCAACCAGTACTCTAGATGGTGCCTCTGTAGAACTTTTTGAGGATCTGAGGACCCATGGCAAATCTTTTCAGTCTCCTGAGGGGGAATAGACGTTGTCATGCCCTCTTCACAACTGTCTTGGTGGCAATCCAACCCAAGAGTGGACGTCTCCTGCTTAGTTTCTGGAGGATGTTTAAGAACCATGCTCCTGCAGTGGCCAGTAACTGTAAGGTTGGGCCAGTACCCGAAAGGTTGCTGGATTGAATTCCCGAGCTAACAAGGTAATAATTTGTCATTCTGCCCCTGAACAAGGCATTTAACCCACTGTTCCCCGGGAGGTCGTAATTGTAAATAAGAATTTGTTCTTAACTGACTTAAATAAAGGTTAAATTAAAAAAATTAAAAACGGCAAATGTATTAGGCCTACCTAACATGAGCAGGGATGTAGTGGAAGAGTGAGATTTGATCACCTTCATCATAGAGATTATTAGAAATTAAAGAAATATCTTGAATCATAGTATTGAGTATCCTTTGATATATACTGCTGTGTTAACCAGCTTGAAGAAAACAAGTAATCTGTCTGCTACAGATAAAGGGGGTGATTTGTAGTCCACTTTGTGGTCCACTTGGTGTATTTTCTCACTGTTTCAGGTCTGCTCTCTCCCTTTGCCCAGCACATCCCTCCCTCCACCTCTGATTAATGCTGATTCCTGCCTAAGTGCTGTAGTTAAGATGAAGAAGGGCCGGTGATAATGGCTTTCCGCCTGGCTTGGTGGTGTGTTCCGTCTGGAGCCGAGACAGAAGGCAGAGCAGGCAGAGAGCGAGAGAGAGGAGAGAAAGGGAGGGGGAGATAGAAAGAGAGAGAAAGCAATAGATTGAGAAAGGAGGCAGAGCAGAAACCGAATGGCATGGCTTTTACTCCTAATCTGCAGAGCATCAAGTGTGTGAGCCCAGCAAAACAGGCCAGATGAAACAGGCCCGACGAAACAGGCCTGCTTTTATCGTAACGTTGGGGTAGAGTTGGCCATTAGGTGGATATAGCAAAAATAACATTATAAATTGGGTGGTTCGAGCCCTGAATGCTGATTGGCTGACAGCCATGGTATATCAGACTGTATACCATGGGTATGTGGAACCATAGCGACTACAATGCTCATTACTAAGCTAAGGACCCTAGGACTAAACACCTCCCTCTGCAACTGGATCCTGGACTTCCTGACGGGCCGCCCCCAGGTTGTACGGGTAGGCAACAACACATCTGCCATGATGATCCTCAATGCCGGGGCCCCTCAGAGGTGCGTACTTAATCCTCTCATGCACTCCCTGTTCATCCACAACTACGTGGCCAAGTACGAATCCAACGCAATCAATACGTTTGCTGACGACACAACAGTGGTAGGCCTGATCACCGAGAGGTCAGAGACCTGGCAGTGTGGTGCAAGGATAACAACCTCTCCCTCAATGTGAGCAAGACAAAGAAGCTGATCTTGGACTACAGGAAAAGGAGGGCTGAACAAGCCCCCAATAACATTGACGTGGTTGTAGTGGAGCGGGTCGAGAGTTTCAAGTACCTTGGTGTCCACATCACCAACATACTATCATGGTACAAACATACCAAGACAGTCGTGAAGAGGGCACAACAACAGCTGAACAGCTTCCACCCCCAAGCTATAAGGCTCCTGAACAGCTTCTACCCCCAAGCTATAAGGCTCCTGAACAGCTTCTACCCCCAAGCTATAAGGCTCCTGAACAGCTTCTACCCCCAAGCTATAAGGCTCCTGAACAGCTTCTACCCCCAAGCTATAAGACTCCTGAACAGCTTCTACCCCCAAGCTATAAGGCTCCTGAACAGCTTCTACCCCCAAGCTATAAGACTGTTGTACAGCTTCTACCCCCAAGCTATAAGACTCCTGAACAGCTTCTACCCCCAAGCTATAAGGCTCCTGAACAGCTTCTACCCCCAAGCTATAAGACTGTTGAACAGCTTCTACCTCCAAGCTATAAGGCTCCTGAACAGCTTCTACCCGCAAGCTATAAGGCTCCTGAACAGCTTCTACCCCCAAGCTATAAGACTGTTGAACAGCTTCTGCCCCCAAGCCATAAGACTGTTGAACAGCTTCTACCCCCAAGCTATAATGCTCCTGAACAGCTTCTACACCCAAGCCATAAGACTGTTGAACAGCTTCTACCCCCAAGCCAAAAGACTGTTGAACAGCTTCTACCCCCAAGCCATAAGACTGTTGGACAGATTCTACCCCCAAGCTATAAGACTCCTGAACAGCTTCTACCCCCAAGCTATAAGACTGTTGGACAGCTTCTACCCCCAAGCCATAAGACTGTTGGACAGCTTCTACCCCCAAGCCATCAGACTGTTGAACAATTACTCAAATGTCCACCCGGTATATTTACACTGAGAGCCCCCGGCCCTTTGATTTTCACTCTGCTGCTACTCGCCGTTTATTATCTGTGCATACAGTAGTCACTTAAAACCTACCTATATGTACATATTACCTCTACTAACCTGTACCCCCGCACATTGACTCTGTACTGGTAATCCCTATATTTAGCCTTGTTATTGTTATGGAATTTTAATGTATTGCTTTTTATTACATGCTTTACTTTAGTTATTTAGTAAACAATATACAGAATTGTTGGTTAAGGGCTTGTCAGTAAGCATTTCACTGTATGGTCTACACCTGCTGTATTTGGTGCATGTAACAAATAACATTCTATTCAATTTGATGACAAAACGTTACTATTTGCTGGTCTAGTTAAGTTGGTAAGCAGTTTATAATAGCAATAATACACCTCAGGGGTTTGTGGTATATGGCCAATATACCACGGCTAAGGGCTGTATCGAATCACTCCTCGTTGCATTGTTTGTAAGAACAGCCTTTAGCTGTGATTTATTGGACACATACCACACCATCTCGTGCCTTTATTGCTTAATCCTAGTATGGGAGGAATGTAACAGTAGTTAGGGAGGCATGCTGGCTACACGATACAAAGGACACATAGATGATACAGCTGCATGTCCTCCACTAGATCAGTAGATTCATACTTAGTTCATACTCTTCCAGTTTAAGAATGAATCATATTCCAGTATCATATTCAATAACCAAGACAACCCCTGAGATCTAAAAGTGCCCACCATATGAATTATTACCCATGTAGCATCATTATTCATACAGTAAACCTTGCTCTTATGAATTGTGATAAACGATTTTCAGAAATAAAAGCGACGCAACAGACAGCTTTGATCAGCCAAATAATGAAAGATGTGGGAAATTTGTGAGGATAGAGGACTGTGGACATTGTCAGCCTCGTTTCCGTCTACACTGGCTTTCCCAGATGTCGGGGCTTTCTTCTCCGTACCATTCATGGCTCCAAATATGTTAGTTCACATCAAAGGAATACCGTATCTAACTGTCTCTTGCCAATACCCCCCCCCTTATCTCGCCCATTGCTCTCCCATATCCAGGTTGTCATGCGTGATGCTGAAAAATAACGCCAGTCTGGAATTGTTGAGTACCCTGCGTGTTTGGGTTGTGGAGTTTTTTACCAATCTCCGTGCAATGTTGTTGCCGAGGGCAGGGAACTGAGAAGTCCATCGCCGCTGTTTAAAAGGTCATGTCGCCTGAGACGTTGCTAGGAGATGAAGAATTGGACAAGTGTGTCGATTTCTCCTAATGAAGCTGAATGGCCCTGATCATTGAGTAGCTCTTTTAAAGTGCAACTGCCCCTAAAAAGCAACTAATCCCTTTGAAAACGGCCCTATGCGGCATCGATATGAGTCAGAAACATTGATTCTAGCGTCAACATTTTGTACAGATGTAGTATCTTAACTGGAGCCAGTTTGCTACAGCAGGAAAATAATCCTGCAGCAACTGAATTATTGTGAAATGTGAATTATCAACGTAATTATGTCAAACGGACCCTTTTTTTCAAGCTCCACATGCAAATCTCCTCTCTGACCACTTTGCTTCCCTTTATTGAATGGGGCTCAGTTGTTTCATCGCCCCAGGCCGTTTCGGACTGAAAAGCCCTATACGGACTGACCATGCATCCACATCCAACATTTACTTTGTGGCTGTGGTAACTAGGTTTATGAGGATTGCCTGCTGCAGTTGTTCAAGGAGATGTCTAGTTTGCAGCCGAACATGCAGCACAGAGAAGACCAGCAAGGGGACCCTCAGTATCACCAGACGTGCCTTCGCTGTGATCATTTCTATTAATGAAACAGGGAGGTCACTGATCACTGTGTTCACCTTTCTATTTCACTTCACATTTGATGATATCTGAAGTGAAATAGAAAGGTGAACACAGTGATCAGGCTGGTTCCTCCAGGCTAGGTTATACCCTGGACATTATATGGTGAACACAGTGATCAGGCTGGTTCCTCCAGGCTAGGTTATACCCTGGACATTATATGGTGAACACAGTGATCAGGCTGGTTCCTCCAGGCTAGGTTATACCCTGGACATTATATGGTGAACACAGTGATCAGGCTGGTTCCTCCAGGCTAGGTTATACCCTGGACATTATATGGTGAACACAGTGATCAGGCTGGTTCCTCCAGGCTAGGTTATACCCTGGACATTATATGGTGAACACAGTGATCAGGCTGGTTCCTCCAGGCTAGGTTATACCCTGGACATTATATGGTGAACACAGTGATCAGGCTGGTTCCTCCAGGCTAGGTTATACCCTGGACATTATATGGTGAACACAGTGATCAGGCTGGTTCCACCAGGCTAGGTTATACCCTGGACATTATATGGTGAACACAGTGATCAGGCTGGTTCCTCCAGGCTAGGTTATACCCTGGACATTATATGGTGAACACAGTGATCAGGCTGGTTCCTCCAGGCTAGGTTATACCCTGGACATTATATGGTGAACACAGTGATCAGGCTGGTTCCACCAGGCTAGGTTATACCCTGGACATTATATGGTGAACACAGTGATCAGGCTGGTTCCTCCAGGCTAGGTTATACCCTGGACATTATATGGTGAACACAGTGATCAGGCTGGTTCCTCCAGGCTAGGTTATACCCTGGACATTATATGGTGAACACAGTGATCAGGCTGGTTCCACCAGGCTAGGTTATACCCTGGACATTATATGGTGAACACAGTGATCAGGCTGGTTCCTCCAGGCTAGGTTATACCCTGGACATTATATGGTGAACACAGTGATCAGGCTGGTTCCAGCAGGCTAGGTTATACCCTGGACATTATATGGTGAACACAGTGATCAGGCTGGTTCCTCCAGGCTAGATTATACCCTGGACATTATATGGTGAACACAGTGATCAGGCTGGTTCCTCCAGGATAGGTTATACCCTGGACATTATATGGTGAACACAGTGATCAGGCTGGTTCCAGCAGGCTAGGTTATACCCTGGACATTATATGGTGAACACAGTGATCAGGCTGGTTCCAGCAGGCTAGGTTATACCCTGGACATTATATGGTGAACACAGTGATCAGGCTGGTTCCAGCAGGCTAGGTTATACCCTGGACATTATATGGTGAACACAGTGATCAGGCTGGTTCCAGCAGGCTAGGTTATACCCTGGACATTATATGGTGAACACAGTGATCAGGCTGGTTCCTCCAGGCTAGGTTATACCCTGGACATTATATGGTGAACACAGTGATCAGGCTGGTTCCAGCAGGCTAGGTTATACCCTGGACATTATATGGTGAACACAGTGATCAGGCTGGTTCCAGCAGGCTAGGTTATACCCTGGACATTATATGGTGAACACAGTGATCAGGCTGGTTCCTCCAGGCTAGGTTATACCCTGGACATTATATGGTGAACACAGTGATCAGGCTGGTTCCTCCAGGCTAGGTTATACCCTGGACATTATATGGTGAACACAGTGATCAGGCTGGTTCCACCAGGCTAGGTTATACCCTGGACATTATATGGTGAACACAGTGATCAGGCTGGTTCCACCAGGCTAGGTTATACCCTGGATATTATATGGTGAACACAGTGATCAGGCTGGTTCCACCAGGCTAGGTTATACCCTGGACATTATATGGTGAACACAGTGATCAGGCTGGTTCCACCAGGCTAGGTTATACCCTGGACATTATATGGTGAACACAGTGATCAGGCTGGTTCCAGCAGGCTAGGTTATACCCTGGACATTATATGGTGAACACAGTGATCAGGCTGGTTCCAGCAGGCTAGGTTATACCCTGGACATTATATGGTGAACACAGTGATCAGGCTGGTTCCACCAGGCTAGGTTATACCCTGGACATTATATGGTGAACACAGTGATCAGGCTGGTTCCTCCAGGCTAGGTTATACCCTGGACATTATATGGTGAACACAGTGATCAGGCTGGTTCCACCAGGCTAGGTTATACCCTGGACATTATATGGTGAACACAGTGATCAGGCTGGTTCCTCCAGGCTAGGTTATACCCTGGACATTATATGGTGAACACAGTGATCAGGCTGGTTCCAGCAGGCTAGGTTATACCCTGGACATTATATGGTGAACACAGTGATCAGGCTGGTTCCTCCAGGCTAGGTTATACCCTGGACATTATATGGTGAACACAGTGATCAGGCTGGTTCCTCCAGGCTAGGTTATACCCTGGACATTATATGGTGAACACAGTGATCAGGCTGGTTCCAGCAGGCTAGGTTATACCCTGGACATTATATGGTGAACACAGTGATCAGGCTGGTTCCAGCAGGCTAGGTTATACCCTGGACATTATATGGTGAACACAGTGATCAGGCTGGTTCCAGCAGGCTAGGTTATACCCTGGACATTATATGGTGAACACAGTGATCAGGCTGGTTCCACCAGGCTAGGTTATACCCTGGACATTATATGGTGAACACAGTGATCAGGCTGGTTCCTCCAGGCTAGGTTATACCCTGGACATTATATGGTGAACACAGTGATCAGGCTGGTTCCAGCAGGCTAGGTTATACCCTGGACATTATATGGTGAACACAGTGATCAGGCTGGTTCCTCCAGGCTAGGTTATACCCTGGACATTATATGGTGAACACAGTGATCAGGCTGGTTCCAGCAGGCTAGGTTATACCCTGGACATTATATGGTGAACACAGTGATCAGTCTGGTTCCAGCAGGCTAGGTTATACCCTGGACATTATATGGTGAACCCAGTGATCAGGCTGGTTCCTCCAGGCTAATCGTAACCACCATTGATAATCTAATCAGTGCTGTGTGTGCGTGTGCGGACTGTGTGTGTGTCTGTGTGTGAAAGAGAGAGAGAGAAAGAGAGACAGATATGATTGTCCAGAAGCTGATCTAGTATGCCCATCAATGAGGCTCTGGCAAAGACCTCCCCTCTTGCCTGCTCTCTTGCCTGCTCACCAACGGTCGTTGATGGGGAGACCAGAATTAGGTATGTTTAGTTTGACCTGTTCAAACTCGGCATATGTTTGTTTGTCAGATATCACCTATCCTAACTGCCATTGGTAATAGAATAGTGACTGTGTCACGGATCCTTACGAAACTTTCATTACACACACCTGCCCCCTATTCCCACTGATTAGTACTTGTATAAGTGTGCCATTTGGTTTCCATTGGGCTGTCCATTATTGTTACACTGTCCGTTGGTGCGTGTGAATACCTGTGCTGTGTGTTTTGACTTTCGTTCCATTGTATATTGCGCAGATGATTACGGGTCTAGTCCCATGTGTTAATCATTGTGCGCATGTGTTATTTATTTGAGGTGCTCCTCGCTCTTTTGTTTTCGGTTTCTACCCTGTGTTTTGTTATGTTTTGTGTGGACTTCATCCCCGTGCCCTCACACGGCACGCCGTAATTTGGTATGCACCGGTGTAACACCGGTATGCACAGTATGCACCGGTGTAACACCGTTTCTCTGGACCCCACCCCCCCCCCCCCACCGCGTTTGCACGCATCAACAAGACAGCCACTCACAAAGTATAGACTACCGATCACTGTCCATGAGGCTGAAATTGCAACATCGAATCTATGATAGGCCTATTAATGCAAAATGATACAGTCGGTCCACCCTCAAGACACTAGCTTACTGGGATTGTTTCATTATGCAGTGTAGCCTCCTATCTATAGCTATATAGCCTAACATATGAATGTGCTATTTATATAAGGATAAATTAATGAGAATGACAGGCTCAATTAAACATGTTACACAACTGCTGTATTTGAAGCACCACTCCCCACTTTCCCTGATGTTGCTACGGCAATCAAGCTGTTTCCCTGATGTTGCTACGGCAATCAAGCTGTTTCCCTGATGTTGCTACGGCAATCAAGCTGTTTCCCTGGTGTTGCTACGGCAATCAAGCTGTTTCCCTGATGTTGCTACGGCAATCAAGCTGTTTCCCTGATGTTGCTATGGCAATCAAGCTGTTTCCCTGATGTTGCTATGGCAATCAAGCTGTTTCCCTGATGTTGCTACGGCAATCAAGCTGTTTCCCTGATGTTGCTACGGCAAACAAGCTGTTTTCCTGATGTTTATATGGCAATCAAGCTGTTTTCCTGATGTTGCTATGGCAATCAAGCTGTTTTCCTGATGTTGCTACGGCAATCAAGCTGTTTCCTGATGTTGCTACGGCAATCAAGCTGTTTCCTGATGTTGCTACGGCAATCAAGCTGTTTTCCTGATGTTGCTACGACAATCAAGCTGTTTTCCTGATGTTGCTACGGCAATCAAGCTGTTTCCCTGATGTTGCTACGGCAATCAAGCTGTTTCCCTGATGTTGCTATGGCAATCAAGCTGTTTCCCTGATGTTGCTATGGCAATCAAGCTGTTTCCCTGATGTTGCTACGGCAATCAAGCTGTTTCCCTGATGTTGCTACGGCAAACAAGCTGTTTTCCTGATGTTTATATGGCAATCAAGCTGTTTTCCTGATGTTGCTATGGCAATCAAGCTGTTTTCCTGATGTTGCTACGGCAATCAAGCTGTTTCCTGATGTTGCTACGGCAATCAAGCTGTTTCCTGATGTTGCTACGGCAATCAAGCTGTTTCCTGATGTTGCTACGACAATCAAGCTGTTTTCCTGATGTTGCTACGGCAATCAAGCTGTTTTCCTGATGTTGCTACCACAATCAAGCTGTTTCCTGATGTTGCTACGGCAATCAAGCTGTTTTCCTGATGTTGCTACGGCAATCAAGCTGTTTCCCTGATGTTGCTACGGCAATCAAGCTGGTTTTACCATCCCTGTAACTGTCGCTTCTGTGGAGAGATTGTTTTTTCTAAACTAAAACTCATAAAGAACTACCTAAGAAGCATTAGGCACTTGGACTGATATGAGCTTTAGAATACCTGAGTAAGCTCCAGTCATTGCACCGGAGTCGTCCTAGCCTATGGACTCCCATATTTTCTTATTTTCAATCAATTAATTTTATTTTATTTTTCAAGTCCACCAGTCTGGTTTAATCTCTGGGTCTTAAGGCCACTCCAGCCTGGTTTATCTCTGGGTCTTAAGGCAACGCCAGCCTGGTTTATTTAAATGTCCCATTAGTTCCCTGCTTTTCCCTCATGTGTCTGGGCCTCGGACTTTGTATTCAGGGCAATTTGGGGGCTGACTCAGTGGGGGCTCAGACATTGTCAGCAATATGGAGTCCCGGTCCAAAGATCGGTCCAATAGAGTCAATTAATTTGACCAGGCTCAAGTATTCAACAGAAAACAAGGCCTGTGATTACTTCATGACCAGTTGATGGATGTGTCATCAACAAAATCAACTTGAGTGGTTTTGGATCGTTGTGTCACTAAGCTCTCTTGCTCGAGTCAAAACAGATTGTGGTTTCCATTTCAAGAACTCTGACGAACAACCAATTCAAGGCATAATCTTGGGAAAAAAAGGCACAATGGAGGATGCCTCAGGGTGTGGATTTGTTGGAGAGACACAAAAGAGATTGGCAGGTTGTAATATTGAGGCAGAGAGATAGATGAACGACTCAAACTAAAACGACACATATTCCTTCTTAGAGGCATTTGTTGATTGCATGCAGTCACCTCACACATGCGTAAATACATGCACTGCTGTGAACATGGACACACGCCGTTTCTATCATGCACACAGAGACCCACATGATCATACAAATCAACCTTATTTATCATCTAGGAGCTCCTAACAGGACTGTTATTAAACCCCAGTGTTTCAGATCCAGCGTAGACGAGCTGGTAACGTGACTGTTAAACCCCAGTGTTTCAGATCCAGCGTAGACGAGCTGCTAACGTGACTGTTAAACCCCAGTGTTTCAGATCCAGCGTAGACGAGCTGCTAACGTGACTGTTAAACCCCAGTGTTTCAGATCCAGCGTAGACTAGCTGCTAACGTGACTGTTAAACCCCAGTGTTTCAGATCCAGCGTCGACTAGCTGCTAACGTGGCTGTTAAACCCCAGTGTTTCAGATCCAGCGTAGACGAGCTGCTAACGTGACTGTTAAACCCCAGTGTTTCAGATCCAGCGTAGACGAGCTGCTAACGTGACTGTTAAACGCCAGTGTTTCAGATCCAGCGTAGACGAGCTGCTAACGTGACTGTTAAACCCCAGTGTTTCAGATCCAGCGTAGACGAGCTGCTAACGTGACTGTTAAACCCCAGTGTTTCAGATCCAGCGTAGACGAGCTGCTAACGTGACTGTTAAACCCCAGTGTTTCAGATCCAGCGTAGACGAGCTGCTAACGTGACTGTTAAACCCCAGTGTTTCAGATCCAGCGTAGACGAGCTGCTAACGTGACTGTTAAACCCCAGTGTTTCAGATCCAGGGTAGACGAGCTGCTAACGTGACTGTTAAACCCCAGTGTTTCAGATCCAGCGTAGACGAGCTGCTAACGTGACTGTTAAACCCCAGTGTTTCAGATCCAGCGTAGACGAGCTGCTAACGTGACTGTTAAACCCCAGTGTTTCAGATCCAGCGTAGACGAGCTGCTAACGTGACTGTTAAACCCCAGTGTTTCAGATCCAGCGTAGACGAGCTGCTAACGTGACTGTTAAACCCCAGTGTTTCAGATCCAGCGTAGACGAGCTGCTAACGTGACTGTTAAACCCCAGTGTTTCAGATCCAACGTAGACGAGCTGCTAACGTGACTGTTAAACCCCAGTGTTTCAGATCCAGCGTAGACGAGCTGCTAACGTGACTGTTAAACCCCAGTGTTTCAGATCCAACGTAGACGAGCTGCTAACGTGACTGTTAAACCCCAGTGTTTCAGATCCAGCGTAGACGAGCTGCTAACGTGACTGTTAAACCCCAGTGTTTCAGATCCAACGTAGACGAGCTGCTAACGTGACTGTTAAACCCCAGTGTTTCAGATCCAATACAGAACTCAACACCAATGCTTCCCTAGGGACATAAACAGTATAATCTAATATTCTAACCCTATTCTAACATCAATAGAGTAATTGGTTTAACTTCTTGCGTCGAGCCATCCCGGGTCCGGTATCGTGACTACAGCCTCAAGCTCATTACCATAACGCAACGTTAACTATTCATGAAAATCGCAAATGAAATGAAATGAACCCATTTGCTCTCAAGCTTAGCCTTTTGTTAACAACACTGTCATCTCAGATTTTCAAAATATGCTTCTCAACCATTGCAAAACAAGCATTTGTGTAACAGTATTGATAGCTAACGTAACATTTAGCGTAGCATTTAGCGTTAGCATTCAGCAGGCAACATTTTTCACAAAAACCAGAAAAAGCATTCAAATAAAATCAAATTGCTCCGTTTTCTGCGTCACATTTAGCTACAAAAAAAACTGTATCCATGATTGTGTAAATCTATCCGCAAGCTCATTAGCATAACACAATGTTACCTATTCATGAAAATCGCAAATGAAATGAAATTAATCTATTTGCTCTCAAGCTTAGCCCTTTGTTAACAACACTGTCATCTCAGATTTTCAAAATATGCTTTTGAACCATAGCTAAACAAGCATTTGTGTAACAGTATTAGTATTAGCCTAGCATAGGATGCCTCTATTTCAGCATGCAACATTTTCCACAAAAAAACAGAAAATAATTCAAATAAAATTGTTTACCTTTGAAGAACTTCAGATGTTTTCAATGAGGAGACTGTTAGATAGCAAATGTTCCGTTTTTACAAAAAATATTATTTGTGTCGACTAATCGCTCCGTTTTGTTCATCACGTTTGGTTAAGGAAAAAAAAAGTCATTAAAACGCAAACTTTTTTCCAAATTAACTCCATAATATCGACAGAAACATGGCAAACCGATGTTTAGAATCAATCCTCAAGGTGTTTTTCACATATCTATCGACGATAAAATCCATTGTGGCAGTTTACTTTCTCTTCTGAAGAAATGGAACGTGCATGGACCTACAGATTACGCACACAGGACACCGGGCGGGACACCAGGTAAATGTAGTCTCTTATGGTCAATCTTCCAATGATATGCCTACAAACACGTCACAATGCTGCAGACACCTCGGGGAATAGACAGAAAACGCAGGCTCATTCCTGGCGCATTCACAGCCATATAAGGAGACATTGGAACACAGCGCCTTCAGAATCTGGGGCATTTCCTGTATGAAACTTCATCTTGGTTTCGCCTGTTGCATTAGTTCTGGGGCACTCACAGATAATATCTTTGCAGTTTTGGAGACGTCATAGTTTTGTCTTTCCAAGGCTGTCAATTCCATGCATAGTCGAGCATCTTTTCGTGACAAAATATTGCGCTTAAAACGGGCACGTCTTTTTATCCAATAATGACACAGCGCCCCCATAGGTTGAAGAGGTTAAGAGGTATGCTATAATTTTACAAATCGTTTATATAATTACCTCACTCTGAATTTGAGACCCAGGTAGAATTTCTTAACATGAGAAACAGTAGGAACTAAAAATCACAATCTTTACACACAAGCAGAATTTCAATGAACTGCAATACTCCAACACGGCCTAAATGCAATCACAAACCACAACCCTCTGGTTATCTATCCTCACCTACTACTACAGCTAATCCAATATTATACCCATGTCATGCCCATATTATACACATGGTGTACCATGTCATACCCATGTTATACCCATGTTATACCCATGTTATACCCATGTCATTCCCATGTCATACCTATGTCATACCCATGCTATACCCATGTCATACCTATGTCATACCTATGTCATACCCATGTCATACCCATGTTATACCCATGTCATACCCGTGTTATACCCATGTCATACCTATGTCATACCCATGTCATACCCATGTTATACCCATGTTCTACACATGGTGTACCATGTCATACCCATGTTATACCCATGTTATACCCATGTTATACCCATGGCATACCCATGTCATACCCACGTTATACTCATGTCATACCCATGTTATACACATGGTGTACCATGTCATACCCATGTTATACCCATGTTATAGCCGTGCTATACCCATGTCATACCTATGTCATACCTATGTCATACCCATGTTATACCCATGTCATACCGGTGTTATACCCGTGCTATACCCATGTCATACCTATGGCATACCTATGTCATACCCATGTCATACCCATGTTATACCCATGTTATACCCATGTTATACCCATGTCATACCCGTGTTATACCTGTGTTATACCCATGTCATACTCATGTTATACCCATGGTATACCCATGTCATACCCATGTCATACCCATGTCATACCCATGTTATACCCATGTTATACCCATGTTATACCCATGTCATACCCGTGTTATACCTGTGTCATACCCATGTCATACTCATGTTATACCCATGGTATACCCATGTCATACCCATGTCATACCTATGTTATACCCATGTCATACCCATGTTATACCCATGTCATACCCATGTCATACCCATGTTATACCCATGTCATACCCATGTCATACCCATGTTATACCCATGTCATACCCATGTTATACCCATGCTATACCCATGTCATACCCATGTTATACCCATGTCATACCCATGGTATACCCATGTCATACCCATGTTATACCCATGTCATACCCATGTTATACCCATGTCATACCCATGTCATACCCACGTTATACTCATGTCATACCCATGTTATACACATGGTGTACCATGTCATACCCATGTTATACCCATGTTATAGCCGTGCTATACCCATGTCATACCTATGTCATACCTATGTCATACCCATGTTATACCCATGTCATACCGGTGTTATACCCGTGCTATACCCATGTCATACCTATGGCATACCTATGTCATACCTATGTCATACCCATGTTATACCCATGTTATACCCATGTTATACCCATGTCATACCCGTGTTATACCTGTGTTATACCCATGTCATACTCATGTTATACCCATGGTATACCCATGTCATACCCATGTCATACCCATGTTATACCCATGTCATACCGGTGTCATACCGGTGTTATACCCGTGCTATACCCATGTTATACCCATGTCATACCCATGTCATACCCATGTTATACCCATGTTATACCCATGTCATACCCATGTCATACCCATGTTATACCCATGTTATACCCATGGTATACCCATGGTATACCCATGTCATACCCATGTCATACCCATGTTATACGCATTTTAAACACATGAAGCAAACCATTGATGCAGACAAACAGCCTAAAGTGCCATATCTTGACTGATAATGAAATGGTTTTAAAGTACAGTATGTGTAATCCCACTCCTCCGTGCATTAAATCAAAACAGCCTCTTTCATTGGCTTTATTGTCCGCACAGCAGAATCACCTTTATTTTCCAAATACATGTGCATGTACAGTACCTGTCAAAAGTTTGCACACACCTACTCATTTTAAGGTTTTTATTTTTTAAACTATTTTCTACATTGTACAACAATAGTGAAGACTTCAAAACTATGAAATAGCACATATGGAATTATGTAGTAACCAAAAAAGTGTTAAACAAAAGGAAAAGGCGAGCCTCTTGGCAGTCTCTCGACCAGTTTCATGAGGTAGTCACCTTGAATGCTTTATAATTAACATGTGAGGCTTGTTAAAAGTTTATTTGTGGAATTTATTTCCTTCTTAATGCATTTGAGCCAATCAGACAGAAGATAGCCATATCTGGTAAAAATATCAAGTCCATATTATGGCAAGAACAGCTCAAATAAGCAAAGTGAAATGACAATCCATAATTACTTTAATACATGAAGCTCAGTCAATCCAGAAATTTTCTAAAATGTTTTCAAGTGCAGTCACAAAAACCATCAAGAGCTGTGATGAAACTGGCTCTCATGAGAACCGCCTCAGGAAAGGAAGACCCAGAGTTCTCTCTGCTGCAGAGGATAAGCTCATTAGAGTTACCAGCCCCAGAAATTGCAGTCCAAATAAATGCTTCACAGAGTTCAAGTAACAGACACATCTCAAAATCAACTGTTCAGAGGAGACTGGGTGAAACAGGCCTTCATGGTCGAATTGCTGCAAAGAAACCACTACTAAGGGACACCAATAAGAAGAAGAGACTTGCTTGGACCAAGAAAAATGAGCAATGAACATTAGACCGGTGGAAATTTGTCCTTAGGTCTGATGAGTCCAAGTTAGAGATTTTTGGTTCCAACCGCTGTGTCTTTATGAGATGCAGAGGAGTTGAATGGATGATCTCTGCATGTGTGGTTCCCACCGTGAAGCATGGAGGAGGAGGTGTGGTGGTGCTTTGCTGGTGCCACTGTCAGTGATTTATTTAGAATTCAAGGCACACCTAACCAGCAAGGTTACCACAGCATTCTGCAGCAACACACTGTCCCGTCTGGTTTGCGCTTAGTGGGACCATCATTTATTTTTCAACCAGACAATGACCCAACACACCTCCAGGCTGTGTAAGGGCCATTTGACAAATAAGGAGAGTGATGGAGTGATGGAGTGCTGCATCAGATGACCTGGCCTCCACAATCACCCGACCTTAACCCAATTGAGATGGTTTGGGATGAGTTGGACCACAGAGTGAAGGAAAAGCAGCCAACAAGTGCTCAGCATATGTGGTAACTTCTTTATTACCGTTGGAAAATCATTCCAGGTGAAGCTGGTTGAGAGAATGCCAAGAGTGTGCAAAGCTGGCATCAAGGCAAAGGGTGGCTACTTTGAAGAATCTCAAATCAAAAATATGTTTTGATTTGTTTTACACCTTTTTGATAACTAAATGATTCCATATGTGTTATTTCATAGTGTTGATGTCTTCACTATCTACATTTAATAAAATAGTTTTTTTAAAATTAAAAACTCAAATGAGTAGGTGTTCTAAAACTTTTGACCAGTAGTGTAGAAAATTGTAAAAAATAAAGAAAAACACTTGAATGAGTTGGTGTGTCCAAACTTTGACTGGTACTGTACTTCAAATCAAATGTCATTTGACACATGTGCCGAATACAACAAGTGTAGACCTTACAGTGAAATGCTTACGTACATGCCCTTAACCAACAATGCAATTTTAAGAAAAATAAGAATTAAGAAATTGTTTTACTAAATCAACTAAAGTGTTTTTTTTAGATGAGCAACAATAAAATAATTATAACAAGGCTATATACCGGGGGTACCGGTACTGAGTCAATGTAATATGTACATGTAGGTAGGGGTAAAGTAACTATGCACAATAATAAACTTAACAAACAGAGAGTAGCAGCAGCGTAAAAAATGGGGTGGGGGTCAATAGAAATATTCTGCCGAGCCATTTGATTAGCTGTTCAGCAGCCTTATGGCTTTGGGGTAGCAGCTGTTAAGAAGCCTTTTGGACCTAGACTTGGCGCACTGGTACCGCTTGCCGTGCGGTAGCAGAGAGAACAGTCTATGACTAGGGTAGCTGGAGTCTTTGGCAATTTTTAGGGCCTTCCTCTGACACCACCTGGTATAGAGGTCCTGGGTGGCAGGAATCTTGGCCGTACGCAATACCTTCGGTAGCGCCTTGCGGTCGGAGGCCGAGCAGTTCATACCAGGCGGTGATGCATCCAGCCAGGATGTTCTCAATGGTGCAGCTGCAGAAATTGGTGAAATGGTGCCACAGTAAAAAGAAAATACAGACGATGAACAAGATATTCATACACTCTATAAACAGGATATATAGACAGACTATAAACAGGATATGCAATCAGACTATAAACAGGATATACAGCCAGGCTATAAACAGGATATACAGTCAGACTATACACAGGATATACAGCCAGACTATAAACAGGATATACAGCCAGACTATAAACAGGATATACAGCCAGACTATAAATAGGATATACTGCCAGACTATAAACAGGATATACAGCCAGACTATAAACAGGATATACAGACAGACTATAAACAGGATATACAACCAGACTATAAACAGGATATACAGCCAGACTATAAACAGGATATACAGCCAGACTATAAACAGGATATACAGCCAGACTATAAACAGGATATACAGCCAGACTATAAACAGGATATACAGACAGACTATAAACAGGATATACAACCAGACTATAAACAGGATATACAGCCAGACTATAAACAGGATATACAGCCAGACTATAAACAGGATATACAGTCAGACTATAAACAGGATATACAGCCAGGCTATAAACAGGATATACAGCCAGACTATAAACAGGATCTACAGACAGACTATAAACAGGATCTACAGACAGACTATAAACAGGATCTACAGACAGACTATAAACAGGATATACAGTCAGACTATAAACAGGATATACAGCCAGACTATAAACAGGATATACAGCCAGACTATAAACAGGATATACAGTCAGACTATAAACAGGATATACAGACAGACGATAGACAGGATATGCAGAAAGACTATAAACAGGATATACAGACAAACGATAGACATGATATGCAGAAAGACTATAAACAGGACATTCAGACAGATGTTAAGCAGGATAATAATAAGATGGCGCCGAAGAACATGGCTGTCGTTTTACATTCTGTACAGACAGTTAAAAAAGATATACAGGCAGCATGTGTAGAAGCAGAGTTTAAACAAAGTATTCAAGTGCATGAGCACAGCATTTCATGACAAAACACTGCTGGCAATGTGTCCCTGATATTCAGTCGCTGAAAGTAATGTGCATTGTGTTGCAAATCCACCAGTAAACAAATAAAAACAATGAAGACATGAGTGGCAACTAAACACCCTGGCTGTCAAAGTGCTGAAGTAGGAATGTACTCTTCCTGAGTAGTACTGACATGTGAGGCACACTGCCTCTCTGAC
This sequence comes from Oncorhynchus gorbuscha, assembly GCF_021184085.1. Lineage (NCBI taxonomy): Eukaryota > Metazoa > Chordata > Actinopteri > Salmoniformes > Salmonidae > Oncorhynchus > Oncorhynchus gorbuscha. The sequence goes on from NC_060174.1 coordinate 11,753,733, forward strand.
CCAGCCAAAGTGCTGAAGTAGGAATGTACTCTTCCTGAATAGTACTGACATGTGAGGCACACTGCCTCTCTGACCCAGCCAAAGTGCTGAAGTAGGAATGTACTCTTCCTGAATAGTACTGACATGTGAGGCACACTGCCTCTCTGACCCAGCCAAAGTGCTGAAGTAGGAATGTACTCTTCCTGAGTAGTACTGACATGTGAGGCACACTGCCTCTCTGACCCAGCCAAAGTGCTGAAGTAGGAATGTACTCTTCCTGAATAGTACTGACATGTGAGGCACACTGACTCTCTGACCCAGCCAAAGTGCTGAAGTAGGAATGTACTCTTCCTGAGTAGTACTGACATGTGAGGCACACTGCCTCTCTGACCCAGCCAAAGTGCTGAAGTAGGAATGTACTCTTCCTGAGTAGTACTGACATATGAGGCACACTGCCTCTCTGACCCAGCCAAAGTGCTGAAGTAGGAATGTACTCTTCCTGAAAAGTACTGACATGTGAGGCACACTGCCTCTCTGACCCAGCCAAAGTGCTGAAGTAGGAATGTACTCTTCCTGAATAGTACTGACATGTGAGGCACACTGCCTCTCTGACCCAGCCAAAGTGCTGAAGTAGGAATGTACTCTTCCTGAATAGTACTGACATGTGAGGCACACTGCCTCTCTGACCCAGCCAAAGTGCTGAAGTAGGAATGTACTCTTCCTGAATAGTACTGACATGTGAGGCACACTGCCTCTCTGACCCAGCCAAAGTGCTGAAGTAGGAATGTACTCTTCCTGAATAGTACTGACATGTGAGGCACACTGCCTCTCTGACCCAGCCAACGTGCTGAAGTAGGAATGTACTCTTCCTGAATAGTACTGACATGTGAGGCACACTGCCTCTCTGACCCAGCCAAAGTGCTGAAGTAGGAATGTACTCTTCCTGAGTAGTACTGACATATGAGGCACACTGCCTCTCTGACCCAGCCAAAGTGCTGAAGTAGGAATGTACTCTTCCTGAAAAGTACTGACATGTGAGGCACACTGCCTCTCTGACCCAGCCAAAGTGCTGAAGTAGGAATGTACTCTTCCTGAATAGTACTGACATGTGAGGCACACTGCCTCTCTGACCCAGCCAAAGTGCTGAAGTAGGAATGTACTCTTCCTGAATAGTACTGACATGTGAGGCACACTGCCTCTCTGACCCAGCCAAAGTGCTGAAGTAGGAATGTACTCTTCCTGAATAGTACTGACATGTGAGGCACACTGCCTCTCTGACCCAGCCAAAGTGCTGAAGTAGGAATGTACTCTTCCTGAATAGTACTGACATGTGAGGCACACTGCCTCTCTGACCCAGCCAACGTGCTGAAGTAGGAATGTACTCTTCCTGAATAGTACTGACATGTGAGGCACACTGCCTCTCTGACCCAGCCAAAGTGCTGAAGTAGGAATGTACTCTTCCTGAGTAGTACTGACATGTGAGGCACACTGCCTCTCTGACCCAGCCAAAGTGCTGAAGTAGGAATGTACTCTTCCTGAGTAGTACTGACATGTGAGGCACACTGCCTCTCTGACCCAGCCAAAGTGCTGAAGTAGGAATGTACTCTTCCTGAATAGTACTGACATGTGAGGCACACTGCCTCTCTGACCCAGCCAAAGTGCTGAAGTAGGAATGTACTCTTCCTGAATAGTACTGACGTGTGAGGCACACTGCCTCTCTGACCCAGCCAAAGTGCTGAAGTAGGAATGTACTCTTCCTGAGTAGTACTGACATGTGAGGCACACTGCCTCTCTGACCCAGCCAAAGTGCTGAAGTAGGAATGTACTCTTCCTGAGTAGTACTGACATGTGAGGCATACTGCCTCTCTGACCCAGCCAAAGTGCTGAAGTAGGAATGTACTCTTCCTGAGTAGTACTGACATGTGAGGCACACTGCCTCTCTGACCCAGCCAAAGTGCTGAAGTAGGAATGTACTCTTCCTGAATAGTACTGACATGTGAGGCACACTGCCTCTCTGACCCAGCCAAAGTGCTGAAGTAGGAATGTACTCTTCCTGAATAGTACTGACATGTGAGGCACACTGCCTCTCTGACCCAGCCAAAGTGCTGAAGTAGGAATGTACTCTTCCTGAGTAGTACTGACATGTGAGACACACTGCCTCTCTGACCCAGCCAAAGTGCTGAAGTAGGAATGTACTCTTCCTGAGTAGTACTGACATGTGAGGCACACTGCCTCTCTGACCCAGCCAAAGTGCTGAAGTAGGAATGTACTCTTCCTGAGTAGTACTGACATGTGAGGCACACTGCCTCTCTGACCCAGCCAAAGTGCTGAAGTAGGAATGTACTCTTCCTGAGTAGTACTGACATGTGAGGCACACTGCCTCTCTGACCCAGCCAAAGTGCTGAAGTAGGAATGTACTCTTCCTGAGTAGTACTGACATGTGAGGCACACTGCCTCTCTGACCCAGCCAAAGTGCTGAAGTAGGAATGTACTCTTCCTGAGTAGTACTGACATGTGAGGCACACTGCCTCTCTGACCCAGCCAAAGTGCTGAAGTATGAATGTACTCTTCCTGAGTAGTACTGACATGTGAGGCACACTGCCTCTCTGACCCAGCCAAAGTGCTGAAGTAGGAATGTACTCTTCCTGAGTAGTACTGACATGTGAGGCACACTGCCTCTCTGACCCAGCCAAAGTGCTGAAGTAGGAATGTACTCTTCCTGAGTAGTACTGACATGAGAGGCACACTGCCTCTCTGACCCAGCCAAAGTGCTGAAGTAGGAATGTACTCTTCCTGAGTAGTACTGACATGTGAGGCACACTGCCTCTCTGACCCAGCCAAAGTGCTGAAGTAGGAATGTACTCTTCCTGAATAGTACTGACATGTGAGGCACACTGCCTCTCTGACCCAGTCAAAGTGCTGAAGTAGGAATGTACTCTTCCTGAGTAGTACTGACATGTGAGGCACACTGCCTCTCTGACCCAGCCAAAGTGCTGAAGTAGGAATGTACTCTTCCTGAGTAGTACTGACATGTGAGGCACGATGCCTCTCTGACCCAGCCAAAGTGCTGAAGTAGGAATGTACTCTTCCTGAATAGTACTGACATGAGAGGCACACTGCCTCTCTGACCCAGCCAAAGTGCTGAAGTAGGAATGTACTCTTCCTGAGTAGTACTGCCATGTGAGGCACACTGCCTCTCTGACCCAGCCAAAGTGCTGAAGTAGGAATGTACTCTTCCTGAGTAGTACTGACATGTGAGGCACACTGCCTCTCTGACCCAGCCAAAGTGCTGAAGTAGGAATGTACTCTTTCTGAATAGTACTGACATGTGAGGCACACTGCCTCTCTGACCCAGTCAAAGTGCTGAAGTAGGAATGTACTCTTCCTGAATAGTACTGACATGTGAGGCACACTGCCTCTCTGACCCAGCCAAAGTGCTGAAGTAGGAATGTACTCTTCCTGAGTAGTACTGACATGTGAGGCACACTGCCTCTCTGACCCAGCCAAAGTGCTGAAGTAGGAATGTACTCTTCCTGAGTAGTACTGACATGTGAGGCACACTGCCTCTCTGACCCAGCCAAAGTGCTGAAGTAGGAATGTACTCTTCCTGAGTAGTACTGACATGTGAGGCACACTGCCTCTCTAACCCAGCCAAAGTGCTGAAGTAGGAATGTACTCTTCCTGAGTAGTACTGACATGTGAGGCACACTGCCTCTCTGACCCAGCCAAAGTGCTGAAGTAGGAATGTACTCTTCCTGAGTAGTACTGACATGTGAGGCACACTGCCTCTCTGACCCAGCCAAAGTGCTGAAGTAGGAATGTACTCTTCCTGAGTAGTACTGACATGTGAGGCACACTGCCTCTCTGACCCAGCCAAAGTGCTGAAGTAGGAATGTACTCTTCCTGAATAGTACTGACGTGTGAGGCAACAAAACACCCTGGCTGCCAAAGTGCTGAAGTAGGAATGTACTCTTCCTGAGTAGTACTGACGTGTGAGGCAACAAAACACCCTGGCTGCCAAAGTGCTGAAGTAGGAATGTACTCTTCCTGAATAGTACTGACATGTGAGGCACACTGCCTCTCTGACCCAGCCAAAGTGCTGAAGTAGGAATGTACTCTTCATGAATAGTACTGACATGTGAGGCACACTGCCTCTCTGACCCAGCCAAAGTGCTGAAGTAGGAATGTACTCTTCCTGAATAGTACTGACATGTGAGGCACACTGGCTACAGGCGACCATTTTTTCCTGAGTGCTTGTGCCTGGTATTTCCCGACCCAATATTGCAGGTAGAGAAGCAGTGGAAAGGGAGAAATTCTCTCAGCTGTGTTGTATTAAAAAGGATCAGTCGCCCGGATTTCGAAACCCTCTTCCCATCTGTCTGTCATCTTACTAAGACATCTAATAACGTGGCAGCGGAAAATAGCAGCGGAAAGTTACAAGCACACAATGTTAGCTGAGGGGGAGAAGTAGGTGTTTCTGTGTGGTTGAACACATTGCCAGGGTAACTGCAGTTAACAGTTCTATTCTCATCGGGTGTCGGTTAATACGATGAAGCAATGCATTGTGGTCAACAGAGCATATTCTGCTCCAATAGTTAATGGAGTGTGACAGGATGTTGATAGGGTTTAGAGCCTTGGGTTTGGAGAGGGGGAGTTAAGATGTGGTAACAGTTGGGATTGGGGAAAGCACTGTTATAACATGAGGCGAAACGTACAGCATCTCTATATTTTTGAGCAAGTGGGAGTTACGCAATGGCAGCTGTTTCAACACAACAAGGGTGAAAGTTGAAATGGTGACTGAGAAAGATGGAAGAATGATTCATAGTTGTTTTGGCTGTCTATTGTGGGTTACATGAAGGTCATCAACAACACAAAAAACTAATATTGAACTGAATATTAGCCAAACACTTTGAAAGATACATTATTAGTAGATGTAAAAATTTGAGAAAGTAAGTCAACATTTTATCTCATATTCACCACATACATTAAATCTTGTCTTAGTGTGTGAAGAATATTATGGGAAACATACAGAAATCAAATATAAAAATGTAATTCAAATTCTCTGTTACCATGGAGGAAGTGTTCGAAGCGGAAACATTTGGCATATTCACTATATACTTTGAATCTTGCTTCGGTGTGTGAAGAACATAGTCCGTTATGTGTATCTTATCAGCCATCTTCTCACAGCGAAGACGATGTAGAGGCATTGTTAGAAAAGGTCTAGAGGACTAAGTTGTTGCACGGAAATGCATTTAAACTCAACCATGATTAATAACCACGGACCCGTTTTAACACTTATTCAGGGATACTCATTTCCAATCCGCAGAAATGTTTCCAATTGTCCTCCCAATCCTGTATAGCTGTCTATGACAGTGGTGCCACAATGAGTTTGACAGAATGCTTGGCTATGTGGTCCCCATAGAGGGATTAAAGGTCATTCTAAACTCCGCGTTGCCTATCCCTCATCTTCATGGATCTATTCTAGCCCTCTCCATTCAGCTGTACCTACAGGCTTTACGTTGCACGCCCACCACCTGATAAACCTCCTTGTACTGTGGACAGATTAGTGAGCCGTGCGGTTATTATTCCACCACCTGATAAACCTCCTTGTACTGTGGACAGATTAGTGAGCCGTGCGGTTATTATTCCACCACCTGATAAACCTCCTTGTACTGTGGACAGATTAGTGAGCCGTGCGGTTATTATTCCATCAAATCGAAACGGAGGAATAGAAGGTGTTTCAAAGAATGCATTTGTACATTCGCTCTGGCTATTTACTCTGATTTCAGAACACTCTTGTGTATACCAGAACACTTTTGAGTATACCAGAACACTTTTGAGTATACCAGAACACTCTTGTGTATACCAGAACACTTTTGAGTATACCAGAACACTCTTGTGTATACCAGAACACTCTTGTGTATACCAGAACACTCTTGTGTATACCAGAACACTCTTGTGTATACCAGAACACTTTTGAGTATACCAGAGCGCAGAATAACACATTTTATGAATGCTCAACATCTGTTGAATATGGCCGGTGTCAGTAAACCTAGTAAAAAAAAACATAATTCAATTATTTCCAGCATCACAGTTACAGTCCCCAACGCTCTGGATAACATGAAAACCCTACTCCTACTCAACCCTACTCCTCGGCCAGAGCGTCCAGTTTGTGCTCTGAACGCTCTGAGAGCAAAATGCAACTAATTTACTAACGGACAATCTGACAATGCTCTGAATTCACGAACACCCAGAGGGCACTCTGAGCACACTCTGGCACTCCAGATTGAATTTATGAAGGCACCCTATGTTCCATCACTTCCCGGAGACAAGATGGTCGCCTCTTAGTAGTCACCAGGGTGACAGTGTAACAACTACCACTGGCTTTAGTAATGTGAAAGATGCTTGTGTTACTATCACCACCTTGAGGTATAGTTTGAACAAGGTGTGGAACACAGCGAGACACTGTTCAATTTTAGCTGCTACTCAAAAAACACATCAGCCGTCAGATAAATGACGGACACACAATTATTGGGTTGGACATTTTGTTTACTGGCCATCGATGAGGGAGTAGATGTCGAGTTTTAGATGATCCACTAACCCCATGCCGATGCCTGTCCTGTCAGATATGTCACTTGTATTCAAAGTTGATCACAATGACAGGGGTGTAGGTCTTCATCGCCTCTACTCTCCATCCATTCATCCATCTACATATTGTACTTTATAGGCCTAACAAACCATGCATGACAAGAATCTATGTATAGCCATTTTGCTGAACAGTACAATCACCATTCTGTGGTGCCCCTTAATCAAATAAGTCCTTATGGTCTGCCAGAAGCCCAACCAAATTAACTTAAACTATGTCAAATGCCAGAGCGTGACTGTTGTTGGTCGGTGATTCTCACACTGTCAAGGGTTCTTAAATCGGTGGCACAGCAACGTGTGTATCACGGGGCTTCCATTTGGAGGATGTGATTGTCTCCAAATAGCTCCCAGTTTTTTTTTCACCTCATTGCACCGGGCCAAGGCGAAACGGTGACCCCTGGGCCGGTTCTGATAATTACAACATTGGAGACAGACAGTTGCCTGAACTCTGAGTCAACCCCTGTTGGCCAGCTTTTTATGTCCATTAAGGCTGTCAAATTCAATTTAAGGCAGGCGAACGGGTGTGGTTCAACCTCCTATTATCTGTCTGCAGAGGGGCTCTAACAACATCTGGTGCTGTGGAATCTTTGATGAGAAGGCCTCTCTCCCCCTTGTTGCTAGGAGTGTAGAGGGAAGCTCAGGCTTGTTCTTTCTAACTGTGCCAACCATGGTGATCTTCCTCTTCAGGAGCTGCTGAGTTCAATCATTAGCACACAATCTCAATTTCTCATTGTGTGTGTGTGTGTGTGTGTGTGTGTGTGTGTGTGTGTGTGTGTGTGTGTGTGTGTGTGTGTGTGTGTGTGTGTGTGTGTGTGTGTGTGTGTGTGTGTGTGTGTGTGTGTGTGTGTGTGTGTGTGTGTGTGTGTGTGTGTGTGTGTGTGTGTGTGTGTGTGTGTTAAAAATGGATGGTTAGCCAGGGAGCTACTGAGTGTACAGGGGCTAGATGAAAAAAGAAAAGGGGAAAAGTTGCCCTGGATGAAACACGGACCTCACCTCCGTACGCTGACAGCTTTTCATGGCTCTCAGACATCTTACCACTAAATCCATCCTCACACACGTAGAAAGCTAGTGGTCTGACATGCAGTGAGGGAATACTCTTGAGATGATAAAATAACTAAATGTAATTTGTCTGTTCACTGTGTCAAGGAGGAGGTAGAAACTGCTTCTTTGGAGTCGTGACAACATCAAACAATTATAACAGCTACAGTGTACTAGTGATGGGGGGAGTCTACACAGTTACATCGATGTATTCTTTTTACGATATTATATCGATATTTTGACACCAAGTATCAATTTGTAAAAATGATCTGTTTGCTAGGTAGTATTAGCTAGCGCTAGTCGCTAAAATTAGCTTGCTCTCCATCTTTTTAAATAGTGAGCCAACATGTTTTCAACACTTTTATTCCAAGACTGATTTATTTTTATTTTTAATCTCTCTCTCTCTTATCTCTTTCCAACCGACATACACTGAGTGTATAAAACATTAGGAACACCTTCCTAATATTGAGTTGCACCCCTTTTGCCCTCAGAACAGCCTCAATTTGTCGAGGCATGGATTCTACAAGGTGTTGAAAGCATTCTACAGTGATGCTGGCCCATGTTGACTCCAATGCTTTCGGTGGTGGACCATTCTTGATACACATGAGAAACTGTTGAGCGTGAAAAACCCAACAGTGTTGCAGTTCTTGACACACTCAAACCACTGCACCTGGCACCTACTATCATATCCCATCCAAAAGCACTTAAATCTTTTGTCTTGCACATTCACCCTCTGAATGGCACACACACACAATCCATGTCTCAATTGTCTCCTCCCCTTCATCTACACTCATACCTTCAATAAGGGATCATATCTTTCACCTGGATCCACCTGGTCAGTCTATCTCATGGAAAGAACAGGTGTTCTTAATGTTTTGAATACTCAGTGTATTGTGAACAATATGTTTGGAACATCGAATCGCAGTGTGAAATCAATAGACAAATAGAATCATGAGAATAGCAATACATATCGTATCAGTACCTAAGTATGGTAATAATATCGTATCATACGGTCCCTGGAAATTCCTAGCCCTACAGTGTACAGTGATAAGAAACAACAATTTGACAAAACACTTCTATGATGTGTCTATGGAGCACTGTTACGAACAGTATCAAAAGGTAAACATTTTTAGGCTTGATTTTAAATAGCAACTTCACTAAACAAACAAAAACCATAGATCTCAGCTGTGACCAAGAAGAACAGAAGCATCTGGACTGTTTTCTCCCCCTGATCCTACCCTGCCCCGTCAACTCAAACACAATCAATGGCATTGTGCTTGTATACCTCAGAGTGACCAACTCTATCCATTCACTGCCATGATAACAGTGCGGTGCTCAAGACCTCGGCCACAACTTCAAGTTGCATCGGCGTCCATTTGATAACAAACCATTCTCAGAATGAGACTATTCTTTTTGCTTATGCTAACCCTCATTGGAGAATCCCAAGGTCTTACGTTTGTAGATGCTGCTAGTATTACTACTACAACACAGACATGTAGATACATCATCACACCTTTCCACTGGTAGACTACAGCTACTGCAGTTCTGGGTTTGAATAGACTACAGATGCAGACATAGATTCCAGCTCAAGACGTTCTCCTGCTTAGTAAACAGTGGAGCCATACTTGAATTAAATATGAGAAGACTCACTGAAGGATCACTAGTAAAGAGAAAAAGAGAGGTTATCAAAACCGAGAAGTCTGTATAGCAGTGCATTAGCGTTGAGTTCAGTCCTCAATGACTCTGACATAAGGCACATAATGCGTATTACTGTCATAAGAATATGATGTCTGGGCTCCACATTACCAGATAGAGTTCTGTCTTCAGCCATTACTGAGAATGCAGGTTGTTTTATTTTATGGGCGCACCAAAATGGCTGCTCCTCTCTGCACTTTGGTCCTAATGGGTCTTGGCAAGGAGTAAAAAAAACAAACAGAAACCAGCTCATTCCACCCTGACAAGTCATTTGTCATGACAGTTGGAGATAACAAAACAACAGGCATCATCTGAGGCCGAGACAGTATTATTGTATTTTTTTACTCAATTGGTAGTTACAGGCTGCAACTCAAATCAAATCAAATCAAATCAAATTTTATTTGTCACATACACATGGTTAGCAGATGTTAATGCGAGTGTAGCGAAATGCTTGTGCTTCTAGTTCCGACAATGCAGTGATAACCAACAAGTAATCTAACTAACAATTCCAAAACTACTGTCTTATACACAGTGTAAGGGGATAAGGAACATGTACATAAGGATATATGAATGAGTGATGGTACAGAGCAGCATACAGTAGATGGTATCGAGTACAGTATATACATATGAGATGAGTATGTAGACAAAGTAAACAAAGTGGCATAGTTAAAGTGGCTAGTGATACATGTGTTACATAAGGATGCAGTCGATGTTGTAGAGTACAGTATATACATATGTATATGAGATGAATAATGTAGGGTAAGTAACATTATATAAGGTAGCATTGTTTAAAGTGGCTAGTGATATATTTACATCATTTCCCATCAATTCCCATTATTAAATGGCTGGAGTTGGGTCAGTGTCAATGACAGTGTGTTGGCAGCAGCCACTCAATGTTAGTGGTGGCTATTTAACAGTCTGATGGCCTTGAGATAGAAGCTGTTTTTCAGTCTCTCGGTCCCAGCTTTGATGCACCTGTACTGACCTCGCCTTCTGGATGATAGCGGGGTGAACAGGCAGTGGTTCGGGTGGTTGATGTCCTTGATGATCTTTATGGCCTTCCTGTAACAACGGGTGGTGTAGGTGTCCTGGAGGGCAGGTAGTTTGCCCCCGGTGATGCGTTGTGCAGTCCTCACTACCCTCTGGAGAGCCTTACGGTTGAGGGCGGAGCAGTTGCCGTACCAGGCGGTGATACAGCCCGCCAGGATGCTCTCGATTGTGCATCTGTAGAAGTTTGTGAGTGCTTTTGGTGACAAGCCGAATTTCTTCAGCCTCCTGAGGTTGAATAGGCGCTGCTGCGCCTTCTTCACGACGCTGTCAGTGTGAGTGGACCAATTCAGTTTGTCTGTGATGTGTATGCCGAGGAACTTAAAACTAGCTACCCTCTCCACTACTGTTCCATCGATGTGGATAGGGGGTGTTCCCTCTGCTGTTTCCTGAAGTCCACAATCATCTCCTTAGTTTTGTTGACGTTGAGTGTGAGGTTATTTTCCTGACACCACACTCCAAGGGCCCTCACCTCCTCCCTGTAGGCCGTCTCGTCGTTGTTGGTAATCAAGCCTACCACTGTTGTGTCGTCCGCAAACTTGATGATTGAGTTGGAGCGTGCGTGGCCACGCAGTCGTGGGTGAACAGGGAGTACAGGAGAGGGCTCAGAACGCACCCTTGTGGGGCCCCCGTGTTGAGGATCAGCGGGGAGGAGATGTTGTTGCCTACCCTCACCACCTGGGGCGGCCCGTCAGGAAGTCCAGTACCCAGTTGCACAGGGCGGGGTCGAGACCCAGGGTCTCGAGCTTGATGACGAGCTTGGAGGGTACTATGGTGTTGAATGCCGAGCTGTAGTCGATGAACAGCATTCTCACATAGGTATTCCTCTTGTCCAGGTGGGTTAGGGCAGTGTGCAGTGTGGTTGAGATTGCATCGTCTGTGGACCTATTTGGGCGGTAAGCAAATTGGAGTGGGTCTAGGGTGTCAGGTAGGGTGGAGGTGATATGGTCCTTGACTAGTCTCTCAAAGCACTTCATGATGACGGAAGTGAGTGCTACGGGGCGGTAGTCGTTTAGCTCAGTTACCTTAGCTTTCTTGGGAACAGGAACAATGGTGGCCCTCTTGAAGCATGTGGGAACAGCAGACTGGTATAGGGATTGATTGAATATGTCCGTAAACACACCGGCCAGCTGGTCTGCGCATGCTCGGAGGGCGCGGCTGGGGATGCCGTCTGGGCCTGCAGCCTTGCGAGGGTTAACACGTTTAAATGTCTTAATCACCTCGGCTGCAGTGAAGGAGAGACTGCATGTTTCCGTTGCAGGCCGTGTCAGTGGCACTGTATTGTCCTCAAAGCGGGCAAAAAGTTATTTAGTCTGCCTGGGAGCAAGACATCCTGGTCCGTGACTGGGCTGGATTTCATCTTGTAGTCCGTGATTGACTGTAGACCCTGCCACATGCCTCTTGTGTCTGAGCCATTGAATTGAGATTCCACTTTGTCTCTGTACTGACGCTTAGCTTGTTTGATAGCCTTACGGAGGGAATAGCTGCACTGTTTGTATTCAGTCATGTTGCCAGACACCTTGCCCTGATTAAAAGCAGTGGTTCGCGCTTTCAGTTTCACGCGAATGCTGCCATCAATCCACGGTTTCTGGTTAGGGAATGTTTTTATCGTTGCTATGGGAACGACATCTTCGACGCACGTTCTAATGAACTCGCACACCGAATCAGCGTATTCGTCAATATTCCCATCTGACGCAATACGAAACATGTCCCAGTCCACGTGATGGAAGCAGTCTTGGAGTGTAGAGTCAGCTTGGTCTGACCAGCGTTGGACAGACCTCAGCGTGGGAGCCTCTTGTTTTAATTTCTGCCTGTAGGCAGGGATCAGCAAAATGGAGTCGTGGTCAGCTTTTCCGAAAGGGGGCGGGGCAGGGCCTTATATGCGTCGCGGAAGTTAGAGTAACAGTGATCCAAGGTTTTACCACCCCTGGTTGCGCAATCGATATGCTGATAAAATTTAGGGAGTCTTGTTTTCAGATTGGCTTTGTTAAAATCCCCAGCTACAATGAATGCAGCCTCCGGATAAATGTTTTCCAGTTTGCAAAGAGTTAAATAAAGTTCGTTCAGAGCCATCGATGTGTCTGCTTGGGGGGGATATATACGGCTGTGATTATAATCGAAGAGAATTCTCTTGGAAGATAATGCGGTCTACATTTGATTGTGAGGAATTCTAAATCAGGTGAACAGAAGGATTTGAGTTCCTGTATGTTTCCTTCATCACACCATGTCCCGTTAGTCATGAGGCATACGCCCCTCCACTCTTCTTACCAGAGAGATGTTTGTTTCTGTCGGCGCGATGCGTGGAGAAACCCGTTGGCTGTACCGCCCTGGATAGCGTTTTCCTAGTAAGCCATGTCTCCGTAAAGCAGAGAACGTTGCAGTCTCTGATATCCCTCTGGAATGTCACCCTTGCTCGGATTTCATCAACCTTGTTGTCGAGAGACTGGACATTGGCAAGAAGAATACTGGGAAGTGGTGCGCGATGTGCCCTTTTTCGGAGTCTGACCAGAACACCGCCGCGTTTCCCTCTTTTTCGGAGTCGTTTCCTTGGGTCGCTGCATGCGATCCATTCCGTTGTCCTGTTTGTAAGGCAGAACACAGGATCCGCGTCGCGGAAAACATATTCTTGGTCGTACTGATGGTGAGTTGACGCTGATCTTATATTCAGTAGTTCTTCTCGACTGTATGTAATGAAACCTAAGATGACCTGGGGTACTAATGTAAGAAATAACACGTAAAAAAACAAAAAACTGCATAGTTTCCTAGGAACGCGAAGCGAGGCGGCCATCTCAGTCGGCGCCGGAAGTACTGGTGTATCCCATACGGGCTCAGGAGACGCAAAGGTCGAGAGGTATGCGTCCGCCGAAACATTACCCCACCAAGCCACACTGCTCGCTTAACCAGCTGCACCAATGTGTCAGAGGAAACACCGTAAGGCTGGCAACTGAAGTCAGTGAGCATTCACCCTGCACACCACAAGGAGTCACTAGAGCACAATGTGACAAGGCCATCTCGGCCTTGGTTGATAGGTGTTAGTTTTTCACGATAATCAAAGGCAAGTTCCGGTTAACAGTTCCATTTGAATTATCACCGATGATTAAGTCTGTCATTAGAGGTTTAACATGTTTGAACGATTCAGTTACATAATCACTAGCAAGAGGATCCACCATGACACCATGTCCATTCTACAGGGCTGAGTCAGACAGCTGTAATAGGCACGCTGGGAGGTAAAGAAGGTTATTGAAGAAAGGGCTTTTCACATCGAAGATGGACCTCCCCTCCCGCAGTGACGGGCATGTGTTCGTGTGTGTCTTTGTGAGAGGGTCACTGACGTGAAGGGTAGAAGGCGTATGATTGAAGCTTCAGTCATGCCCGGCGGATCGTGAATAGTTAATAATTCCAAACATTGACTTGTGAGGGTTGGCCTCAGAATTGCCCTGGGAGCAGCTTCTGTCGCAGTGAGCCAGGGCTACAATCGAACATAAATTACCCTGGCTTTGTGTGCCAATAGAGCTCACAACATGGATAACCCTGCCCTACCCCCACCACCTCCTCCAGGCACAAGCCTGTCTCCGTGACATTGATCCGTTGCTCGTCCGAGGGAAAGGAGATGAGGGAGGGAAGGGAGAGTTTATAGATTATTTGATTGTGTCTGTATGACAGGTCGAGCAAGTTTAAGTGGTCCACGCACGGTATGGTTGCGGTTGTTCATGACAGTGTGTGTATATAAGGAAGGGGGAGCGGAGGCCTACGGAGTGTACAGTGTATGTGTCAGAGCCAACAGGTTACAGCAGATACTTAGAGGCTACCAGTAAAATACTACCACATTACATACCAAGGAAAACAGTACTGTACTAGAGTAGAACTTCATTGAGAAATCAAATCACTCTGATTTCTCCTTTCTCTTCACACCTGAAAAATGGATTTGTAATTCCCCAGGTCTAGTGATGTACAGATGAGACATGGGACAAAACCAGGTGTCCTTTGACGGTTATCTCTTTGATAACAATACAAACCTACACATTGGGTTACTGTAATGTTTGATAAGAGCGCTGTACTCGCACGGCGTGTCCTTTAGTCACGTTGATTGCTCACTTCTACGCCTTTCCTACATCTCATTCCATATCAGCGTCTGTCTGTGTTAGCTCAGCTCATTGGCATTCATCTGGTTTTTACTGAGTCAGCGGGTATTCCATTATTCTTGTCCCTTACCCTTTTGTCTGCTCACAGTAAAATAATGTCATCTCAATTAATTCACCCGGCTGAACGTCACTTTGGTTCTCGTGAAATTCGTCTGACTCTTCTCTTCCCTTTGTCTTCGACTGCAGTCACTTAAGAGAGCATGAAATGTAAATCTTCCTCCGCTTATAACAATGTGTCATTATTTCAGTGTCAAATGGGATGAGAGGGCAGGGAATTTAAAGTGGCACCCTCTTGCGCAGGTGTCAGTCAATCAATTCTCCATTCAGGTGTGTGTGCTTGCGCTGTGTGCTGAGAAGACTGGAGGAAGGCTGAGACTACTTTGGAACTAGCCAGCCCAGCCAAGGAGTGACAATAAAACACGGGGTGAATTTTCCACGGGAATCATTTGTGCTTCTCTACATGAATCTCCAAATGTTCTGCCAATTATCTATTCTGATTCTCATTTCACCTGCAGTAGGAATCGAAATCATGTGACAGTTTTCATCTTTCGTCTCCCCAAATCGGCGGCTCTTTGTTCAACAACCCCTTCGGCAGACCTCCATTGACCATCCCACCCGCTGACTGCAACGGTAGCTGACATATTGAATGTCTCACATGCTGCTTGTTTGCCCCAAGTGGCAGTTTAAAGCGTTGACAGGCAGTAGACGTGAGCCACAGGTAGTAGATCCCCCGGGCTCCTCCGTTAAAGGTAGGCCCTCCCCAAGGTCAATTTTTTCAAAAAAGATAATGACTTAAAACTGAACCATTGTAACCGTTTGCCTGACCTCGCCCTTAACGGGAGAAGCCTATCCTTTGGTTTCATTTCATTCCTTCTCCAGCTGCTCTGGTCTAAGCTCCAGGTTCCTAAAGGTTTTTGCATCTTGTTGTGCCCCCCCTAGCCAATTCTGGTGTGCCTAAAACAGTTTTCATCATCTCCTGATGTCCCCCATTTCCCTCCCCCTCCTCAGTCCAGCCACAGATCAAGGAGAACCATTACGGAAAAATCATTTGACATAAACAAGATATTTGTCCACTCTGTGGATAATTGTGTATTGATTGTATGTAATGGAATGGCTTTGATGTAGAAGATTATAGAGAAGAGTGCAGTACAGCCCTTTTGTCCTGTGTGTTCTATCCCTGTATGGATTCAGAACCAGTGCAGTGGGATAGCTAGTACTCCTAGACTGACAGCAGGCCTTGGCCAGCAGCATACCACCCTGCATCTCACTGCAGGCTTCCCTCTGAAGCTAAGCAGGGTTGATCCTGGATGGGAGACCAGATGCTGCTAGAAGTGGTGTTAGAGGGCCAGTATGAGGCACTCTTTCCTCTGGTCTAAAATAAAATACCCCAATTACCCAGGGCTGTGATTGGGGACATTGCCCTGTGTAGGGTGCTGACTTTTGGATGGGATGTTAAATGGGTGTCCTGAATTTCCGTGGTCACTAAAATTCCTATTGCACTTATCGTAAGAGTAGACCCTGGTGTCCTGGCTAAATTCCCAATCTGACCATCATATCCACCCTCCTCTCCCTTGTAACTATCCCCCAGGTTGTTGCTACAAATATGAATGTGTTCTCAGTCAACCTGGTGAAATCTTAAAATCACTACAGTGCTTCTCCAGCAACAGATATTTACGGAGATCATAACATACCAAACCTCCATCCTCACACCAAAGAGTCTATGCAGAAGTAATGTCTCCCCAACCAGTATTTGGTCCCATCTAAAAAATGACTTGTCTTCTATTTAAATGGAAAATGTTGGCGCTGCCTGGAAGCCATTGCTTAGGGCTTCTGAAACACACCCATAGATGAACCTATGAGAAACACTGTCAAGTTGACGGACACTTCACTGGCAGTTTCTCCCATACATTCCATTTTAAATGTAAATCTAAAGGTTTTCAACTGAACAACCTTACTGTGCAGGGAATCTAGTTTGGCCAACACTTAACCTCAATCTGGAATAGACATAGCCTAGTGAAATTAAACACAGCTACAAGGCAAGCACTGGATTAGCTTTAGCCTAGTGTAAAACACAGTTACAGTACAAGCACTAGATTATCTTTAGCCTAGTGTAAAACACAGTTACAGGTTATACACAGTCACAGTACAGCCACTGGGTTAGAGTTAGCCTAGTGTAAAACACAGTTACAGTACAAGCACTAGATTAGCTTTAGCCTAGTGTAAAACAGTTACAGGACAGCCACTGGGTTAGTGTTAGCCTAATGCAAAACACAGGCACAGTACAGCCACTGGGTTAGTGTTAGCCTAGTGTAAAACAGTTACAGGACAGCCACTGGGTTAGTGTTAGCCTAATGCAAAACACAGTCACAGTACAGTCACTGGGTTAGAGTTAGCCTAGTGTAAAACACAGTTACAGTACAAGCACTAGATTAGCTTTAGCCTAGTGTAAAACAGTTACAGGACAGCCACTGGGTTAGTGTTAGCCTAATGCAAAACACAGTCACAGTACAGCCACTGGGTTAGTGTTAGCCTAGTGTAAAACACAGTCACAGGACAGCCACTGGGTTAGTGTTAGCCTAGTGTAAAACAGTTACAGGACAGCCACTGGGTTAGTGTTAGCCTAATGCAAAACACAGTCACAGTACAGTCACTGGGTTAGAGTTAGCCTAGTGTAAAACACAGTTACAGTACAAGCACTAGATTAGCTTTAGCCTAGTGTAAAACAGTTACAGGACAGCCACTGGGTTAGTGTTAGCCTAATGCAAAACACAGTCACAGTACAGCCACTGGGTTAGTGTTAGCCTAGTGTAAAACACAGTCACAGGACAGCCACTGGGTTAGTGTTAGCCTAGTGTAAAACAGTTACAGGACAGCCACTGGGTTAGTGTTAGCCTAATGCAAAACACAGTCACAGTACAGTCACTGGGTTAGAGTTAGCCTAGTGTAAAACACAGTTACAGTACAAGCACTAGATTAGCTTTAGCCTAGTGTAAAACAGTTACAGGACAGCCACTGGGTTAGTGTTAGCCTAATGCAAAACACAGTCACAGTACAGCCACTGGGTTAGTGTTAGCCTAGTGTAAAACACAGTCACAGTACCACCACTAAAACACAGTTACAGGTTATACACAGTCACAGTACAGCCACTGGGTTAGAGTTAGCCTAGTGTAAAACACAGTTACAGGACAGTCACTGGGTTAGTGTTAGCCTAGTGTAAAACACAGTTACAGTACAAGCACTAGATTAGCTTTAGCCTAGTGTAAAACAGTTACAGTACAGCCACTGGGTTAGTGTTAGCCTAATGCAAAACACAGTCACAGTACAGCCACTGGGTTAGTGTTAGCCTAGTGTAAAACACAGTCACAGGACAGCCACTGGGTTAGTGTTAGCCTAATGCAAAACACAGTCACAGTACAGCCACTGGGTTAGTGTTAGCCTAGTGTAAAACACAGTCACAGTACCACCACTGGGTTAGTGTTAGCCTGATGTAAAACACAGTTACAGTACAAGCACTAGATTGGCTATAACCTAGTGTAAAACACAGTTACAGGACAGCCACTGGGTTAGCGTTAGCCTATTGTTATACACAGTCACAGTACGGCCACTGGGTTAGCGTTAGTCTGATGTAAAACACAGTTACAGGACAGCTACTGGGTTAGCGTTAGCCTAGTGTAAAACACAGGTACAGAACAGCCACTAAGTTAGACCTAGCCTAGTGTAAAACACAGGTACAGAACAGCTACTGGGTTAGCGTTAGCCTCATGTAAAACACAGTTACAGGACAGCCACTAAGTTAGACCTAGCCTAGTGTAAAACACAGTTACATGAGAGCCACTAAGTTAGACCTAGCCTAGTGTAAAACACAGTTACATGAGAGCCACTAAGTTAGACCTAGCCTAGCGGTTTATGTTGAAGGAGCTCAAAGTGGAGTAGAATCTTCTCTAGAGTTGCTCGGTGAATAACATCAGTCATCCAGCTAGGGGTGAATTGCCTTCTCCTCCGGGCCTTCTCCTCCCGGCCTTCTCCTCCCAGACTATCCCTCCCAGCCTATCCCTCCCAGCCTCCTCCTCCCAGCCTTCTCCTCCCAGCCTTCTCCACCCAGCCTCCTCCTCCCAGCCTTCTCCTCCTAGCCTTTTCCTCCCAGCCTTCTCCTCCCAGCCTTCTCCTCCCAGCCTTCTCCTCCCAGCCTCCTCCTCCCATCCTTCTCCTCCCGGCCTTCTCCTCCCAGCCTATCCCTCCCAGCCTTCTCCTCCTAGCCTTCTCCTCCCAGCCTATCCCTCCCAGCCTTCTCCTCCTACCCTTCTCCTCCCAGCCTTCTCCTCCTAGCCTTCTCCTCCTACCCTTCTCCTCCTACCCTTCCCAGCTCACCCCTCCCTCTTTCTCCTCCACTCTTGGCTGTATTTGTCATACTCCTTTCAGCACCCTGGACAGAAGGAGGGAGGGAGAAAGAGAGCAAGGCAGAGAAAGAGTAACACACACAATGGGAAACAGCAATGTATGTAACAGGGGACAGGACTAGCAAACAGGAGATGTACTGAATATCTATATGCCAGTGGGTTTGTTATGTTTGAATAAGCTAAGGGCTACAGCAACCAGTGGGTTTGTTATGTTTGAATAAGCTAAGGGCTACATCAGCTGTTGATCTATTTCTTTCTCAGGGGCTGTCGTAGAGATCGAAAGTATCAGCACAGACCTGAAGGAAATAGAAATCTACTGTTTAATTTGTCTTAAAGATGGATTATAGAAGTAATAGGGTGATGAGATTAGAGGAATAGAGTTCAGTACAGTAGGAGTTGCTGCATGCAGCTCATGCTCCAGTCGCAGAAGTTCTGGTAGTAATTTGTGGGCAAGTGAATGTACAGTAATTCAAACAGGAAAGCAGGGTGAGTACACTTGCCCACACAGTGATTTTGTCTCTATATATGTGCAGACCACAGGAGGTTGGTGGCACCATCATTGGGGAGGACTGGCTCATAGTAATGTCTGGAACCATATAAGTGGAATAGTAATCAAACTCATCAATACATTATTTCCATGTGTTTGATACCATTCAATTCACTCCATTCCAGACATTATTACTGTACCATCCTCCTCTCAGCAGCCTCTTGTGCCACAGACATAATTACTTACCACTTTCTGCATCAGAGAAAAGTCAGATAATCCTATGTTTCATTCAACCTCTCCTTTAGCCTGGCTCCTATCGACCCCTCTCAGACTCACACACACACACGCACACACACACACACGCGCGCACACACGCACACACACACGCACGCACGCACGCACGCACGCACGCACGCACGCACGCACACACACACACACACACACACACACACACACACACACACACACACACACACACACACACACACACACACACCTCTATTCCCTACAGCATTCTCAAGTCAAATGTTCCTTAAATGGGAATCTGTTTTTGTTGTTTTTATGGAATCCATTATAGAATAAGGCTGTAACGTAACAAAAGGGTCTGAATACTTTCCGAACGAACTCTATATCTCATTAGGCTGTATGTATTTTTAGATATAGGCCTATTGTAAATGTGTATTACAGTAGGGTCACCATCTTGATTGCATAAAGCAATACAAATACACGCATAACTTTAAGCTACACATTTATTTGACAAAGGTAATGAACTGCCCATTGATCAGCACAGGAATTAATGAAACAGGATTTGCACAACAAATGTTTCTGAGCTTATGCCAATATTACACAGGTAAGCTAACGGTTCCAGAAATCAGGAATAGAGACAGGCTCTATAGACCTCTATATAAGAGTGACTGTGTATAGAGACAGGCTCCATAGACCTCTATATAAGAATGACTGTGTATAGAGACAGGCTCTATAGACCTCTATATAAGAGTGACTGTGTATCTCTGCAGATGACTTCGTCAACCATTTTGAAAAGAAGGTCGACGACATCCGATCCTCGTTTGCTAAGTCAAACGGCACCGCTGGTTCTGCTCACACTGCCCTACCCTGTGCTCTGACCTCTTTCTCCCCTCTCTCTCCAGATGAAATCTCGCGTCTTGTGACGGCCGGCCGCCCAACAACCTGCCCGCTTGACCCTATCCCCTCCTCTCTTCTCCAGACCATTTCCGGAGACCTTCTCCCTTACCTCACCTCGCTCATCAACTCATCCCTGACCGCTGGCTACGTCCCTTCCGTCTTCAAGAGAGCGAGAGTTGCACCCCTTCTGAAAAAACCTACACTCGATCCCTCCGATGTCAACAACTACAGACCAGTATCCCTTCTTTCTTTTCTCTCCAAAACTCTTGAACGTGCCGTCCTTGGCCAGCTCTCCCGCTATCTCTCTCTGAATGACCTTCTTGATCCAAATCAGTCAGGTTTCAAGACTAGTCATTCAACTGAGACTGCTCTTCTCTGTATCACGGAGGCGCTCCGCACTGCTAAAGCTAACTCTCTCTCCTCTGCTCTCATCCTTCTAGACCTATCGGCTGCCTTCGATACTGTGAACCATCAGATCCTCCTCTCCACCCTCTCCGAGTTGGGCATCTCCGGCGCGGCCCACGCTTGGATTGCATCCTACCTGACAGGTCGCTCCTACCAGGTGGCGTGGCGAGAATCTGTCTCCTCACCACGCGCTCTCACCACTGGTGTCCCCCAGGACTCTGTTCTAGGCCCTCTCCTATTCTCGCTATACACCAAGTCACTTGGCACTGTCATAACCTCACATGGTCTCTCCTATCATTGCTATGCAGACGACACACAATTAATCTTCTCCTTTCCCCCTTCTGATGACCAGGTGGCGAATCGCATCTCTGCATGTCTGGCAGACATATCAGTGTGGATGACGGATCACCACCTCAAGCTGAACCTCGGCAAGACGGAGCTGCTCTTCCTCCCGGGGAAGGACTGCCCGTTCCATGATCTCGCCATCACGGTTGACAACTCCATTGTGTCCTCCTCCCAGAGCGCTAAGAACCTTGGCGTGATCCTGGACAACACCCTGTCGTTCTCAACTAACATCAAGGCGGTGGCCCGTTCCTGTAGGTTCATGCTCTACAACATCCTCAGAGTACGACCCTGCCTCACACAGGAAGCGGTGCAGGTCCTAATCCAGGCACTTGTCATCTCCCGTCTGGATTACTGCAACTCGCTGTTGGCTGGGCTCCCTGCCTGTGCCATTAAACCCCTACAACTCATCCAGAACGCCTAAGCCCGTCTGGTGTTCAACCTTCCCAAGTTCTCTCACGTCACCCCGCTCCTCCGCTCTCTCCACTGGCTTCCAGTTGAAGCTCGCATCCGCTACAAGACCATGGTGCTTGCCTACGGAGCTGTGAGGGGAACGGCACCTCAGTACCTCCAGGCTCTGATCAGGCCCTACACCCAAACAAGGGCACTGCGTTCATCCACCTCTGGCCTGCTCGCCTCACTACCACTGAGGAAGTACAGTTCCCGCTCAGCCCAGTCAAAACTGTTCGCTGCTCTGGCTCCCCAATGGTGGAACAAACACCCTCACGACGCCAGGACAACGGAGTCAATCACCACCTTCCGGAGACACCTGAAACCCCACCTCTTTAAGGAATACATAGGATAAGTAATCCTTCTCACCCCCCCCCCCCCTTTAAGATTTAGATGCACTATTGTAAAGTGACTGTTCTACTGGATGTCATAAGGTGAATGCACCAATTTGTAAGTCGCTCTGGATAAGAGCGTCTGCTAAATGACTTAAATGTAAATGTAAATGTATAGAGACAGGCTCTATAGACCTCTATATAAGAGTGACTGTGTATAGAGACAGGCTCTATAGACCTCTATATAAGAGTGACTGTGTATAGAGACAGGCTCTATAGACCTCTATATAAGAGTGACTGTGTACAGGCTCTATAGACCTCTATATACGAGTGACTGTGTATAGAGACAGGCTCTATAGACCTCTATATAAGAGTGACTGTGTATAGACACAGGCTCTATAGACATCTATATAAGAGTGACTGTGTACAGGCTCTATAGACCTCTAAATAAGAGTGACTGTGTATAGAGACAGGCTCTATAGACCTCTATATAAGAGTGACTGTGTATAGAGACAGGCTCTATAGACCTCTATATAAGAGTGACTGTGTATAGAGACAGGCTCTATAGACCTCTATATAAGAGTGCCTGTGTACAGGCTCTATAGACCTCTATATAAGAGTGACTGTATATAGAGACAGGCTCTATAGACCTCTATATAAGAGTGACTGTGTATAGATACAGGCTCTATAAACCTCTATATAAGAGTGACTGTGTACAGGCTCTATAGACCTCTATATAAGAGTGACTGTGTATAGAGACAGGCTCTATAGACCTCTATATAAGAGTGACTGTGTATAGAGACAGGCTCTATAGAACTCTATATAAGAGTGACTGTGTATAGAGACAGGCTCTATAGACCTCTATATAAGAGTGACTGTGTATAGAGACAGGCTCTATAGAACTCTATATAAGAGTGACTGTGTATAGAGACAGGCTCTATAGACCTCTATATAAGTATATAAGAGTGACCGTGTCCAACACACCACCACCTACTGACCCCCAAAAAAAGATGATGTTATGAAAATGTTTAACAAATTTTCAATGACATGTATTGCTAAAATACAATTTGAAGGAAATACAGAAAGGCAACACATTACTACAAGACAAAACAGCTCAAATCAAACCTGATCTTGTAAGAATAAAAGGAAATATTACTTTTGTATAACCATTAGTGTGGATCCAATACTTTAACTTGTATGCGGTACAAATCCCATTATTGTGGGAGCACCTTCTCTAACAGTATGAACTAGGCTGTTTGAGAAGGTTTGAATCCTAAGCAACCTGCCTACACATAGACCAACATAGCTAGCACAATATACCAACATAGCTAGTGTAGTAAGTCAAAGCTGTGTGCTGGAAAACGATGGTTGATGCTCTCCTCCTTCTATATGGTAGCGTGGGTGAGCAGGTCGTGACTCGGGCGGCTGAGGTCTTTGATGATCTTCTTGGCTTTCCTGTGACACAGGCAGTGTGCATTCGGCTGACCACACCACCCTCTGGAGAGCCATGCGGTTGCAGATGGTACAATTGCCGTACCAGGCGGTGATACAGCCCGACATCTCTCAATGGTGCATCTATAGTGGGTCTTAGGGGCCAAGCCAAATTACTTCAGCCTCCTGAGGATGGACCATTTCAGTATGTCAGCGATGTGCACGCCGAGGAACTTTACGTTTTTCACCCACTCCACTGCGGCTCCACCAATGTGGATTGAGGTGTGCTCTCTCTACTGTCTCCTAAAGTCCATGAATCTATGTTGAGGTCCACTGACCTGCCGAATAAAGACCTGGAGTCAGGGAGGTAATACAAGGGGTGAGGAAGGCAACGTACAGTAGTATCAGCTAGAAAGTTAGCTACCATTCATTGGCTGTATTTTTTTAGGTTTGTGTGGGGTGTCTGAGTGGCTCTCACCCGTAAAGTGATTTTACTGTGGAGTACGCTTCAGTCAACTGCAGTGGTTATTTCCCAGTACTCTGTGTGGTGGGGGATCATTTGACTATGCGCTCGGCTGCTTCGACAGGTGGCAATAGCGAGAGCCAAGCTCAGCATGGAACTCCTCTCCAGAGTGTACCCACAATTCAACAGGATCACCTAGCCAACTTGCTAGGGCCGGCTGCCGCACGCTGCATTAACGGCACCCAGCACACGTGCCCACACCCACACCCACACCAACAGATGTACACTTACTTTTCTTAAATGTAGACCTCTCACGTGTTGTGATACTGACAATGGCAGTGTATGCCTACATGCAGAAATAATAGTATAGAAATGAATGTGTACCAGGTTTTACATTATAAAAATGTTACGCTGGACATTTGACTAACATCATTTTATTTACCAGACATTTGAGAAATGTACCATAACCTGATTAGGGTGCCTACTCACAGTGCTCAGAATGACAGAAATCACTTTTAGATTATGGTAATTCATCTGAACAGAACATGTAAATCGAGGATGTAATGACGTGTCCTTACCGCACACTCTGAAGAAGTTAGAAATAACTGTCCGCTTGGCGGGGTCATGTTTCGGAGGACTCATAGCTCTCGACCTTTGACCTCCCGAGTCCGTACGGGAGTTGTAGCGATGGGACAAGACTGTAACTACCAATTGGATATCATGAAATTGGGGAGAAAAAAAGGGGTAAAAAGTACCAAAATAATAATAATAATAATAATAATAGTAATAAAAAATGTAAAACTTTCCACATGTTCTTTTCCTCAGCCAACAAGATGAGTAATGAACAGGAGAATCACTAGCTTACACATTCACTACCTTTATAATAAAGCATTCCATGCATTATTGCATTTTCAGACTGTTATGTACTAATCATAATGTGATGAGTCAATTGAATAGTCATAATTTAGGACAATAATATAACACAATTAGTGTTTGTAATAAAGACTGTTCAATGGCTAAGCGTATAGCATAGAGACCTGGGCCATAGGCTGTTTCAGATAAATGTCTTCTTTCTTTGGATTCTACTACACTTTATATGACTGGAGACATTAGCAGAATCTTTTTTTAATGTGACAAATGACGGGGTAGCCTACTCTGCTGACACAGACAAACAGATCAATAAAAACAATGTTGTCCAAATAAAATGCCTTACGAGAAGGGGAGACACAAATGGAATATGACGTCCATTCAAACTGGAAGAGGAAATTTGTCATGTTTTGTCTTAGATTGTCTTGTCATTTTGCTTTTCCCTCTGTTCATTTTCCCCCTGCTGGTCTTTTTAGGTTCGTTCCCCTTTTTCTCTCTCCCTTCCTCTCTCTCTTCTCTCTATCGTTCCGTTCCTGCTCCCAGCTGTTCCTATTCTCCTAATCAATCATTTAGTCTTCCCACACCTGTTCCCGATCCTTTTCCCTGATTAGAGTCCCTATTTCTCTCCTTGTTTTCCGTTCCTGCCCTGTCGGATCCTTGTCTATTGTTCACCGTGCTGTGTCTATGTATCGCCCTGTCGTGTCGTGTTTCCCTCAGATGCTGCGTGGTGAGCAGGTGTCTGAGTCTGCTACGTTCAAGTGCCTTCCCGAGGCAACCTGCAGTTCTTGATCAAGTCTCCAGTCTGTTCTCGTCATTACGAGTAGAATTATGCCTTTTGATTGTAAAGTTACTTTACTGGATTAAAGACTCTGTTTTCGCCAAGTCGCTTTTAGGTCCTCATTCACCTGCATAACAGAAGGATCCGACCAAAGAATGGACCCAGCGACTACAGATGCTCGTAACACTGCCGTCGAGATCCAAGGAGCCATGCTCGGCAGACACGAGCAGGAATTGTCTGCTGCTCGCCATGCCGTGGAGAACCTGGCCGCTCAGGTTTCCGACCTCTCTGGACAGTTCCAGAGTCTTCGTCTCGTGCCACCTGTTACTTCCTGGCCTGCCGAGCCTCCGGAACCTAGGGTTAATAACCCACCTTGCTACTCCGGGCAGCCCACGGAGTGCCGCTCCTTTCTCACCCAGTGTGATATTGTGTTCTCTCTCCAACCCAACACATACTCTAGCGAGAGAGCTCGGGTTGCTTACGTCATTTCACTCCTTACTGGCCGGGCTCGAGAGTGGGGCACAGCTATCTGGGAGGCAAGGGCTGATTGTTCTAACAATTACCAGAACTTTAAAGAGGAGATGATTCGGGTTTTTGACCGTTCAGTTTTTGGTAGGGAGGCTTCTAGGGCCCTGGCTTCCCTATGCCAAGGTGATCGATCCATAACGGATTACTCTATAGAGTTTCGCACTCTTGCTGCCTCTAGTGACTGGAACGAGCCGGCGCTGCTCGATCGTTTTCTGGAGGGACTCCACGCAGTGGTCAAAGATGAGATTCTCTCTCGGGAGGTTCCTTCCAGTGTGGACTCTTTGATTGCTCTCGCCATCCGCATAGAACGACGGGTAGATCTTCGTCACCAAGCTCGTGGAAGAGAGCTCGCGTCAACGGTGTTTCCCTGCTCCGCATCGCAACCATCTCCCTCCTCTGGCTCAGAGACTGAGCCCATGCAGCTGGGAGGTATTCGCATCTCGACCAAGGAGAGGGAACGGAGGATCACCAACCGCCTGTGCCTCTATTGCGGATTTGATGGACATTTTGTCAATTCATGTCCAGTAAAGGCCAGAGCTCATCAGTAAGCGGAGGGCTACTGGTGAGCGCTACTACTCAGGTCTCTTCATCTAGATCCTGTACTACTATGTCGGTCCATCTACGCTGGACCGGTTCGGGTGCTACATGCAGTGCCTTGATTGACTCTGGGGCTGAGGGTTGTTTCATGGACGAAGCATGGGCTCGGAAACATGAAATTCCTTTCAGACAGTTAGACAAGCCTACGCCCATGTTTGCCTTAGATGGTAGTCATCTTCCCAGTATCAGATTTGAGACACTACCTTTAACTCTCACAGTATCTGGTAACCACAGTGAGACTATTTCTTTTTTGATTTTTCGTTCACCTTTTACACCTGTTGTTTTGGGTCATCCCTGGCTAGTATGTCATAATCCTTCTATTAATTGGTCTAGTAATTCTATCCTATCCTGGAACGTTTCTTGTCATGTGAAGTGTTTAATGTCTGCCATCCCTCCCATTTCTTCTGTCCCCACTTCTCAGGAGGAACCTGGCGATTTGACAGGAGTGCCGGAGGAATATCATGATCTGCGCACGGTCTTCAGTCGGTCCCGAGCCAACTCCCTTCCTTCTCACCGGTCGTATGATTGTAGTATTGATCTCCTTCCGGGGACCACTCCTCCTCGGGGTAGACTATACTCTCTGTCGGCTCCCGAACGTAAGGCTCTCGAGGATTATTTATCTGTGTCTCTTGACGCCGGTACCATAGTGCCTTCTTCCTCTCCGGCCGGGGCGGGGTTCTTTTTGTTAAGAAGAAGGACGGTACTCTGCGCCCCTGCGTGGATTATCGAGGGCTGAATGACATAACGGTTAAGAATCGTTATCCGCTTCCCCTTATGTCATCAGCCTTCGAGATTCTGCAGGGAGCCAGGTGCTTTACTAAGTTGGACCTTCGTAACGCTTACCATCTCGTGCGCATCAGAGAGGGGGACGAGTGGAAAACGGCGTTTAACACTCCGTTAGGGCATTTTGAGTACCGGGTTCTGCCGTTTGGTCTCGCCAATGCGCCAGCTGTTTTTCAGGCATTAGTTAATGATGTTCTGAGAGACATGCTGAACATCTTTGTTTTTGTCTATCTTGACGATATCCTGATTTTTTCACCGTCACTCGAGATTCATGTTCAGCACGTTCGACGTGTTCTACAGCGCCTTTTAGAGAATTGTCTCTACGTGAAGGCTGAGAAGTGCTCTTTTCATGTCTCCTCCGTTACTTTTCTCGGTTCCGTTATTTCCGCTGAAGGCATTCAGATGGATTCCGCTAAGGTCCAAGCTGTCAGTGATTGGCCCGTTCCAAGGTCACGTGTCGAGTTGCAGCGCTTTTTAGGTTTCGCTAATTTCTATCGGCGTTTCATTCGTAATTTCGGTCAAGTTGCTGCCCCTCTCACAGCTCTTACTTCTGTCAAGACGTGTTTTAAGTGGTCCGGTTCCGCCCAGGGAGCTTTTGATCTTCTAAAAGAACGTTTTACGTCCGCTCCTATCCTCGTTACTCCTGACGTCACTAGACAATTCATTGTCGAGGTTGACGCTTCAGAGGTAGGCGTGGGAGCCATTCTATCCCAGCGCATCCAGTCTGACGATAAGGTTCATCCTTGCGCTTATTTTTCTCATCGCCTGTCGCCATCTGAGCGCAACTATGATGTGGGTAACCGCGAACTGCTCGCCATCCGCTTAGCCCTAGGCGAATGGCGACAGTGGTTGGAGGGGGCGACCGTTCCTTTTGTCGTTTGGACAGACCATAAGAACCTTGAGTACATCCGTTCTGCCAAACGACTTAATGCCCGTCAAGCTCGTTGGGCGTTGTTTTTCGCTCGTTTCGAGTTTGTGATTTCTTACCGTCCGGGTAGCAAAAACACCAAGCCTGATGCCTTATCCCGTCTGTTTAGTTCTTCTGTGGCTTCTACTGATCCCGAGGGGATTCTTCCTTATGGGCGTGTTGTCGGGTTGACAGTCTGGGGAATTGAAAGACAGGTTAAGCAAGCACTCACGCACACTGCGTCGCCGCGCGCTTGTCCTAGTAACCTCCTTTTCGTTCCTGTTTCCACTCGTCTGGCTGTTCTTCAGTGGGCTCACTCTGCCAAGTTAGCTGGTCATCCCGGTGTTCGAGGCACTCTTGCGTCTATTCGCCAGCGCTTTTGGTGGCCGACTCAGGAGCGTGACACGCGCCGTTTCGTGGCTGCTTGTTCGGACTGCGCGCAGACTAAGTCGGGTAACTCTCCTCCTGCCGGTCGTCTCAGACCGCTCCCCATTCCTTCTCGACCATGGTCTCACATCGCCCTAGACTTCATTACCGGTCTGCCTTTGTCTGCGGGGAAGACTGTGATTCTTACGGTTGTCGATAGGTTCTCTAAGGCGGCACATTTCATTCCCCTCGCTAAACTTCCTTCCGCTAAGGAGACGGCACAAATCATCATCGAGAATGTGTTCAGAATTCATGGCCTCCCGTTAGACGCCGTTTCAGACAGAGGCCCGCAATTCACGTCACAGTTTTGGAGGGAGTTCTGTCGTTTGATTGGTGCGTCCGTCAGTCTCTCTTCCGGGTTTCATCCCCAGTCTAACGGTCAAGCAGAGAGGGCCAATCAGACGATTGGTCGCATACTACGCAGCCTTTCTTTCAGAAACCCTGCGTCTTGGGCAGAACAGCTCCCCTGGGCAGAATACGCTCACAACTCGCTTCCTTCGTCTGCTACCGGGTTATCTCCGTTTCAGAGTAGTCTGGGTTACCAGCCTCCTCTGTTCTCATCCCAGCTTGCCGAGTCCAGCGTTCCCTCCGCTCAAGCGTTTGTCCAACGTTGTGAGCGCACCTGGAGGAGGGTGAGGTCTGCACTTTGCCGTTACAGGGCACAGACTGTGAGAGCCGCCAATAAACGCAGGATTAAGAGTCCAAGGTATTGTTGCGGCCAGAGAGTGTGGCTTTCCACTCGCAACCTTCCTCTTACGACAGCTTCTCGTAAGTTGACTCCGCGGTTCATTGGTCCGTTCCGTGTCTCCCAGGTCGTCAATCCTGTCGCTGTGCGACTGCTTCTTCCGCGACATCTTCGTCACGTCCATCCTGTCTTCCATGTCTCCTGTGTCAAGCCCTTTCTTCGCACCCCCGTTCGTCTTCCCTCCCCCCTCCCGTCCTTGTCGAGAGCGCACCTATTTACAAGGTACGTAGGATCATGGACATGCGTTCTCGGGGACGGGGTCACCAATACTTAGTGGATTGGGAGGGTTACGGTCCTGAGGAGAGGAGTTGGGTTCCGTCTCGGGACGTGCTGGACCGTTCACTTATTGATGATTTCCTCCGTTGCCGCCAGGATTCCTCCTCGAGTGCGCCAGGAGGCGCTCGGTGAGTGGGGGGTACTGTCATGTTTTGTCTTAGATTGTCTTGTCATTTTGCTTTTCCCTCTGTTCATTTTCCCCCTGCTGGTCTTTTTAGGTTCGTTCCCCTTTTTCTCTCTCCCTTCCTCTCTCTCTTCTCTCTATCGTTCCGTTCCTGCTCCCAGCTGTTCCTATTCCCCTAATCAATCATTTAGTCTTCCCACACCTGTTCCCGATCCTTCTCCCTGATTAGAGTCCCTATTTCTCTCCTTGTTTTCCGTTCCTGCCCTGTCGGATCCTTGTCTATTGTTCACCGTGCTGTGTCTATGTATCGCCCTGTCGTGTCGTGTTTCCCTCAGATGCTGCGTGGTGAGCAGGTGTCTGAGTCTGCTACGTTCAAGTGCCTTCCCGAGGCAACCTGCAGTTCTTGATCAAGTCTCCAGTCTGTTCTCGTCATTACGAGTAGAATTATGCCTTTTGATTGTAAAGTTACTTTACTGGATTAAAGACTCTGTTTTCGCCAAGTCGCTTTTGGGTCCTCATTCACCTGCATAACAAAATTATTGTCCATAGAAAAACCTTTAATTGGCACTGACCCAACAATGAAAAAAGACTGAATATGCGCAGTGCACACTCACCGGGGCGATGTTCTCCGCTGGTGCCAATAAGACAGACAGATTGGAGTCTTTTTCATTGTCTCTTTACAGCAATAGCTATTTCCTTTCCAAACTATGTTGTCCCGCGATTGAATTTTGAACTATTGTGATATGCCTCACTGGACCTCTACTTTTCACTTGACAGTTGCAACTCATCATTATCTATTATAGTGGTCATTCAAGGCAGATAGAACAGGTCGTTTTGAGCCCCACCTGTTTAAAAATATGTATATATAATAATTGGCCTGTATTGCATGTTATTTTGGCATTCATTTGTGTTTACATATCAGTTTGCAAACAATGTAAAAAATAAATAAAAATGTCCTTGAGTTAATAAAACCGCATACAAACATTCTTGAGTAAGGCATCTCCAAAATGCAGGTGTTTCAGCCTAGCTCAGTGCTTTCTGTGGTGGAGAGGCAGCCTGAGAAAGCACAGAGAATAGGCGTTGGTAATCTTCTCTATAGTAGTTGCGCAGTGATTGGCTCAGTGTTCTGTCACTCATGGCAACACTACGTCACCGCAGAATCTACAGGGAGAGCGAGGCAGTTCAAGCCCCCTTGGGTGCTGCCATAGATTTACATTAAAAGAACCCATCCAAGAAGGCTCAAGGTCATTGGCCACAAGGTCAACGACATCAAATCACATTATATCTACTGTAGCTTTTGTTGGACTGATCTCATCAACATCATACTTTCACATCATGAATTATGTCGACAATTTACTACCAAAAAATTTTCAATTCTTGTCATATGAAGATAAATTATAGATAAAACGTATCGATGCTCATCGGCCATAAACAGCACAACCAGTGGTGGGAAAAGTACCTAATTGACATACTTAGTAAAGATACTTTCATTAAAAGAAAGAAAGTGAAAAGAAAAGTGAAAGTCACCCAGTAAAATACTACTTGAGTAAAAGTCTCCAAGTATTTGGTTTTAAATAAGTATCAAAAGTAAATGAAATTGACTTACGTTTACTTAATTAAAAGTACGAATCATTTCAAATTCCTTATATTAAGCAAACCAGACTGCACAATTTTCTTGTTATTTTAATGTAGGGATAGCCAGGTGCACACTCCAACACTCAGACATAATTTACAAACAAAGCAATAGGATGACCAGGGATGTTCTCTTGATAACTGTGTGAATTGGACCATTTTCCCGTCCTGCTAAGCATAAAACATGTAACGAGTGTCAGGGAAAATGTATGGAGTAAAATGTACATTATTTTCTTTAATAGTAAAGTAAGAGTAAAAGTTGTAAAAAAGTTGTAAAAGTTGTAAAAAAATATAAATAGTAAAGTAAAATATAGATACCCCGAAAAGATGCTTAAGTAGTACATTAAAGTATTTTTACTTTTAAGTACATTACACCACTGTACACAACAAGTCAGAAATGGCTAATTCAACAATGAGTGGTTCAGAAGGAATCAGTGGCTAACTGTGAGCGCTGCAAAGCCATCATTATTTTGCATTCCCCGCCTGATATTCGGTGGAGAGGGTGTGTGGTCCAAATCTGGGTTAAAAGATTTAAAACATCTGTCTGAAATGATCTCTTTTCTAAGCTTAAAAGGATAAACATTTGTATGCAACACTACGGGCCAGAAAAGGTTGCATACATTGGCCATGATGTCAATCCAGCATGACTTTTGCCGTGTTTAAAACAATTGGAAACTCGGAAGTGGAAAATCAATTTCAATTTCAATTTAAGGGCTTTGTAGGCCCTTAACATGTGTTAACATTGCTTAAGCAAGTGAAGTAGTTAATAAACAAAAGTTCAATAAACAATAAAAATGTACAGTACACATTACACAGACTACCAACTTTAGTGCTGTCAAGACAACTGGGAACTCTGAAAAGAACGAGCTCCGACTGGGAAAACAAGTTGAGATACTAGGTGTCTTGAAAGCACCAGCTGCCAGATTTCGAAAACAAAGTTTTATGACAAAGTTTGTGCACAAGAAGGACCGCCGTTGCACCTTCCTGTTCAAGTGAGCACAGCACAACAAAGGTGAGCTAAAAAAGTAATACTATACTGAATAAAAATATAAATGCAACATGTAGCGTGTTGGTCCTGAAGTTAAAGATCCCAGAAATATTCCAAATGCACAAAAAGCTTATTTCTCTCACATTTTGTGAGCCTAGGACCTCCACATCCGGCTTCTAAGCTGTTAGTAGCCCATGTGTCTCACCCTAAGAATTTGGTCCATCTCCCCCTCAGAACTTAGCCTACTGTTCTGACTTGGTGGTGCACATATACCCCATAGCCTGTTCTAGAGAATGTCATCATCAAATATTTTAAGAGCATTGATTGTGTGGGTATATGCCCCGTTAGTTATGCTACGGTTCTGACTTGGTGTACAGGAAGACTACTGTAAGAATTGGCCATGTGGCCTCCCGAGTGGTGCAGTGGTCTACGGCCACGACTGTGCCACTAGAGATCCTGGTTTGAGTCCAGGCTCTGTCGCAGCCGGCCGCGACCCGGAGACCCATAGGGCGACGCACAATAGGCCCAGGGTCGTCCGGGTTAGGGAGGGTTTGGTCGGCAGGGATGTTCCTGTCCCATCGCGCACTATGACTCCTGTGGCAGGCCAGGCGCAATGCACGCTGACACGGTCGCCAGGTGTGCGGTGTTTCCTCCAAGGCATTGGTGCGGCTGACTTCCGGGTTAAGCAGGCGTTGTGTCAAGAAGCAGTGCAGCTCGGCTGGGTTGTGTTTCGGAGGATGCACGGCTCTCGACCATCGGCTCTCCCAAGTCCGTACGGGAGTTGCAGCGATGGGACAAGACTGTAACTACCAATTGGAAACCATGAAAAAGGGGAAAAAGAACAGGCCATGTTCTGAAGTCTGTCGCTGTCCATTTAAAAAGTGCTGAAGAGATTATCATTATCATTATCATTATCGCTCATTATCGCTTATCGTTCCCTTATTCTGTTCCCTTATCTCATTTGTTAAATTGTTTAAATAGGTCTATCTCATTACTATTGTCACACCCTGACCATAGTTTGCTTTGTATGTTTCTATGTTTTGTTTGGTCAGGGTGTGATCTGAGTGGGCATTCTATGTTGGATGTCTTGTTTGTCTATTTCTATGTCTGGCCTGATATGGTTCTCAATCAGAGGCAGGTGTTAGTCATTGTCTCTGATTGGGAACCATATTTAGGTAGCCTGTTTGGTGTTGGGTTTTGTGGGTGATTGTTCCGTCTCTGTGTTTTGTGCCAGATAGGGCTGTTTTTGGTTTGCCATGTTTATTGTTTTGTAGTGTTCGTGTTTATCTTTTTTTTATTAAACATGAATCAATATAACCATGCTGCGTTTTGGTCCGCCTCTCCTTCAAGTAAAGAAAACCGTTACAAGTATCTTATTCAACATTCATTGTTTTACTTACTTTGTGTAGTATAATTAGCTCATGTGCTTTTCTCCAGGAGGAGGGGATACTATATAATGTTGTTGAGTCTAACCATGTCTTTCAATTTAAAAAATAATATATACTACAAAAAGTTCAGTTATAGACACATGTAATTCCATTTGATGTTTGTGCATCGGTATTATCTATATTTTCTATAAAAGTGGATCCTGGTGATTGTATTTTCCTTGCTTTTTAGACCACACAGGCCTAATAAAATACTTCAAATGGTAGGCATACCACGTCTCTCTCGCTCCCTCTCTCGCTCTCTCTGTGTGGTTACTTAAAGAAGAGTCAAATGAAGGTCTCAACATCTTGCTGAATTTATCTGAACTGACCTCTTTCTGAATTTCTGTCTGTGTCCGTTTTGAAAGTGCTGAATGAAGACCCACCTCATCGCAGCTCGATTGCTTCCACTTTCCTGTACTTGGAGCTAAGTTTTAATGATATACAAAAAAACATTATGAATTTACAGAACATAAATGTGCATGGTTCAAAACTCAAAACTCATGTCGGCATTCATTATTATTGAAGGAGAATGTGGTTCTTATCAAGTTGCACAAATCCACATGGAGTCAGTAGAAACCATATTTATTTAAGCAAGTCAGCCATATCAGCTATGTTTTTTAAAGGCAGCGAATGAGGCTGAATGAACCGTTTCGCTGCCAGACGAGGCTCCGCTGACAGCCAGGTGTAGCGCTGGTAAGGATTCATTCCATGGTGCTGAAGTAAAGCTCTGCTGTTGGGACAGCTTTATGCAGGCTCTAACAGTTTGTGGGCAATGTTGGTCACCGTCATAGTGCAATTAATGTATTGTTTAGTGTTATGTTGTGTAGTGTAGTAGCTTTGATAGCATGCATCTTCAAATAAAAAAAAATAAAAAATAGTTTGTCCCACCAAGATTTACATGCTAAAATCGCCATATGGTATTTGCAGTGTTTACTGCCCAAATTCCACAGGTTGCCTTTCCTTCCAACTGTAGGCAATGGTATTTAAAATAATCCACAATTATTATTTTATTTTTTGGCTAGGGGAAGCTAATCATGTATAGACAGGAGTAAGCTAATTAGGCTATGTAGTTTTGGCAATTTAATTCATTTTGCTTCGGGAAAGTTTAGCTTCCCCTAGCCTAATAGACGCACCTACTATGAGCCTATGTCAATCTACTGTTGCCCATAGTAGAAAACATTTCCTATTCTTTTGGTCAGCTTGTCGAGAAAGAAATAGCACAATCAGACTCTGGGACAGTTGTGGGACGATGGATCCCAAATGCATACAACCAGTAGGCCTATAGGCTACATACAAAATGTTAAAAAACAATGAATCTGATGGATCAGAAAGTTGATCTTGTGCGAATGTGCATTTGGCTACCGGACAATGAAAGAAAGTTGAAAATCAATAAACTTATTAGGGCTGCAATCCCATTAAAGGATAGCCTATTGGTAAGAGCATTGGACTAGTAACCGGAAGGTTGCGAGTTCAAATCCCTGAGCTGACAAGGTACAAATCTGTCGTTCTGCCCCTGGACAGGCAGTTAACCCACTGTTCCTAGGCAGTCATTGTTCTTAATTTTAACTGACTTGCCTAGTTAAATAAAGGTACAATTAAAATATGACAACATCCAGTGAAAGTGCAGGGCGCCAAATTCAAAACAGCATAAATCTCTGAATTATAATTCCTCAAACATACATGTTTCTTATACCGTTTTAAAGGTCATCTTGTTGTTTATCCCACCACAGTGGCCACACAGTCGTGGGTGAACAGGGAGTACAGGAGAGGGCTCAGAACGCACCCTTGTGGGGCCCCAGTGTTGAGGATCAGCGGGGTGGAGATGTTGTTGCTTACCCTCACCACCTGGGGCGGCCCGTCAGGAAGTCCAGTACCCAGTTGCACAGGGCTGGGTCGAGACCCAGGGTCTCGAGCTTGATTACGAGCTTGGAGGGCACTATGGTTTTAAATGCCGAGCTGTAGTCGATGAACAGCATTCTCTCATAGGTATTCCTCTTGTCCAGATGGGTTAGGGCAGTGTGCAGTGTGGTTGAGATTGCATCGTCTGTGGACCTATTTGGGCGGTAAGCAAATTGGAGTGGGTCTAGGGTGGCAGGTAGGGTGGAGGTGATATGGTCCTTGACTAGTCTCTCAAAGCACTTCATGATGACAGAAGTGAGTGCTACGGGGCAGTAGTCATTTAGCTCAGTTACCTTAGCTTTCTTGGGAACAGGAACAATGGTGGCCCTCTTGAAGCATGTGGGAACAACAGACTGGGATAGGGATTGATTGAATATGTCCGTAAACACACCAGCCAGCTGGTCTGCGCATGCACTGAGGGCGTGGCTGGGGATGCCGTCTGGGCCTGCAGCCTTGCGAGGTTTGACACGTTTAAATGTTTTCCTCACGTCGGCTGCAGTGAAGGAGAGTCCGCATGTTTTAGTTGCGGGCAGTGTCAGTGGCACTGTATTGTCCTCAAAGCGGGCAAAAATTTATTTAGCCTGCCTGGGAGCAAGACATCCTGGTCCGTGACGGTGCTGGTTCTCTTTTTGTAATCCGTGATTGATTGTAGACCCTGGCACATACCTCTTGTGTCTTAGCCGTTGAATTGAGATTCTACTTTGTCTCTATACTGACGCTTAGCTTGTTTGATTGCCTTGCGGAGGGAATAGTTACACTGTTTGTATTCGGTCATGTTTCCAGTCACCTTGCCCTGATTAAAAGCAGTGGTTCACGCTTTCAGTTTCACGCGAATGCTGCCATCAATCCACGGTTTCTAGTTTGGGAATGTTTTAATCGTTGCTATGGGAACGACATCTTCAACACACGTTCTAATGAACTCGCACACCGAATCAGCGTATTCGTCAATGTTGTCGTCTGACGCAATACGGAACATATCCCAGTCCACGTGATGGAAGCAGTCTTGGAGTGTGGAATCAGATTGGTCGGACCAGCGTTGAACAGACTTCAGCGTGGGAGCTTCTTGTTTTAGTTTCTGTCTGTAGGCAGGGATCAACAAAATGGAGTCGTGGTCAGCTTTTCCAAAAGGAGGGAGGGGCAGGGCCTTATATGCGTCGCGGAAGTTGGAATAGCAATGATCCAAGGTTTTTCCCGCCCTGGTTGCGCAATCGATATGCTGATAAAATTTAGGGAGTCTTGTTTTCAGATTAGCCTTGCTAAAATCCCCAGCTACAATGAATGCAGCCTCCGGATATATGGATTCCAGTTTGCAAAGAGTCAAATAAAGTTAGTTCAGAGCCATCGATGTGTCTGCTTGGGGGGGAATATATACGGCTGTGATTATAATCGAAGAGAATTCCCTTGGTAGATAATGCGGTCTACATTTGATTGTGAGGAATTCTAAATCAGGTGAACAGAAGGACTTGAGTTCCTGTATGTTGTTTTGGCCACACCACATCACGTTAACCATAAAGCATACGCCCCCGCCCCTCTTCTTACCAGAAAGATGTTTGTTTCTGTCGGCACAATGCGTGGAGAAACCAGCTGGCTGCACCGTCTCCGATAACGTCTCTCCAGTGAGCCATGTTTCCATGAAGCAAAGAACGTTACAGTCTCTGATGTCCCTCTGGAATGCTACCCTTGCTTGGATTTCATCAACCTTGTTGTCAAGAGACTGGACATTGGCGAGGAGAATGCTAGGGACTGGTGCACGATGTGCCCGTCTCCGGAGTCTGACCAGAAGAGCGCTTCGTTTTCCCCTTTTTCGAAGTCGTTTTTTGGGGTCGCTGGCTGGGATCCATTCCGTTGTCCTGGGTGAAAGGCAGAACACAGGGTCCGCTTCTAGACATTATCTCACATTTCTTTTAGACTAACATTTAGTTTTCAACAGCAGAGATTTGTATAAACCTTGATGTCTGTCTCTCCGACATTTGCAACATTGTTTCAATATTCAAATTTGATCTCCAGCTGCCCCTTAGTAATGAACATGTCAAGATTCTGGACGAGACAGAAAGGTAGGCAGCTTTTCTCAGCCAGATTAAATCATGAATCAGCTGGCATCGTTTTATTGAATATATACAAAGAAATGTCCATTGAAAAATGGTCAAATGAAACAAAGTGCAGCTAGTTTACAGTCTTTCCAGCTTCCGTTTGAAGTGATTGTGTTAGCTGTGCTGTTGGCTAGCTACTCTGAACAACAGTGTCCTGACAAGAGAGCACATTTTCTATGCCAGGCAAATTCGCAACTCATTAGCTAATTGTTACGGATGTAACAAAATAAATGTCACTAGACGGCTAAAACAAATGCAAATGCAGCTACTGTTGTTATTCTGTCTGCACTGTTTGATGTGACTGTAAGTTAGACGTAGTTGGCTAGCAAGCAAGGGATAAGAACATTGGCAGCCAGTACGGCAATGGAACATTTAGAACAAACGACTGGCTCACGTCCATAGATACAGAACAAAAAGACTGAACAACTGGGTCCCGTCTCTGGCAACCGAACCGATAGAACGCACGACCAGCCGGCTTAGGCAGCAACCCTAGTTTTGTTTTGGGACTATATCTTGTGGAATAATGACATAGTATGAATAAATTCATCAAAATAACGTTTTTAATGAAAAATCATTATTTGAATACATTGGAAACCCGTTGTATAAATGTAATAATGCACGTGAAGCCGGTGTTTGGAGGATATATTGGAAGTCTTGTGTAGTCTTAACATTCTGTATACTCCCGCCATTATTGAAGAATTTTTAAAAAATGACCCGCCTTCACTAAACCCATAAATTAAAGCAGCTTGTTTGAATTTCAAACCGCAAATCTATTTTGCACGAAGAAACAACCTGTCATTCATCACAAACTTTGTGAATATCTGGGTTATTACAACACACCTGTCATAATTGTTTTCTTTACTAAAGTATAGGTTTATTATTATTATTATGGCTAAAGGTTACTGCATAAGTGTAAACATTCATTTTGTTTAGCAAGGAATAGCACTTGTATAGCCTAAGAAAGTAGCAGAAATGTACAGAAAGTCGTTTTGAGGGAAACAATAAGTCTTGAAAATTTTTGGCAACATAGTGAAATATTGTTATTTACTGTACAATGAGGAATTCAATGTTAAGTGTGCTCCCTCTCCGGGCCTCTAGGTCACCAGGTTGCTCGTTTATGGAGCACACCTGTCACCAACGTTACGCGCATAATGACTCACCTGGACTCCATCACCTCCTAGATTACCTGCCCTTTATGTGTCCCTCCCTTTGGTTTCTTCCCCAGTCGCCATGGTTTCTGTTCCTGTTTCATGTCGCTGTTTGTGTTACGTGTTTGTTTCATTTATTCATTAAATGTTTTCACTTCCTGAACTTGCTTCCCGACTCTCGGCGTACATCATTACACTCAACTACAAAATACTAGTCTTCTCCCATTTTGTGAACCATTGCCCCCACCCAACAGGGTGTATAAACAACAATAAATAAGAATAAGATAATAGATACAAAACAAAAACGTGAAGAACATAAAACAATCAACTCTAATTAGCACATGTAGGACAGTATGCAAGTCTGTGTGCATGGACTTTGCAGATGTATTTCTCACATGTGCAGCACATAGTATTTGTTTTGCAGTCCTTCTTTGGGGGGCAGAATTGGCATCTCCTCCTCTTGCCTGCCCCAGCTGCAGTCTCAGGTAGATCAGGACAAGATTCGGCCCCCTGAGCAGCTTTCACAATTGCTGCAGAGGCTGCTTTGCAGGGGAGGGGCTCCCTTCTTTGAATGTGTGGTGTTACAAGTGCCTTTCCCAGCTGCTCCAGGAACACCCTCCTCTTGTTCTGCTTATCAGACATCCAGGTAGGGTGGATTTTGTTCCATATCATGAAGGCATTGTATGAGGACACATCAATGATGTTATGGAAGATGACCAGGGGCCAGCGGGCAGTCATCCTCCTGCAGCTGTAAGTTCCAATCACCTTGTCCAGGTTGTCCATGCCTCCTCTGTTGTGGTTGTAGTCCAGGATGATGACTGGCTTCCTGTCCTCACGATCACTGATCTCGGCTATTTTGTGCAGTGTGCTCAGGAGGACCACATTCTTGTTCCTCTTTGGGAGGTAAAAACTAGAGTGGTGATGGGGAGGGAGGCAAACTTTGATGAGAAGGCCTCTCTCCCCCTTGTTGCTAGGAGTGTAGAGGGAAGCTCAGGCTTGTTCTTTCTAACTGTGCCAACCATGGTGATCTTCCTCTTCAGGAGCTGCTGAGTTCAATCATTAGCACACAATCTCAATTTCTCATTGTGTGTGTGTGTGTGTGTGTGTGTGTGTGTGTGTGTGTGTGTGTGTGTGTGTGTGTGTGTGTGTGTGTGTGTGTGTGTGTGTGTGTGTGTGTGTGTGTGTGTGCGTGTGCGTGTGCGTGTGCGTGTGTGCGTGTGTGTGTGTGTGTCTTTTTGTTGTGTGTAAATGATTTTATAACTACCGGGTCAAAAATGACCCTAAGAAGATCTTTGTACCTGGTGGTGTACAGCTTTCATGGAAATATGAACAAAGACAATGTTTCACTTTTTCTAATGTTGGGGTCACTCTAGGAAAAGTCATCAGATTTTCTAATGTTGGGGTCATTCTAGGAAAAGTCATCAGATTTTCTAATGTTGGGGTCATTCTAGGAAAAGTCATCAGATTTTCTAATGTCGGGGTCATTCTAGGAAAAGTCATCAGATTTTCTCTGCTGTTGAACATAGTGGCGGGTCATTTTTCACCCTTAAGACAACACAAAGGTTGTTTTTTTTTAAGTGCAGGTACTTCATAGTTGTCAGATCAATCCTAGTAGAGCCAAAGCCTTGCATATCTGTCACCAACATCCCCAACCAAACAACAGCCAGATTGATGGTTGGATTTATTTTTTATGTTTTTTAAATGAGAGCTAGTAGTTTGCCCTCCCTAAATCTGAGTGGTAGTGCGTATCAAAGCGGACCGGTTCTGGAGTTCCTTTCTGGTTATTGGCTATAATTGTCACTATAATTGTCACCCTTGTTAAAGGCCCACGGGGTCATACATCAGCCTCTTCATCACTCACTGTCGGGAGTCAGAAAATGCAGGGAGGCTGAGAGACTAAAGGCTTTTTCCAATATAGCAGCTAAAAGCCTGAGATTTACAGCCACTCTCCATGCCAGCCGATGCTCAGTAGTAGCTAGTGTTCAGTCTTCCAGCTGATTAGAATAACTGTCTGCCATCAGTGGTGCTCTACAGACACGAGAACGGGCAGGCGCGCACACACACAGCAATTATTCCCACCATTAATCATGATAGTTGCATCATCTCTGGACAGTTTCACCTCTGACACGTCAGACAGACACACAGAGGGTTCAGACAGATGTTTTGAATATCGATTGAATCTGTTGTAGCCAGACGGAGCATTCAGCTAGCATTAATGCAAGAGAATATGCAGGAAGGCAATGGTTCTACATCATACAGAGGGAGTAACTAAATAAGTTAGGGAAAATGGGAAAATGGATAAGAGAGACGTTGAAAATAGGAGAATATCCCTCTGCATCTGGGATCAGTTTTTCAAAATGTTTAATCTGGATAAGAATTATCCGAATTCTGTAATCCTCCCATTTGCTATCCAAGATCAGATCAATGTGGTTGTTTCTGAGAATTTTTGTTCAGGAAATAATCAGATAAGATCATTCTGATCCAGATGCCACAATATCAAGATTACAGTATCTGGATTGTCAGTGCTTTGAACAGGCCTACAGTTTGCCATCTACTGGACAGGTGGTGGTACTACTTCTACACTGTCGGAAACAGAGATGAGTAAATTACATGAATAAAGGTTCCTAGATTCAAAATATAGCCTGCATATCACTTATAAGTAAGTATATGCATTTATTTGATGCTTCCCAATATAACAACTAACCACATACTTATAATGCAGTCAATTTAACATAATGAATCTTTGGTTTTTAATTGTACATTTTCTTAAGCCATCCTCATTTTAGTTACACTGAATTGTCTTGGTTGTTGTGCCTTCCACCCTTCTAGTGGAATCAAGATGATCCAGATTTTTTGGCATTAAAACTATCCTAATCACTACATTTGACTTTTTTTAAATGCAAAAAATGAAATACAATCTTGATTAAATGGCATTGCCAAATCCTTATCTGGGAGGATCATTTTTCGGTTTTGAAAAACCCAATGCTGACATTTAATCCTGTACGATTGCAGAAATCCAATAAAACAACATTTGAAAAGCTGGTGCATGGCTATTCAACTCTTACCCTTCGAGGGCCAGAGCCTGCTTGTTTTCTGCTCTACCTGATAATTAATTGCATGCACCTGGTGACCCAGGTCCAAATCAGTCCCTGATTAGAGGGGGAAAATGTAGTGAACCTGGCATCAAGGTCAAGAGTTGAGTTTGAGGGAACCATGTTTATGAAGATAGCCAAGACAAAAAAGCTTGCATGTCACTTGTAAGGAAGTGTATGTAATATAACACAGAATAAAATGTTACATATTTTTTTACAAAGCTCACCATCTCACCGGATAACTCAAATTATTCTAAACACAAATCCACATTGTTCAGAAGTCTTCATATTCTGAAAACACAACCCCAGCATCTTTCAAGTGTGCTGGAAGTAAGCAAAAGCATAGTTTTGTCTCTTTTTGTAGGAGCATAGTCAACTTTGCTATTCGTGCAAGACAAGCTCTGCTATTCTGCCCTTTCCTTTTCCCTCTTTACAAGATGCCCATGGGCATTATCAATGGTGTCTTCCTCCAGATACCTTCCATCCTAATCGCTAGCTCTGAGTTTTAAAGGTGAGATTGGATTACCATCATTTCCTTATCCCTATCTGGAGGATTGGAATCAAATGTTTCCGTTTGAAAAACCCAATTTTACATTTAATCCTGGAGGGGAAAATACTTGCCGATAGCTTTTGATAAACTGTTCCCTGGTGATAAAAGTTTTGACTGCAGTGAATTGAATAAACATTTGATAGTAAAAATGTCTTCAGGATGCCTCACTTTCCCACTTTTTAAAATATTTTATTTTGAACTTGGAATATCAGAGAATGAGAGTGTGGGAAAAAGATCAAAAGACCAGTGAAAACTATAGAGAGGCATGTAGCTGTGTCAGGGCTTCAATGGAGAGTCAATTATTTCAAAAAGGTCATGGTTTGACATTTACTCAGAAAAGCGTATAAACCGTGGATGCAGCCATAAAAAACACTGGGTGGACACGGCTTTATCAGTGCGGCTGTGGGGATAAAACAAGGCTTTGTACCTGGGTGAGTAAGTACATGGTGTTCCCATGACTTTCAAAGGACAAGATCCTGCTGGGACCAACAGCTCTGCTGTTCTTCAATTTGCTTTATTGTCAAATGATAAGCTGACATACTGGTATAGCAGTTGGGCTCTTACTTTTCCTGTAAGAGCAAAAATGTACTGCTCTCTTCCCATAACAAAGTTGAGTTGTACCCTATTTGGGGTCGCAGACGGGAAATGGAACGAATCAAGACTAGGCCAAAATTGGGCTAAACGTAGGCAACGTCTGTACTAAATTCAGACTCAATTGGAGCACTGGAGAACCAGTTAATAAAATAATTGCTGTATTTTTTTTAAATATACAGTACAAGTCAAACATTTGGCCACACCTACTCATTCAAGGGTTTTTCTTTATTTTGAATATTTTCTACATTGTAGAATATTAGTGAAGACATCAGAACTATGAAATAACACATATGGAATCATGTAGTAACCAAAAAGTGTTAAACAAATCAAAATATATTTTAGATTTGAGATTCTTCAAAGTAGCCACCCTTTGCCTTGACGACAGCTTTGCACATAGTCTGTCCTCGGTTGTAACACTCACTACCGAGTTCCAAACTGCCTCTGGAAGCAACATCAGCACAATAACTGTTCATTGGGAGCTTCATGAAATGGGTTTCCATGGCCGAGCAGCCGCACACAAGCCTAAGATCACCATGTGCAAGGCCAAGCGTCAGCTGTTGTGGTGTAAAGCTCAATGCCATTGGCCTCTGGCGCAGTGGAAACGTGTTCTCTAGAGGGATGAATCACATTTCACCATCTGGCAGTCCAACAGACAAATCTGTGTTTGGTGGATACCAGGAGAATGCTACCTGCCCCAATGCATATTGCCATCTGTAAAGTTTGGTGGAAGAGGAATGTTAACTCTACAGCATAGAATGACATTCTAGACAATTCTGTGCTTCCAACTATGTGGCAACAGTTTGGGGAAGGCCCTTTCCTGTTTCAGCATGACAATGCCCAAGTGCACAAAGCAAGGTACATACAGAAATTATTTGTCGAGATCGGTGTGGAAAAACTTGACTGGCCTGCAGAGCCCTGACCTCAAGCCCATCAAACACCATTGGGATGAATTGAAACACCGACTGCGAGCCAGAACTAATCGCTCAACATCAGTGCCTGAACTCACTAATACCCTTGTGGC
Organism: Oncorhynchus gorbuscha; assembly: GCF_021184085.1. Taxonomy (NCBI): domain Eukaryota; kingdom Metazoa; phylum Chordata; class Actinopteri; order Salmoniformes; family Salmonidae; genus Oncorhynchus; species Oncorhynchus gorbuscha. The sequence goes on from NC_060174.1 coordinate 11,798,201, forward strand.
TGAATGGAAGCAAGTCCCCGCAGCAATGTTCCAACATCTAGTCCCAGAAGCATGGAGGCTGTTATAGCAACAAAGGGGGGACCAACTCCATATTAATGCCCATGATTTTTGAATGAGATGTTTGACGAGCAGGTGTCTAAAATCCTTTTGGTCTTGTAGTGTAGCTAGCTAATAGTAGTACATTTACATTTTAAAATGCAACATGTTTGTGTATTGTCATGAATGTGGCCTACTGGCTTATTATGTCAGAGTGAATGGGATGCTTTCATTATTTTACTGTGTGTGGTTGCTGTTTTTCTATCGGCACTACTATAAAAGGAAAGGAAAACGGGGATACCTAGTTATTTGTACAACTGAATGCATTCAACTGAAATGAGTCTTCCGCATTTAACCTAACCCCTCTATATAGGCCTATGTTTCATAAAACAAGTTATCCTACATGAAGTGTGCAGGTATTATTGTTTCTGTCTTTTCAGGACCACGAGCCTAGCTGTCACATCCTTTGATGTGTTGCCGCTATTGCTGATAGTGTAACAATGAGGGTGTGTGCTACCATAAGTTGGGTGCCCCGTGTGTGGTTGTTGTTGCTGGTCGCAATATTCTGTGCTGGTACTGTTATGTCTCTGTGGAGTAACAGCCCTAAGTACAGCTCAGGGCTGTTTTGATTCATTCATGATGTCATCAAAAAGCATTGCTTCTCCTGCATTAGAGCTAGAGATTATGTCATGTGCGTAAAAGTGATGCTATGATTCTGTTATTTGTCTAAAACAAATAAAAGATAGATATGACGTTTTGAAAGATTTCATTCCCACTGAAGGCCTAGGTCCAATAGCCACAGTCCGCCACTGTATTCCAGCCTAGTTATTTTACAGCCAAGGTCAGACCTTCAAGTCAATGTCACTTCATAGGTGAGCAGACAGTGTGCATCACAAGTCAATCATATTAGCTCCATTTCCCAGTGTGTGCCATATGTGTGAGGAGGGGAGGAGGTTGAGGAGGGGAGGAGGTTGGGTGTAATGCATGATTGAATGGACGAGCACTGCCGGGTACATCCCCTGTGGTTCCCATTCGATTTATAGAGTGGCCTTTAAGTGCAGACAGAGGGAGACGGAGAGGAACGACCACCTGGGGTTTCCCTCCAGTCCGGAGGCCCAGCGGTGGCCATATTCACGGCCGAAGGGGACAGCACGGAGTTAGCAGGGCCTCTGATCACACACACACACACACACACACACACACACACACACACACACACACACACACACACACACACACACACACACACACACACACACACACACACACACACACACACACACACACACACACACACACACACACACACACACACACACACACACACGGGGTAGTGCTAGGAGAGGGGGATGGGGAGGAGGGATATAGGGCTAGCCCTCAGGTGTTCAGTGGTTTCGTTTCTGCCGGAGGTTGAGTTGGTACCAATTAGCGTGTGTTTGCACAGAGACGTCCATCTGCTCCGCTAGCTTCCAGGAAGAGGAGGAGAAGCACGGTGTGAGACCAAGGAACAAAAGTCTGTGAAGCCTATATATGATTTTCCCCTTGTTCTTGTGCTGGTACAGTATCTTGTCTCAACAGACATTGTCCGTGTTCAACACCAAATAATAGTGGAGGTTCTTTTGCAGCCTCCAAAAGCAAACGTGTAAACAGTCGAAGGGAAGTAACTAGGCTTGTATGACATGTTTTTCCCAACTCTTTGAAAACAATACAGTCTCTTCAATCACGTTTTATTTACTCCAAACCAACTTAAAAGTACAAACTTAGCAATTAGAGATTGACTCAGTCGTTTGTGATGGTCCAACTAAGCCTGGCTTTTGTGTGTGTGTGTGTGTGTGTGTGTGTGTGTGTGTGTGTGTGTGTGTGTGTGTGTGTGTGTGTGTGTGTGTGTGTGTGTGTGTGTGTGTGTGTGTGTGTGTGTGTGTGTGTGTGTGTGTGTGTGTGTGTGTGTGTGTGTGTACACACCTGCTGCTGGAGCCAGCCAAGCAGATCAGTGGTGGCATGGACACTGTGCAGACTTGGAATAAAACGGGTGACAGGAGATCAAGCGGTAACTCAATTCCAGAACAGCACACAATTCCAAGCCAAATGAGAGCTTCCAGGAGCACCATACCAAGCCAAATGACATCTTCCAGGAGCACCATACCAAGCCAAATGACATCTTCCAGGAGCACCATACCAAGCCAAATGACATCTTCCAGGAGCACCATACCAAGCCAAATGACATCTTCCAGGAGCACCATACCAAGCCAAATGACATCTTCCAGGAGCACCATCCCAAGCCAAATGAGAGCTTCCAGGAGCGGGCGGCAGGTAGCCTAGTGGTTAGAGTGTTGGACTAGTAACCGGTTGCAAGATCAAATCCCTGAGCTGACAAGGTACATCTGTTGTTCTGCCCCTGAACAAGGCAGTTAACCCACTGTTCCTACACCATCATTGAAAATAAGAATTTGTTCTTAACTGACTTGTCTAGATAAATAAAGATAACATTTTTTTTAAAGTAGCACATTCCTAAGCAAAATGAAAGCTTCCAGGAGCACAGTTCTAAACAAAATGAAAGCTTCCAGGAGCACAGTCCTAAACAAAATGAAAGCTTCCAGGAGCACAGTCCTAAACCAAATGACAGCTTCCAGGAGCACAGTCCTAAACAAAATGATAGCTTCCAGGAGCACAGTCCTAAACTAAATGACAGCTTCCAGGAGCACAGTCCTAAACCAAATGACAACTTCCAGGAGCACAGTCCTAAACAAAATGAAAGCTTCCAGGAGCACAGTCCTAAACCAAATGATAGCTTCCAGGAGCACAGTTCTAAACTAAATGACAGCTTCCAGGAGCACAGTCCTAAACCAAATGACAGCTTCCAGGAGCACAGTCCTAAACCAAATGACAGCTTCCAGGAGCACAGTCCTAAACCAAATGACAGCTTCCAGGAGCACAGTCCTAAACCAAATGACAGCTTCCAGGAGCACAGTCCTAAACCAAATGACAGCTTCCAGGAGCACAGTCCTAAACCAAATGACAGCTTCCAGGAGCACAGTCCTCAAGCAAATGACAGCTTCCAGGAGCACAGTCCTAAACCAAATGACAGCTTCCAGGAGCACAGTCCTAAACCAAATGACAGCTTCCAGGAGCACAGTCCTAAACCAAATGATAGCTTCCAGGAGCACAGTCCTAAACAAAATGACAGCTTCCAGGAGCACAGTCCTAAACAAAATGAAAGCTTCCAGGAGCACAGTCCTAAACCAAATGACAGCTTCCAGGAGCACAGTCCTAAAGCAAATGACAACTTATCTAAGCCAGGGCTGTTTTTTCCCCAGGATGAAACGGGGTGGTGGGCAGAGAGAGGGAATGTCTGTGCAGATCTTTGCCTTAAATCTTGGAGAAGAAAAATGTATTTTTGGGAAGGTTGGGTCGGGGGAGTTGTCACCCAGGATTTTCAAAGGTGTTGGAGAGTGTGAGGGTTCTTGTGGCAGTTGAGTGACCGGTTGTGTCCAAGTGAGCTGAGCGATGTCTAAGCCACCTCCGGTCCTTGTGTGGGCCTTGCCCATGTCCCGAGGGCTTGCCGCAACCCCCCCCCCCGTAAAGGTTTTAAAAAAGGTTTTTTTTAAAAGCTCCAGTCTCAGGCCTGTCACTGAAAATCACCTCTCCCAAAGACTTTTAAGAGACTGCTGCCTGACATAAATTTCACCTCAACAATTATAGGTTTAAATGCTTTCACCCAATAATGACAGGGATACATCTCCCATTCTTAAAACACAAGGTATATACTCTAATCAAGGAGTGCCCCCCCATTCCCCGAAGGCAGCTTAAAAAGCCAGAATGATTACAGTAAGAACAGGGTGAGAGAGCAGGAGAGGAGAGCACAAGAGGGAGATTTAGTGAGGGAGGGTGGGAGAGGGAGGGGCAGAGAGGAGGGAGGAGAGGACAAGAGGTAGATTTAGTGTGGAAGATGTAGTGATGAGAGAAGAGAGCATGTGAGGTAGATGTAGTGAGGGAGGGAATGAGAGGGAGGTACAGCGAGAAGAGTGGGAGGCTTGCATCTGCAACCCACAATGGAATTAGTAATCAGAGTGTCTGTTACTCAGAGAAGCCAGCAAAGTACTTATTGATCACAGAGTACTGTTTTTTTTTTTTTTTTTTACACACAGACATGATATGATTGTGTTATTTAAAAGGGGAGTGTTTGGTTATGCCTGGACTGTTTAATCAACACTGATGGGTGGGAATGGGGAGATCCATATAAGTCTGGATATGTCACATATAATAAATTCCCCACACATGGGGATGGTTCAGTAACAGTAGCATCTTCAACCATTGAATAAGAAAATGAATTTCTTATTGTACAAGTTCAGGTACTACCGACCCACTTTCACTCCATTTCAAGATGTTTTCTCCCCACTGGACACGACCCAGATATATGGTTGCCATGCCAGCAACAAGCATGTGGATTGCAGTGTATCATTTGAGCATGGTGTCTAATTAAAAGCCCAGATTAGATGAGGCGTCTCTAATCATACAGAACCTACAGGTATGATTCACAGCAGCCATATGATTAATTATGTAAGAGGCAGATGCAGACATACAGATCTGATACAAAGACGTCGGTTTTATGAAAATCTGCTTGTGACCAGGGGTGTCAGAGACGGATTACTAAATCCAATGAGAGCAAATAGTTTAACTGTTTTTTCCCCCTCAGCCCCCATCCACTTTCCAAAAGAGATGAAGTCAATGTATTATAATTCTGGATGGCGGCGTGGCACTGGGACCGTATCGGCAAATCGGAATAGCAGGGTAATGAGCTGGAGATACCAGTAAGCTCCCCACCTCGGAGCCTCCATCAAGGAGAGTCCCTCTCCAGTCTGTGGTCCAACCAGACCCTCTCTCACGCCTCGCTGAAAATCATCCAACCACATCAAAGAAAGAAAAGTAACGCCCCTCTCGACACACACACACACGACTGCCTCCTTGAAGGACGCCGGTCGATCAGATCTTCCCGGATGTGAAGGGGAGGGTTGCGGCGAGCCCTCGGGACATGGCCACTAGAGAGAGACGGGAGAGCTTTGGATCGATGAGCAATCATCTGCCATTAGATTTCCAAACCTTTAGACTAGGAGGGGTAGACATTAGGTTTCCCAACCGTTAGACTAGGACGGGAAGCCATTTTCACAGACACCTCCCAGTCAGATAGGAGGGTAGTGGTGGGTGGAAGATAGGGGACGTGGGGAAGGTGAAACAATGAGGGGTTGGATGGAAAATGTGAGGATTGTTGCTGGTAAACAGACACCATCTGAGGCAGTGTCCAATCAATAGACATGGAAACATAGAGATACAGGATTGATTAAAGTTGACGATCAAAACAAATGTGACACAGAGAAATAAAGCTAGATTTCCTCTAGCAACATCCCGCTAAAGTCGATTCCCGAGTGCGTCCTTCCAGTGCCCTTTTAATGCTGTGTGAATGGCTGGCTATTACCAAGTACAATTTTCACACGAGTATGGCACAAAAGCCCACTCCTCACTGCCTCCACCGTGACAATGGCTGTGCCTTGCTGGAGGAAAGAGTCTCGGCTGACGTTATAGAAGGAGAGGGAAAAAATGCATGGTACTGTACAGTGTTTATTTCTGGCCTGAAATTTGGTGGCTGTGCGCTGGCAGTCATGGCTAGCTTGTAGTCTGGGAGATTTGTACGGTTCCAGTGTGATAACATGATTTGTCCAATGAGAGCGACCTCCTTCGGCGGAGACAAAGGAAGGGCTTTGCGGAGCCCGGGAGCAGAGAGGATTGGGTCTGGCCATGTGGACGGGAGGGGTCTAGTTCTACCATTACCGCTAGACGAGGGGAGGCTAAAAGGATCTATAGCACTGTCCTATTTTCATGCTTCCATTCTGGGTTGACTGAATGACTGCTGTGAAAAATGACAAAGTCGCATCTCTGCTGAAAATGGAAATGAATGGAATGTGTTATCATAGAATCAGATGCCTGTGAATATGAAGGTGTTCGGTATATGTGACTCGTGTCAGGAAGCCAGGCATATGTCGCATGTCACTACTTCACATGAGGCATTTGAATGTTGGTTTTTTAAAATCAAAATGTGTTTTTGTCAGATGCCTTCTGGAATGTGAAATTTCATGTGGCTTAATAACAAACTTGTATGCCATCTGTAAATATGAATTCAATTTTAAAATGATTACCCTAATTGGTTTATCCACGGAAAAAGTCCGGAAACTTCCCAATTGCCATGACTGGCTGAGATCATAGATGGGCTGGACATGCCTAGCGATGGGTTCGGATTGGTCTGCCATGTAGTACGATTCTATCTATAACATGAGCTGCTCAGTATGTTGTTTGAAAGATATGTTAGCCATGGAGAACTGCAAAAGTGTTGCTTCTGCTCTTAACCACATTGCTGCCCTGAATTTAGCAGGCGCTATCAACAAAGATGGTGATGGACTACTTTTTACACAAGGTCAATGTGAACCGGAGTGACCTGATACAACAATGCGCCAAACAAACTGTAGCTAGCTACAAACCAATTGGACAAGACAAGCTGTAGCTAGCTACAAACCAATTGGACAAGACAAGCTGTAGCTAGCTACAAACCAATTGGAAAAGACAAGCTGTAGCTAGCTACAAACCAATTGGAAAAGACAAGCTGTAGCTAGCTACAAACCAATTGGACAAGACAAGCTGTAGCTAGCTACAAACCAATTGGAAAAGACAAGCTGTAGCTAGCTACAAACCAATTGGAAAAGACAAGCTGTAGCTAGCTACAAACCAATTGGAAAAGACACGCTGTAGCTAGCTACAAACCAATTGGAAAAGACAAGCTGTAGCTAGCTACAAACCAATTGGAAAAGACAAGCTGTAGCTAGCTACAAACCAAACAGAAAAACAAGCTGTAGCTAGCTACAAACCAAACAGAAAAACAAGCTGTAGCTAGCTACAAACCAAATGGAAAAACAAGCTGTAGCTAGCTACAAACCAAATGGAAAAGACAAGCTGTAGCTAGCTACAAACCAAACAGAAAAGACAAGCTGTAGCTAGCTACAAACCAAACAGAAAAACAAACTGTAGTTAGCTACAAACCAAACAGAAAAACAAGCTGTAGCTAGCTACAAACCAATTGGAAAAGACAAGCTGTAGCTAGCTACAAACCAATTGGAAAAGACAAGCTGTAGCTAGCTACAAACCAAACAGAAAAACAAGCTGTAGCTAGCTACAAACCAAACAGAAAAACAAGCTGTAGCTAGCTACAAACCAAACAGAAAAACAAGCTGTAGCTAGCTACAAACCAAATGGAAAAGACAAGCTGTAGCTAGCTACAAACCAAACAGAAAAGACAAGCTGTAGCTAGCTACAAACCAAACAGAAAAACAAACTGTAGTTAGCTACAAACCAAACAGAAAAACAAGCTGTAGCTAGCTACAAACCAAACGGAAAAACAAGCTGCAGCTAGCTACAAACCAAACGGAAAAAACAAGCTGTAGCTAGCTACAAATCAAATGGAAAAAAACAAGCTGTAGCTAGCTACAAACCAAGCAGAAAAACAAGCTGTAGCTAGCTACAAACCAAACATAAAAGACAAGCTGTAGCTAGGTACAAACCAAACAAAAGACAAGCTGTAGCTAGCTACAAACCAAACAGAAAAGACAAGCTGTAGCTAGCTACAAACCAAACAGAAAAGACAAGCTGCCTTGAAGCGTTCATCCGTGTATTCGGTTAATAGTCTAGCTAAATGTTCAGATATTATACGTTCCAAATTTTGTCAGGAAGTTGTTTTCATTGCAAGTTAAAACGTACTGTTAACTGTGTAGAGAATGTTAGCTTGCTGGCTCGCTGACTAACGTTACGTGTATGATCTGTGTATTTGTATCTCCCAAAGCTATTTGCATTGCTAGTTATAGCTTAAGTTAGCTAGCTAACCAACATTGAACCTAGTTGATTACAGTGCCTTGCAAAAGTATTCATCCCCCTTGACATTTTTCCTATTTTGTTGCATTACAAGCTTTAATTTACATTTATTTTGGGGGGATTTCATGTAATGGACATACACAAAATAGACCAAATTGGTGAAGTGAAGTGAAAAAAATTACTTGTTTCAAAAAATTCTAAAAGATTCTAAATGGAAAAGTGATGCATGCATATGTGTTCACCCCCTTCGCTATGAGGCCCCTAAATAAGATCTGGTGCCACCAATTACCTTCAGAAGTCACATAATTACTTAAATAAAGTTCACATGTGTGAAATCTAAATGTCACATGATCTGTCACATGATCTCAGTATATATATACACCTGTTCTGAATTGCCCCAGAGTCTGCAACACCACCAAGCAAGCGGCACCACCAAGCAAGCGGCACCATGAAGACCAAGGAGCTCTACAGATCAGGATTGGGTTATGAAAAAATATCTGAAACTTTGAACATCCCACAGAGCACCATTAAACCCATTATTAAACAAAGAAAGAATTAAAGAATTAAAAGAATATGGCACCACAACATACCTGCCAAGAGAGGGCCGCCCACCAAAACTCATGTACCAGGCAAGGAGGGCATTAACCAGAGAGGCAACAAAGAGACCAAAGATAAACCTGAAGGAGCAGCAAAGCTCCACAGCGGAGATCGGAGTATTTGTCCATAGGATCACTTTAAGCCGTAACACTCCACCAAGCTGGGCTTTATGAAAGAGTGGCCAGAAAGAGCCACTGCTTAAAGTATAAAATAAGCAAACACCTTTGGTGTTCGCCAAAAGGCATGTGGGAGACTCCCCAAAAATATGGAAGAAGATACTCTGGTCAGATGAGATGAAAATTGAGCTTTATGGCCATCAAGGAAAACAATATGTCTGGCGCAAACCCAACACCTCTCATCACCCAGGAACACCATACCTACAGTGAAGCATGGTGGTGGCAGCATCATGCTGTGGGGATGTTTTCCATCGGCAGGGACCGGGAAACTGGTCAGAATTGAAGGAATGATGGATGGTGCTAAATACAGGAAAATTCTTCAGGGAAACCTGTTTCAGTATTCCAGAGATTTGAGACTGAGACGGAGCTTCACCTTCCAGCAGAACAATGACCCTAAGCATACTGCTAAAGCAACACTCGAGTGGTTTAAGGGGAAACATTTAAATGTCTTTGAATGCCCTGGTCAAAGCCCTGACCTCAATCCAATTGAGAATCTCTGGTATGACTGAAATATTGCTGTACACCAGTGGAACACATCCAACTTGAAGGAGCTTGAGAAATGTTGCCTTGAAGAATGGGCAAAAATCCCAGTGGCTAGATGTGCCACGCTTACAGATACATACCCCAAGAGACTTGCAGCTGTAATTGCTTCAAAAGGTGGCTCTACAAAGTATTGACTTTGGGGGGGTGAATAGTTACGCTCAAGATTCCTGTTTTTTTGTCTTATTTCTTGTTTGTTTCACAATAAACAAATATTTTGCAGGCATGTTGTGTAAATCCAATCATACAAACCCCCCAAAAATCTATTTTAATAAAATAGGAAGAATGCCAAGGGGGTGAATACTTTCACAAGCCACTGTAACTTTAGCTACCTGCAGATTCATACTCCAGCATTTCATGCATGGTCTCTAGCTATGACAATCAGTTTGTACTGCAGCTATGGGTTGGGATTTTGGTTAATTGTTTATCTAGCTAGCTACATGTCTAAACAACAGACTCCACTTCGCCAGATGATTACATGACCCATGAAGTTTGCCAGGGTGTCTGGGGGTTATGAAGGCCATATATTGTATTTCATTAACATGTCCAGACAGTAGTGGCCCATCCACTTAGCTAGTTGTGGCTGGGCGGTGGTAGAGCATTTCTTTCACATGACCCATCAATTTAGAGAGTCTTGGTGAGCATTGTCTAATAATTCTAACATATTTTTATCTGGACACTTTAAAAGTCAGATTAGGATATAAACCAAGGACTATATAAAGTCATTTTTTCCCTGGAGTTTTCACTTATTGTAGGCTACTACTTTCACTAATTTTAGTCTTGTTTACTACACCACCTTACATGGCCTCACATGTGAATCCTTAAACAGATGGGCTAAGGCTATAGAGGGTGTGAACGATGCTGAATGGGTGTCGACAAAGAAGAGCTCTCCAGTAGCTTTACCAAAATATTCAAGGGACATTTTCTCAAAAATGGGTTTATCAACTTTCAAAGCAGAATGATTTTCCCATTGTTCTTCAACTACAGTTCTGCTCTGAGTCTCTACTTTAATCCAATGTAAAAAATAAAATTAAAATAAAAAAACACAATTTCAAATTTTGCTCCTTCAGACCGAATCAAAGGGTCGGTAATAATAATAATAATATAATAATAATAATATAATAATAATAATAATATAATAATAATAATATCGGTCGGTCACATGCAGAACTAGTGAGTGATGTTAGGGCTTGTTTTTCAGGAGGACTGGTTGGAAGGGGTATAGTGTACACAGCCCTCGAGTCAAAAAGAAGTGTGCCTACATACACCACCCAAATTAGACCAACTGTTTAATTCCGTTTTCATTAACTCATTATTTGTTCAGTCCGTAATGAGGTCACTGAGGTCACCGTCACTGAAGAGCTGAGGGCTTGTTGAGCACCTGCCGTCGTCTGCATACTGTTGAGCCGTCGTCTGCATACTGTTGAGCCGTCGTCTGCATACTGTTGAGATGTCTTCTGCATACGGTTGAGCCGTCGTCTGCATACTGTTGAGCCATCGTCTGCATACTGTTGAGCCGTCTTCTGCATACGGTTGAGCCGTCGTCTGGGGAATGTTGAGCCGCCGTCTGGGGAATGTTGAGCCGTCGTCTGCATACTGTTGAGCCAGCAGAGAGGAACTCAGTGGATGCAGATCAAGCAATGGAGAGGGAATATCTGCTTTGGGGATTGGTGTATGTGCGAGTGAGAGAGAGAGACAGAGAGAGAGCGAGAGCGAGCGAGCGAGAACGAGAGAGAGAGAGAGAGAGAGAGAGAGAGAGAGAGAGAGAGAGAGAGAGAGAGAGAGAGAGAGAGAGAGAGAGAGAGAGAGAGAGAGAGAAATATTCCCCACAATACAAGGGACCTCATGTCCTCTATATAATATTTAACGCCTGTTATTACAAAAAAGAAGAAAGTCATCTCTAAAGAGGCAAACACATTTCACACGTCCAAATAGCTTTGCGTGATCAAACAGAAATAGTAGTAGAAATAGTATATAAACACCACTAATAGAAAGAAACTAGAAAACAGAAACCAGAGAACCAATGAGTTGAAGTGCTTAAGGGCTTATGTCACTTTTTTCCCCCAAGCCAAGCTTTTTGAAAAGCTTAATTTTTGCCAGCTCTTTGAAATAACTCTAAAATATCTCTCACTATTTTGGTAGGGGTTGAGGGGGGGTGGAGAAATTACATTCATTGCAGCATTATCCCCATGGCCAGCTCCAGCTCTTGTAGCTGGGGGAACCTAGCGGTTAAGAGCATTGAGCCAGTTGCTGGTTCGAATCCCTAAGCCGACTATGGGGAAAATCTGTCGATGTGCCCTTGAGCAAGGCACTTAACCCTAATTGTACCCTAATTGCTTCTGCGTCTGCTAAATGACAAGTAAGTGATGTGTCCCTCTGAGTGCTACCCCGTGGCCTCCTAAACTGTGAGCTGTAGGCTGACACAACCAACACACAAAAGACACCAAACCTCAGTCAGACAGAGTGCAGCTAATGTAGACTGACACACAGCACACACAAGAGACGACTGGTAGACCGAGTGGCGCAGTGGTCTAAGGCAGTGCAAGAGGTGTCACTACAGACCCGGGTTCAATCCCGGGTATCACAATCGGCCCTAATCAGGAGTCCCATAGGGCGGCGCGCAATTGGTCCAGTGTTGTCCAGGTTAGGGGAGGGTTTGGCTGTCATTGTAAATAAGGATGTGTTCTTAATTAACTGCCTTGGTTAAATAAAAATAATACAAAATAAAGGAGAGATACCCAATATACGAAGGACCTAATCAAGATCAGAGGATCAAACAGTCTAAACACAACTGGAAGGGAGACATCGAAACATCATCAACCATAGAGACTCCAAATAGTCAATAACAACGAGAGAAACCTACCTACCTCCGTTAACAGGGTCCATAACAAGAGAGAGACCCACCTTCCTCAGTTAACAGAACTAACAGGGTCCATAACAAGAGAGAGACCAAATCAAGTCAGTAGCAGCCAGAACAGACAAAATCATTAGGAGTCGGAGAGACCCAACAATATCCCTGTCAAACCAAAGGAGAGGTATGCTGTGAGGATATGATTGTGTTGTGTGTTTAGTAACCAGCTGACTTGCCTAGTTAAATAAAAGGTTAAATGAAAAATAAAAATATTGTAATTGTATAGCCCATCTAATATTAAGAGATTATTTTTTTCATGGGCCTAACAGTATTTCTATTAAAGGTCTGTTGCAAAAATGGAAATGGGAGTGTTGCTTTTGGTTCATGTGTTGTGGAAAGAAGTCAGACCAAAAGAAATCCATTAAGTCTTGAATAATTAAAACTTGAATAATTAAAAAAGACTTGAATAATTAAAAACGTGTTCCTGTCTAAAGATTTTAATCATGATGATGCAATGTCCTAGGTTATAAAGATACGCATCAAGTTAATAACTTCGTTATCTTTAATAACTAGGCCTAGCTCTGATCAAACTGAATGTCCAATTCAAAGAGCTCTGATGGAATCAGATGAGAATTATGCCATAAATTGAATAGATTTTGAATAGGGATGTAACGATTCACTGATAGGCATAGATCCAGGTTCAAATGTTTAAGACATGAGTGCGGTACCCCAAACCGATCCAAATGTAGCATGCGTCCGTCAGAAAATTGATTCAAACATTAGGAATCGCTGATTCACTAAAATGTTTCTCAAAATTACTTTCTACCTTCCGAAAATGCCTCTCATCCTTTGTGACAACAGCCGTCCTCTCCTTCAGTGTCAAACTAAGCATGTAATTATGTTGACAGTCATTGATTTACAATTCACTTTCCATGCAGACCAACCCAAGGCAATATCAGTAGCCGAGTCAAGCTGCACGCTGTGCGCAGCTTCGTGTGTTGACCAACTATAGGCTTATTCCTGATCTGGCACATCTATGCGTCATCTTCAGCATTCAAATGTTTGTAAAATGGCTTGCGCAATATTAGGCTTTATTAGTTGACAGAGCGATTTGCCAAGGCAGGATAGTCTGAGCGCAGACCAATCCAGAAATCTGGTAGTGGCTTCTGATTAAATCAGATTTTCACAGAACTGCTTGTTGCAATTTCAATGAGGCTCTCTTGTTCAGATATTGTTAAGTGGACTGGAGGCAGGGTATGAAAGGGAAAAAAATCCAGTTGTTTGTGTCATCCATTTTGGGAAAGTACCTGCGTAATTGCGCACCCATCTCACTCAGGTGCTTCGCTATATCACATTTGACAAGGTCCGTAAGCTTGAGGTCATTTGCACACAAAAAAATCATACAATGATGTAATGACCTGGGTGTTGTCCTTGTTAATGCAGACAGAGAAGAACTCAAACTTTTTATAGCCTAAATTTTGTCCCGCACACTTAGTATAGTTGTGGAGAGTCCCTGTAATCCTAGATTCAGATCATTCAGGTGAGAAAAAACATCACCCAGATAGGCCAGTCGTGTGAGAGACCTGTCATCATGCAAGTGGTCAGACAAGTTAAAATTATGGTCAGGACAGAAAAGTTTAAGCTTGTCTCTCAATTTTTAAAAACGTTACAATACTTTGTCCCTTGATAACTAACGCACTTATGTATGGGCAGTATTACATGGTCGCTGCCCATGTCATTGCATAATGCAGAAAATACATGAGACTTTAGGGGCCTTGCTTTCCCTAGTGTCCAAAACGTCTTTCAAGCTGTCAGGCATTCCCTTGTCAGGAAGAGCCTCTTGGTGGATGCTGCAGTGTACACAAGTGGTGTTGGGAACAACTGCTTGCACGCGCGTTACCACTCCACTATGTCTCCCTGTCATGGTTTTTGCACCATCAGTACAGATACCAACATGAGCAGCAGCTACGTTTGGCTACATACGGACCATTAGTGGAATTCACGCGAGAGAGTAACGGTTAGTGTGATTGAATGTTAATTATTTGACTAGGCTACCTGTATTTGGCATTATGTTTAGCCGCGTTGGAAAATATAAATGGACTGTTTGTAAATATGAAAGAAAAATAAGTTCAAAAAAGTATTAAATACATTATTATTTTTATTTTTTATTTTTTTGTGAATCACATTTTTATTTGGCGTACCCTCGACTGCATTGCGCGTACCCCAGGGGGAATACCTGCTCTAATCAAAACGAATTGCACTGAATCATTTCAAACTAAAATGTATCGTTCCTGTATCGTATCGGAGCCCATGTGTCTAGATACGTAATCGAATAGTCTTAAAAGGGAAAGACACACGTGCCCAATTGTGGAAGAAAAAAATCACACCCTCTACTCATCCAAAACCACTCTCCTATAAGGAACCAAGTTGACTTAGCCCATTAAAGGGCAACCGTCTCTCTTAAGAAACATGATAAGTGGATGAATATAACTACGAACAATATGAGAACTGTGTGGCCCCTCAATATGACATAATCCCTTCTCCCTGCTTACTCTCTCCCCGCTCTGCAATGTTGAGTTTAAATGATTGACATCGTAATAGGCTCAGCTAAATTATGATAAGGTCAAATGAGAATTTAATCATCTCTTTTCCCCTCTCCTCCAGGGCAAAATGAATAAACATGATTTTGAACTGGAGTGTGATTGGTGGGCTGGTAACACTAAATAATCGTTATAAGCTTCCCATTTCCCCTCTTTTGTTGCAGCAGTGTGTGTGTGTGTGTGTGTGTGTGTGTGTGTGTGTGTGTGTGTGTGTGTGTGTGTGTGTGTGTGTGTGTGTGTGTGTGTGTGTGTGTGTGTGTGTGTGTGTGTGTGTGTGTGTGTGTGTGTGTGTGTGTGTGTGTGTGTGTGTGTGTGTGTGTGTGTGTGTGTGTGTGTGTGTGTGTGTGTGTGTGTGTGTGTGTGTGTGTGTGTGTGTGTGTGTGTGTGAGAGAGAGAGAAAAAATGGGGAGACATGCTGAGAGAGGGAATGCGTGAGTGAGAGTCACTGTGTTCTTTTGGCAAGTCTTTAAAGGAAATCATGGCTTCTCAACTAGTTTTTGTTTGCATGAATGACAAACCCTTTCTTCTTTCTTCCAATGGTTGATTTAGCATGGGAGCAACAGTGGAACCTGCCTCTCTGACCGTTTAAGTTATGTACCCAGTAGGTCCCTCAGGTCCTGTTGCACTGGCCTTTTACCTATCCCAAAGCCTCGGACCAAGAGGCATGGAGAAGCAGCCCAGTCACTATGCCCCCTGCCTCTGGAGTAGCCTGCCAGAGAACCTGAGAGAGACCAAAACTGTGGACATATGTGACCGACCACCTCAATTCTGTAGCAATATTTGGAATTGTGTTTTTCTACATTGAATAAAAGTAGAGACTCAGAGCTAGAAAATTGTACATCATACAATGCAATTGAGAATCACTGGGAAAGTAATTATGCTTTGAAACCTGATAAACAGCAGGGTAGCCTTGTGGTTAGAGCGTGTGACTAGTAACCGGAAGGTACCTGTCGTTCTGACCCTGAACAGGCAGTTAACCCACTGTTCCTAGGCTGTCATTGAAAATAAGAATTTGCTCTTAACTGACTTGCCTGGTAAAATTTTAAAAACTTGTAACTTCACTTTTGAGAAAATGGTCCTTGAATGTTTTGGTTCACCTACTGAAGCGCTCTTCTTTTGTCTACACCCATTCAACATCTTTCACATCCTCTTAAGCCTTAGCCCCACCCATCTCTTTAAGGATTCACATGTGAGGCCATGTGGTAAACACACGCTATATCAAATAAAAGCTGTTTATTTGTCACATGCACAGGATACAGAATGTGTAAACAGTACAGTGATAGTACTTGCATAGTAGCAATATCAAAAACAGAAAGTGTCAAAATAAAAATATTTTATCGTTAGATGACGCTTAGCCAACACACTTGTCTAAATTGATGGGTCATGTGAAAGAAATGCTATAACCACCCCTCACCCACATCTAGCTAAGTGGATGGGTCATTATTGTCTAGACATGTACACATGTTCGTGAAATGCAATCGATGTCCGTAATCACCCCCAGACACATCTGCTAATTTGATGGGTCATGTAATAATCCGGCCAAAGTGGAGTCTTTTGTTTAGACATGTAGCTACCTAGGTAGCTAAACAATGAACCGGCATAATCCAAACTCATACTACTACCAGTACAAACATTGTCATCGCTGTAGTATAAATCTGCAGGAAGCTAAAGCTAACAAACTAGGTTCCATGTTAATTAGGCTATAACTAGCAATGCAAATGGTTTCTGATTAGAATAATATTACTACACAGATCATACACGTAAAGTTAGCTAGCGAGCCAGCAAGCCAACGTTTGCTAGTTAACTAATAGTGTGGCTTAACTTGCAATAAAAAGTAATTTCTGACATAATTAGAAACTTATATCTGTAAAATGTAGCTAGACTCTTACCCGTATACATGGATGAACGCTTCACAGCAGACTGGGACCATGTAACGCCATTTTGTTTGTAGCTACACAAAGACCGTGACATGTGCAGAGAGTAGCCCATCACTTTTTCCTACTGATCTGTGGATAGCGCCCGCTAAATTCAGGTCATCAATGTTGTTGAGAAAAGTAGCAAAACTTTTGTAGTTCTCAATGGCTAATATTAGGTTTTTCAAAAATGGCTCAAAATTAACTATTTTATTTGTATTTATGGATGGAATACAGGTTTGTTATTAAGGCACATGAAAGTTCACATGTTCCAGAAGGCATTTCTGCCAAAATACACATTTTGATTGAAAAGAATGCTGTTCCTGTGAAGTAGTGACGTGTGACATATGCCTAGTTTCCTGAAACAAGTCACATATTTAAAATGGATCCTAGAAAACAACTTTTTAGCTTTGCTGTTCCTTAGGGTGCTTTTTAGCTTTGCTGTTCCTTAGGGTGCTTTTTAGCTTTGCTGTTCCTTAGGGTGCTTTTTAGCTTTGCTGTTCCTTAGGGTGCTTTTTAGCTTTGCTGTTCCTTAGGGTGCTTTTTAGCTTTGCTGTTCCTTAGGGTGCTTTTTAGCTTTGCTGTTCCTTAGGGTGCTTTTTAGCTTTGCTGTTCCTTAGGGTGCTTTTTAGCTTTGCTGTTCCTTAGGGTGCTTTTTAGTCTTTCAGTTTGAATTGTTTTTCTTTTTCTTGTTTTATTACCCTCTGTTTGTTGTGTAGTAAATATTTGAGTGTTATTATTTTGATTAGTTCTTATGCTGTGAAGCGCATTGTGTTGCATTCCTGTCTGAAATGTGCTATATAAATAAAGCTTGATTTGATTTGACCTGAGGTCATGACGCGAGAAGAAAACCACAGGGTAAATGCACACACGTTTTATCTTACGGATACATCATGTATCATACATCAGACTGATAGGAAGTATCCAAAGCTGTGTCACTATCCACTACTGTCATTAGTGGAACGACAGAATCAAAGATAATGGTAGAGGTTGTGATTACTGTACTCGATCCTAAAGTCAACTCAGAATGGCAAACGAGGGCTCAAACCAGTTGGACTGCGCTTTAGAGAGTTGACCCGACAAAGGTAATGGAGGACGGGACATGTTTTGTCTTGTGGGCGCTCTACTCAGAGGATCAAAGTATTTGTCTGGGGTGTTGTCGGATCCACTTAAGGAGGAAAACAAATGGTTACAATTATGTAATGCGCCAGATTGTGTTGCGGCAGCCAGGAGAGCACAGTCATTCATCAGGTCTTACCGCCGCAAATACAGTACATAAATCAATATCAAAGGAGTGGAGCATAATGCTTTCGTGGGTAATAATACATGTGACCATCAGGTATATGGATGCTGCTCAAAGAGAGCAGAATACTCAGAGGGCTGTGGGGATCAGAGGGCTGTGGGGATCAGAGGGCTGTGGGGATCAGATGGCTGTGGGGATCAGAGGGCTGTGGGGATCAGAGGGCTGTCGGGATCAGAGGGCTGTGGGGATCAGAGGGCTGTTGGGATCAGAAAGAAAGAAGAGATACATTTCACTACAACTGAACTCCATGTCGTCCTTCTGAGACATTATTTCTGGGCGCTTTACCTCTGTATCTTCCTCAGTCAGTGATATTACGAGTGGTCATGTCTGCCGTCTGCTGGGGACAGGCCCCGTAGGGAGACTTCGTAGAAGTCACTGCTCAATTAGACATTGTTGATAAAGTAATATAATGTCACCCTTAAAATGATCTGTTATGCGTCACCATGATGACAGAGTATGACGTGAATCCGATTCACTACCTCTTACTGAATCGTTAGGTTTCTTGGTATTATTACATCTTGGCCATGTTCTGTTATTTCCTCCACCCGGCACAGCCAGAAGAGGACTGGCCACCCCACATAGCCTGGTTCCTCTCTAGGTTTCTTCCTAGGTTTTGGCCTTTTCTAGGGAGTTTTTCCTAGCCACCGTGCTTCTACACCTGCATTGCTTGCTGTTTGGGGTTTTAGGCTGGGTTTCTGTACAGCACTTTGAGATATCAGCTGATGTACGAAGGGCTATATAAATACATTTGATTTGATTTGATTTGATTGACAATTTGGAAATTTTGGTTGTCATTGTATAGAGCAGGGGTATTCAACTCTTACCCTACGAGGTCAGGATCACGCTGGTTCTCTGTTCTACCTGATAATGAATTGCACCCACCTGGTGTGCCAGGTCTACATCAGTCCCTGATTAGAGGGGAATCACCCACCTGGTGTGCCAGGTCTACATCAGTCCCAGGTTAGAGGGGAATCACCCACCTGGTGTGCCAGGTCTACATCAGTCCCTGGTTAGAGGGGAATCACCCACCTGGTGTGCCAGGTCTACATCAGTCCCTGGTTAGAGGGGAATCACCCACCTGGTGTGCCAGGTCTACATCAGTCCCTGGTTAGAGGGGAATCACCCACCTGGTGTGCCAGGTCTACATCAGTCCCTGGTTAGAGGGGAATCACCCACCTGGTGTGCCAGGTCTACATCAGTCCCTGGTTAGAGGGGAATCACCCACCTGGTGTGCCAGGTCTACATCAGTCCCTGGTTAGAGGGGAATCACCCACCTGGTGTGCCAGGTCTACATCAGTTCCTGGTTAGAGGGGAATCACCCACCTGATGTGCCAGGTCTACATCAGTCCCTGGTTAGAGGGGAATCATCCACCTGGTGTGCCAGGTCTACATCAGTCCCAGGTTAGAGGGGAATCACCCACCTGGTGTGCCAGGTCTACATCAGTCCCTGGTTAAAGGGGTATCACCCACCTGGTGTGCCAGGTCTACATCAGTCCCTGGTTAGAGGGGAATCACCCACCTGGTGTGCCAGGTCTACATCAGTCCCAGGTTAGAGGGGAATCACCCACCTGGTGTGCCAGGTCTACATCAGTCCCAGGTTAGAGGGGAATCACCCACCTGGTGTGCCAGGTCTACATCAGTCCCTGGTTAGAGGGGAATCACCCACCTGGTGTGCCAGGTCTACATCAGTCCCTGGTTAGAGGGGAATCACCCACCTGGTGTGCCAGGTCTACATCAGTCCCTGGTTAGAGGGGAATCACCCACCTGGTGTGCCAGGTCTACATCAGTCCCTGGTTAGAGGGGAATCACCCACCTGGTGTGCCAGGTCTACATCAGTCCCTGGTTAGAGGGGAATCACCCACCTGGTGTACCAGGTCTACATCAGTCCCTGGTTAGAGGGGAATCACCCACCTGGTGTGCCAGGTCTACATCAGTCCCTGGTTAGAGGGGAATCACCCACCTGGTGTGCCAGGTCTACATCAGTCCCTGGTTAGATGAGAACAATGAAAACAGGCAGTGGGACTTCCAGGTCCAGAGGTGAGGGGTCTAGAGTCTGAAGCCAACCAAATGGACCCCAAAGGAAGTTGTTTGCCACTAAATACATTTGAATAAGCTTACTATGCATCGGGTAATAACTGAAGGTGCGACTGACAATCCCACTCTCAATCGTAGCCCGGCCTCATCTCTCTCATCAACCTAATTTCATAAATAGCAAGTGAAGATATTGTACAGTTCTCTGTGATCTGAGGCTTTGGCCCAAGGACTCAGTAATGTATGTCAGGCCTGGTAAAAGAGAGAAGAGAAGGGTGGGAGAGAGGCTGTACAAATGTTTTTCCTCTCAGTAAGGAGCTTTCTGACAGCTAGGATGCAGCAGTCCATGAGTCAGACCGACCACATCAAAGCCCATTTTGTACCCCCGGGAACAATACTGTACCCTAAATATTACCCTAACCGTAACCGTACACCTGTTTCCAGGACGGAGGATGGTTCCACATGATCTGTGCTGAATCTCAGTAGGCTCATTATGCTATGAAGCATAATCACTGGTTGTAAAACAGAGATGAATCTAGAACCGGGACTTTACGTTGATGAAGAAAATGGAAATGGGAGAAAGAGTATAGGCTGTTTTCGCTTCATGCAACGTTGCTCATATCAATTTGTGTGCGTGTGTGTTGTGTGTTGTGTGTGCATGTGTGTTGTGTGTGCGTGTGTGTTGTGTGTGCGTGTGTGTTGTGTGTGCGTGTGTGTTGTGTGTGTGTTGTGTGCCTATAAATTGATCTGGGTGCGGATGTGTGTTGTGTGTTGTGTGTTGTGTGTGTGTGTTGTGTGCCTATAAATTGATCTGGGTGCGGATGTGTGCGCAATCCGAAGCAATAACCATCAAGCCCATATGAGATGTTTGATTAAAGTAACAGCCAAAGATGACTAAGATTCACTGGTGCAACACATGTACTGCATGATATTATAAAGGGCTTTGAGAAACTATTCACACCGCTTGACTTGTTCCACTTTATTTTTTGTTTTACAGCCCGAATTTAAAATGGATTAAATTGAGATGTTGTGTCACTGATCAACACACAATACCCCATAATGTCAAAGTGGAATTAGGTTTTTAGAAATGTTAACAAATTAATGAAAGATGAAAAGCTGAGTCAATCAGTATTCAACCTTTGTTATGGCCGAAATAAGTTTAGGAGTAAACATGTGCTTAAAAAGTCACATAAGCTGCAAGGACTCACTCTGTGTGCAATAATGGTGTTTAACATGATTTTTAAATGACTACCACATAATATCTGTACCCAACACATACAATTATCTGTATGATCAGTCTGACAGTGAATTTCAAGCACAGTTTCAACCACAAAGACCAGGGAGGTTTTCCAAGGATTCGCAAAAAAGGGAACCTATTGGTGGATGCAAAAAAATAAAAGAAGCAGACATTGAATATCCCTTTGAGCATTGTGCAGTTATTTATTCCACATTTGATGGTGCATCAAATACACCCAATCACTACAAAGATACAAGGGCCCTTACTAACTCAGTTTACCGGAGAGGAAGGAAACTGCTCAGGGATTTCACCATGAACTCAAAACAGTTACAGAGTGTAATGGCTGTGATAGGAGATAACTGAGGATCGATCAACAACATTGTAGTTAGTCCACAATACTAACATAATTGACGGAGTGAAAAGGTAACATGTACAAAATAAAATAAAAATCCAAAACATGCTTCCTGTTTGCAACATGGAACTAATGTAATACTGCAATAAATGTGGCAAAGAAATTAACTTTTTTTCTGAATAGAAAGCATTATGTTTGTTGCAAATCCAACGCAACACGTCACTGAGTACAACTCTTCATATTTCCAAGCATGGTGGTGGCTGCTTTAGTTTATGGGTATGCTTGTCTCTCTGTGTTTCTCTGTGTTTCATCATTTTCTGTCATTTCACAAGAGGCTGAATGTATCTCACCGGAGAAAGCATCCAAGCGAGCGAAACGGCCCTCTGTCTCTGTATGTGTAGGCCATCTGATGCTGTCTGCTCATAAAGAGTATGACATTGTTGCCGCCTGTAGCATTGAATGCAAGGGAAGCCAGCAAGCATTTGGCCTCCCTTGATAAAAAAAGTATAAATAATAGCAAATCAGCGTTGAGCTAAACTGAGTGAGCTCAACTGTGAATGGTCCTGGTACACCAAAAACAAGTGTCAAGAGAAGCCCGTTTGGATTTGACTTCACACCAATCACATCACATCAAAATGTCATTGATAGAAAAAACATTGTGTCGTTGTCCTCTGGTGGCTAGCTAGCTAAAATTGTCTCTTTCTTAAATTAGCCATGGATGGAGATAGAGATTTGGACTTGTAGTTTTACTTAATTCTCCGTACTGGCCAATGATTATAACAGCGATTCTGATCTAACCATAAATTCTTACATTGGGAGTTTACCCACGCACCGCAACGGCTTGTCATCGGCAGGGACTAGGGAGTTTACCCACGCACCGCAACGGCTTGTCATCGGCAGGGACTAGGGAGTTTACCCACGCACACCAACTGCTTGTCATTGGCAGGGACTAGGGAGTTTACCCACGCACCCCAACTGCTTGTCATCGGCAGGGACTAGAGAGTTTACCCACGCACCCCAACTGCTTGTCATCGGCAGGGACTAGGGAGTTTACCCACGCACCCCAACTGCTTGTTATCGGCAGGGACTAGGGAGTTTACCCACGCACCCCAACTGCTTGTCATCAGCAGGGACTAGGGAGTTTACCCACGCACCCCAACTGCTTGTCATAGGCAGGGACTAGGGAGTTTACCCACGCACCCCAACTGCTTGTCATCGGCAGGGGCTAGGGAGTTTACCCACGCACCCCAACTGCTTGTCATCGGCAGGGACTAGGGAGTTTACCCAAGCACCACAACTGCTTGTCATCGGCAGGGACTAGGGAGTTTACCCACGCACCCCAACTGCTTGTCATCGGCAGGGACTAGGGAGTTTACCCACGCACCCCAACTGCTTGTCATCGGCAGGGACTAGGGAGTTTACCCACGCACCCCAACTGCTTGTCATCGGCAGGGACTAGGGAGTTTACCCACGCACCACAACTGCTTGTCATCGGCAGGGACTAGGGAGTTTACCCACACACCCCAACGGCTTGTCATCGGCAGGGACTAGGAAGTTTATCCACGCACCCCAACGGCTTGTTATCGGCAGGGACTAGGAAGTTTACCCACACACCCCAACGGCTTGTTATCGGCAGGGACTAGGAAGTTTACCCACACACCCCAACGGCTTGTCATCGGCAGGGACTAGGAAGTTTACCCACACACCCCAACGGCTTGTTATCGGCAGGGGCTAGGGAGTTTACCCACGCACCCCAACGGCTTGTTATCGGCAGGGACTAGGAAGTTTACCCACGCACCCCAACGGGTTGTTATCGGCAGAGACTAGGGAGTTTAAGGATCAAAAGAAACAGCATAGAGCTTAAACACAGGCAAAATCCTAGAGCAAAACTTGGTTCAGTCTGTTTTCACCTTTCAGCAGGACAATTATGTAATACACAAGGCCAAATATACACTGGAGTTGCTTTCCAAGACAACATTAAATGTTGCCGAGGGCCCTAATTACAGTTCAACCTGAAATAGGCTTGAAAATCTATGGCTTGAAAATGGCTGGCCAGCAATGATTAAACCTCTTAGAGCAAGGTGAGATGCTAGCGTCTCACTTAGCCAACAGGAAATGCAAATGCGCAACGCCAAATGTTAATAGTTGTCATGTTTTGTCTTATATTGTCTTGTCATTTTGCTTTTCCTTCTATTCGTTTTCCCCCTGCTGGTCTTTTTAGGTTCGTTCCCTTTTTTCTCTCTCCCTCTCTCTCTCTCTTCTCTCTATCGTTCCGTTCCTGCTCCCAGCTGTTCCTATTCCCCTAATCAATCATTTAGTCTTCCCACACCTGTTCCCTATCTTTTCCCCTGATTAGAGTCCCTATTTCTCCCATTGTTTTCCGTTTCTGTCCTGTCGGATCCTTGTATACTGTTCACCGTGCTGTATCTTTGTATCGCCCTGTCGTGTCGTGTTTCCCTCAGATGCTGCGTGGTGAGCAGGTGTCTGAGTCTGCTACGGTCAAGTGCCTTCCCGAGGCAACCTGCAGTTCATTATCGAGTCTCCAGTCAGTTCTCGTGATTACGAGTGAAATTGTTTCTTATGCTTTATTTACCGCTCCGATTTGTCTAGGAGTATTGCTATTTCCTTAAACTGGATTAAAGACTCTGTTTTCGCCAAGTCGCTTTTGGGTCCTCATTCACCTGCATAACAGAAGGATCCGACCTAAGAATGGACCCAGCGACTACAGACGCTCGTAACACTGCCGTCGAGATCCAAGGAGCCATGCTCGGCAGACACGAGCAGGAATTGTCTGCTGCTCGTCATGCCATGGAGAACCTGGCCGCTCAGGTTTCCGACCTCTCTGGACAGTTCCAGAGTCTTCGTCTCGTTCCACCTGTTACTTCCTGGTCTGCCGAGCCTCCGGAACCTAGGGTTAATAACCCACCTTGCTACTCCGGGCAGCCCAAGGAGTGCCGCTCCTTTCTCACCCAGTGTGATATTGTGTTCTCTCTCCAACCCAACACATACTCTAGAGAGAGAGCTCGGGTTGCTTACGTCATTTCACTCCTTACTGGCCGGGCTCGAGAGTGGGGCACAGCTATCTGGGAGGCAAGGGCTGATTGTTCAAACAATTACCAGAACTTTAAAGAGGAGATGATTCGGGTTTTTGACCGTTCAGTTTTTGGTAGGGAGGCTTCTAGGGCCCTGGCTTCCCTATGCCAAGGTGATCGATCCATAACGGATTACTCTATAGAGTTTCGCACTCTTGCTGCCTCTAGTGACTGGAACGAGCCGGCGCTGCTCGCTCGTTTTCTGGAGGGACTCCACGCAGTGGTTAAAGATGAGATTCTCTCCCGGGAGGTTCCTTCCAGTGTGGACTCTTTGATTGCTCTCGCCATCCGCATAGAACGACGGGTAGATCTTCGTCACCAAGCTCGTGGAAGAGAGCTCGCGTCAACGGTGTTTCCCTGCTCCGCATCGCAACCATCTCCCTCCTCTGGCTCAGAGACTGAGCCCATGCAGCTGGGAGGTATTCGCATCTCGACTAAGGAGAGGGAACGGAGGATCACCAACCGCCTGTGCCTCTATTGCGGATTTGATGGACATTTTGTCAATTCATGTCCAGTAAAAGCCAGAGCTCATCAGTAAGCGGAGGGCTACTGGTGAGCGCTACTACTCAGGTCTCTCCATCTAGATCCTGTACTACTATGTCAGTCCATCTACGCTGGACCGGTTCGGGTGCTACATGCAGTGCCTTGATAGACTCTGGGGCTGAGGGTTGTTTCATGGACGAAGCATGGGCTCGGAAACATGACATTCCTTTCAGACAGTTAGACAAGCCTACGCCCATGTTCGCCTTAGATGGTAGTCATCTTCCCAGTATCAGCTTTGAGACACTACCTTTAACCCTCACAGTATCTGGTAACCACAGTGAGACTATTTCTTTTTTGATTTTTCGTTCACCTTTTACACCTGTTGTTTTGGGTCATCCCTGGCTAGTATGTCATAATCCTTCTATTAATTGGTCTAGTAATTCTATCCTATCCTGGAACGTTTCTTGTCATGTGAAGTGTTTAATGTCTGCCATCCCTCCCATTTCTTCTGTCCCCACTTCTCAGGAGGAACCTGGCGATTTGACAGGAGTGCCGGAGGAATATCATGATCTGCGCACGGTCTTCAGTCGGTCCCGAGCCAACTCCCTTCCTCCTCACCGGTCGTATGATTGTAGTATTGATCTCCTTCCGGGGACCACTCCTCCTCGGGGTAGACTATACTCTCTGTCGGCTCCCGAACGTAAGGCTCTCGAGGATTATTTGTCTGTGTCTCTTGACGCCGGTACCATAGTGCCTTCTTCCTCTCCGGCCGGGGCGGGGTTTTTTTTTGTTAAGAAAAAGGACGGTACTCTACGCCCCTGCGTGGATTATCGAGGGCTGAATGACATAACGGTTAAGAATCGTTATCCGCTTCCCCTTATGTCATCAGCCTTCGAGATTCTGCAGGGAGCCAGGTGCTTTACTAAGTTGGACCTTCGTAACGCTTACCATCTCGTGCGCATCAGAGAGGGGGACGAGTGGAAAACGGCGTTTAACACTCCGTTAGGGCATTTTGAGTACCGGGTGTCATGTTTGTCATTTATTGTCATGTCTTGTCCCTGTGCTCCCCATGCTATTCGTTTCCCTCTGCTGGTCTTGTTTGGTTCTATCCCTCTCTCTCCCCCTCCCTCTCTCACTCTCTCGCTCTCTCTTCTCTCTGTCGTTCCGTTCCTGCTCCCAGCTGTTCCTATTCCCCTAATCATCATTTAGTCTTCCCACACCTGTTCCCGATCCTTTCCCCTGATTAGACTCCCTATTTATTCCTTTGTGATCCGTTCCTGTTCCATCGGTTCCTTGTTTTGTATTCCATGCTGTGATTGCGTTTCGCCCTGTCCTGTCGTGTTTTTTGCCGTGATTGTGTATCACCCTGTCCTGTCGTGTTTTGTGCCTTCTTCAGACGCTGCGTGTGAGCAGGTGTCTCAGTCGACTACGGCCTGCGCCTACCCGAAGCGACCTGCAGTCTGTGGCCGCTTCTCCAGTTGTTTTCCCCTCTACAAATCTAGAGGATTTCAGTTATTCCGTTTTGAACATTAATAAACTCTGTTTCTGTTAAGTCGCGTTTGGGTCCTCTTTCACCTGCATGACACCGGGTTCTGCCGTTTGGTCTCGCCAATGCGCCAGCTGTTTTTCAGGCATTAGTTAATGATGTTCTGAGAGACATGCTGAACATCTTTGTTTTTGTCTACCTTGACGATATCCTGATTTTTTCACCGTCACTCGAGATTCATGTTCAGCACGTTCGACGTGTTCTCCAGCGCCTTTTAGAGAATTGTCTCTACGTGAAGGCTGAGAAGTGCTCTTTTCATGTCTCCTCCGTTACTTTTCTCGGTTCCGTTATTTCCGCTGAAGGCATTCAGATGGATTCCGCTAAGGTCCAAGCTGTCAGTGAGTGGCCCGTTCCAAGGTCACGTGTCGAGTTGCAGCGCTTTCTAGGTTTCGCTAATTTCTATCGGCGTTTCATTCGTAATTTCGGTCAAGTTGCTGCCCCTCTCACAGCTCTTACTTCTGTCAAGACGTGTTTTAAGTGGTCCGGTTCCGCCCAGGGAGCTTTTGATCTTCTAAAAGAACGTTTTACGTCCGCTCCTATCCTCGTTACTCCTGACGTCACTAGACAATTCATTGTCGAGGTTGACGCTTCAGAGGTAGGCGTGGGAGCCATTCTATCCCAGCGCTTCCAGTCTGACGATAAGGTTCATCCTTGCGCTTATTTTTCTCATCGCCTGTCGCCATCTGAACGCAACTATGATGTGGGTAACCGCGAACTGCTCGCCATCCGCTTAGCCCTAGGCGAATGGCGACAGTGGTTGGAGGGGGCGACCGTTCCTTTTGTCGTTTGGACAGACCATAAGAACCTTGAGTACATCCGTTCTGCCAAACGACTTAATGCTCGTCAAGCTCGTTGGGCGTTATTTTTCGCTCGTTTCGAGTTTGTGATTTCTTACCGTCCGGGTAGCAAGAACACCAAGCCTGATGCCTTATCCCGTCTTTTTAGTTCTTCTGTG
This sequence comes from Oncorhynchus gorbuscha, assembly GCF_021184085.1. Lineage (NCBI taxonomy): Eukaryota > Metazoa > Chordata > Actinopteri > Salmoniformes > Salmonidae > Oncorhynchus > Oncorhynchus gorbuscha. The sequence goes on from NC_060174.1 coordinate 11,825,821, forward strand.
GCTTCTACTGATCCCGAGGGGATTCTTCCTTATGGGCGTGTTGTCGGGTTGACAGTCTGGGGAATTGAAAGACAGGTTAAGCAAGCACTCACGCACACTGCGTCGCGCGCGCTTGTCCTAGTAACCTTCTTTTCGTTCCTGTTTCCACTCGTCTGGCTGTTCTTCAGTGGGCTCACTCTGCCAAGTTAGCTGATCATCCCGGTGTTCGAGGCACTCTTGCTTCTATTCGCCAGCGCTTTTGGTGGCCGACTCAGGAGCGTGACACGCGCCGTTTCGTGGCTGCTTGTTCGGACTGCGCGCAGACTAAGTCAGGTAACTCTCCTCCTGCCGGTCGTCTCAGACCGCTTCCCATTCCTTCTCGACCATGGTCTCACATCGCCCTAGACTTCATTACCGGTCTGCCTTTGTCTGCGGGGAAGACTGTGATTCTTACGGTTGTCGATAGGTTCTCTAAGGCGGCACATTTCATTCCTCTCGCTAAACTTCCTTCCGCTAAGGAGACGGCACAAATCATCATCGAGAATGTGTTCAGAATTCATGGCCTCCCGTTAGACGCCGTTTCAGACAGAGGTCCGCATTTCACGTCACAGTTTTGGAGGGAGTTCTGTCGTTTGATTGGTGCGTCCGTCAGTCTCTCTTCCGGGTTTCATCCCCAGTCTAACGGTCAAGCAGAGAGGGCCAATCAGACGATTGGTCGCATACTACGCAGCCTTTCTTTCAGAAACCCTGCGTCTTGGGCAGAACAGCTCCCCTGGGCAGAATACGCTCACAACTCGCTTCCTTCGTCTGCTACCGGGTTATCTCCGTTTCAGAGTAGTCTGGGTTACCAGCCTCCTCTGTTCTCATCCCAGCTTGCCGAGTCCAGCGTTCCCTCCGCTCAAGCGTTTGTCCAACGTTGTGAGCGCACCTGGAGGAGGGTGAGGTCTGCACTTTGCCGTTACAGGGCACAGACTGTGAGAGCCGCCAATAAACGTAGGATTAAGAGTCCAAGGTATTGTTGCGGCCAGAGAGTGTGGCTTTCCACTCGCAACCTTCCTCTTACGACAGCTTCTCGTAAGTTGACTCCGCGGTTCATTGGTCCGTTCCGTGTCTCCCAGGTCGTCAATCCTGTCGCTGTGCGACTGCTTCTTCCGCGACATCTTCGTCGCGTCCATCCTGTCTTCCATGTCTCCTGTGTCAAGCCCTTTCTTCGCACCCCGTTCGTCTTCCCTCCCCCCCTCCCGTCCTTGTCGAGAGCGCACCTATTTACAAGGTACGTAGGATCATGGACATGCGTTCTCGGGGACGGGGTCACCAATACTTAGTGGATTGGGAGGGTTACGGTCCTGAGGAGAGGAGTTGGGTTCCGTCTCGGGACGTGCTGGACCGTTCACTGATTGATGATTTCCTCCGTTGCCGCCAGGATTCCTCCTCGAGTGCGCCAGGAGGCGCTCGGTGAGTGGGGGGGTACTGTCATGTTTTGTCTTATATTGTCTTGTCATTTTGCTTTTCCTTTCGTTTTCCCCCTGCTGGTCTTTTTAGGTTCGTTCCCTTTTTTCTCTCTCCCTCTCTCTCTCTCTTCTCTCTATCGTTCCGTTCCTGCTCCCAGCTGTTCCTATTCCCCTAATCAATCATTTAGTCTTCCCACACCTGTTCCCTATCTTTTCCCCTGATTAGAGTCCCTATTTCTCCCCTTGTTTTCTGTTTCTGTCCTGTCGGATCCTTGTATACTGTTCACCGTGCTGTATCTTTGTATCGCCCTGTCGTGTCGTGTTTCCCTCAGATGCTGCGTGGTGAGCAGGTGTCTGAGTCTGCTACGGTCAAGTGCCTTCCCGAGGCAACCTGCAGTTCATTATCGAGTCTCCAGTCAGTTCTCGTGATTACGAGTGAAATTGTTTCTTATGCTTTATTTACCGCTCCGATTTGTCTAGGAGTATTGCTATTTCCTTAAACTGGATTAAAGACTCTGTTTTCGCCAAGTCGCTTTTGGGTCCTCATTCACCTGCATAACAATAGTACTCGCTACTCAATTAAAGCTACACTCGTTGTGAATCTAGCCAACATGTCAGATTTTTAAAATGCTTTTCGGCGAAAGCATGAGAAGCTATTATCTGATAGCATACAACCCCCCGAAATACCTGAAGGAGACGTAAATAAAAGAATTAGCGTAGCCGGCGCTACACAAAACGCAGAAATAAAATATAAAACATTCATTACCTTTGACGAGCTTCTTTGTTGGCACTCCTATATGTCCCATAAACATCACAATTGGGTCTTTTTTTCGATTAAATCCGTCCATGGATACCCAAAATGTCCATTTATGAAGCCCGTCTGATCCAGGAAAAAACAGCTTTCCAAAACGCAATGTCATTTTTTTAAATTAAAAGAGTTGCCTATAAACTTTGACAAAACACTTCAAACTACTTTTGTAATCCAACTTTAGGTATTAGTAAACGTTAATAATCGATCAAATTGATCACAGGGCAATCTGTATTCAATAGCAGCAGGTCTTGAAATCTTGGTCGATATTCTCTCTTTCAAAACTTCCTCCGGTGTATACTATATTCCTGGCATGAGTTGCAGGACGTTGAAATTTTTCGCGATTTTTAACAAAAAGTTGAAAAAAATTCACCCGATCTTTAAGAGGTTTTTAACAACTAACTTGACAAAGCTTGAATAATTGTTTTAAGAACAATGGGCAGATATTGTACAATCTTAGTGTGAGCAAAGTTCTTAGTCTTAACCAGAAAGACTCACAGCTATAATCGCTGCCAAGTTAATTGTAACATTTGTTGACTCAGGGGGTTGAATACTTATCTAATCAAGATATAAGTGGTTTATTTTCCGTAAACAGAAAGTAAAAAATTATTCCACTTTTCCAGTATTTTGTGTACATCGTTTACAAAACATGACAATTCAATCCATTTTAATCCCATTTCGTACCACACAACAAAATGTGGAAAAAGTCAAGTGGTGTGAATACCTTCTGAAAGCATGATAAAAACAGCTTTTCTAATGGGATATAAGGTAGATAGATTTATCTCCATATCAATAGAGTAAGGAGATGCATCAAGGCTTGAGAGAGAGCAGGGGCTTAGCAACAGGCACCTTGAACACCACTTGGTTGCTAGGATTTTTTCAGGTGAGGCAATCAATAGTGCTCTCAGGAGGGAGGTGTTTACAGCATGCTGCTGAAGACTTAATGGTGGGCAGCAACCAGCAGCACAACAGTGACAGATTTCCAAAACCACTTTGGAGAACATACTAGGTAGTAGGATGTGATATAGTGATGCGGAGGTCAGCTGTTTGCTCACCCTTACCCACCCACAACTTCCAATAAGCCATCCACAACCGCTATATGTGAAAAGCTCAATTCTGAGTCCCTTACCTGACCCGCAAATATAGAAAATGTGCTGTTTAGTCAGAGATGGTGGAATTATTTTTTGACAGGCCTTTTTTTAGATAGTCCTATGTTTCTGATAATTTCTGGCATTTTTGTTAGGAAACTTCCTTATAATTACATAGGTATGCATGCAGCTTCTCTTCTGTCATTACTTGTTGCCCTAGAAGACTAAATATACCCTTGCTCACCAGAAAAAGGTCATACATTGATAGAAGGAATGCTTCAAATCTGGCTGATGTCAGTAAAGTTTGTTTTCTCTTCCTATTTCATCTCTGCTTCTCTCACACACCAAATGTGTTTAGGGACTGGGTAGAAAATGCAAAAACATTTTTTTTTAACTAGAAAGATTCTGTGCAAAATTTCCGAAATTACATCAGTTTTACTAGTTTTGTCACGCCCTGGTCATTAGATTTTGTGTTTTTGGTATATGTTTGGGTAAGCCAGGGTGTGACATGGGTTTATATGTTGTGTTTTCGTATTGGGGTTTGTAGTAATTGGGATTGTGTATGATTAGGGGTGTGTCTAGTTAGGCTTGGCTGCCTGAGGCGATTCTCAATTGGAGTCAGCTGCTTATCGTTGTCTCTGATTGGGAACCGTATTTAGGCAGCCTGAGTTCGCGTTGTATTTTGTGGGTGTTTGTACCTGTCTCTGTGTAGTAGTCACCAGATAGGCTGTAATTAGTTTCACTCGTTCGTTGTTTTCGTATTATCAGTTATTTCATGTAACGCGACATTCTTCATTAAAGTCATGAATAACCTACACGCTGCATTTCGGTCTGACTCTCTTCATTCAACAGACAAACTACATTACAGAAACACCCACCATTCACAGACCAAGCAGCGTGTGAACTGGCAGGATCTGAAGGAGGACGTTATGGACAGCAGAAGCATAGAGTATACTACGTGGGAAGAAATCGACAGGTGGGCGGCCGACCCAGAGCGAGTGCAGCAGCCCGCCTGGGATTCCCTACAGCAATGCGAGGAGGGCTATAGACGTATGGATTCGAGAAGGAAAGCACGGCTATACAGAGCGAAAACGGAAAGTAACGGGGGAAAGCGCAGAGAGAGAGTGGCTGAGTCAGGAGAAGGAAAGCACGGCTATACAGAGCGAAAACGGAAAGTAACGGGGGAAAGCGCAGAGAGAGAGTGGCTGAGTCAGGAGTCAGACCTGAGCCTACTCTCCCTGTTAATCGTGAAGAACAGTTGCAGTGGGAGAGACTGCACCATTTGGAGATTTGGACATGGGAGGAGGAATTAGACGGTAAAGGACCCTGGGCGCAGCCGGGAGAATATCGCCGTCCCAAGGAGGAAATAGAAGCAGCTAAAGCGGAGAGGTGCAGGTATGAGGAAGCAGCACGGCGACGCGGTTGGAAACCGGAAAGTCACCCCAAAAAATGTATTGGGGGGGGCTAGAGGGGAGAGTAGTTATGCCAGGTAGGAGACCTGCGCATACTCCCTGTGCTCACCGTTGGGCTAGAGAGACCGGGCAGGCACCGTGTTATGCTATGGAGCGCACGGTGTTTCCAGTGCGGGTGCAGAGCCAGCTGCGACACATACCAGCCCTTCCTATTGGCCGGGCTAGAGTGGGCATCGAGCCAAGTAAGCTTGGGCAGGCTCGGTGCTCAAGAGCTCCAGTGCGCCTGCACGGTCCGGTCTATCCAGAGCCACCTCTACACACCAGTCCTCCGGTAGCAGCTCCCTGCACCAGGCTTCCTGTGCGTGTCCTCGCGCCAGTACCACCAGTTCCAGCACCACGCACCAGACCTCCAGTGCCCTCGCCTGTTCAGCGCAGCCAGAGCCTTTCTCCTCTCCTGCGCTGTTGGAGTCTCCCGCCTGTTTAGCACAGCCAGAGCCTTTCTCCTCTCCTGCGCTGCCGGAGTCTCCAGTCTGCCCAGTGCTCCCAGTCTGCCAAGTGCTCCCAGTCTGCCCAGTGCGCCAGGATCCGCCAGAAGTGCCAGTCTGCCAGGATCCGCCAGAAGTGCCAGTCTGCCAAGATCTTCTAGATCGGCCAGACAACCTGAATCTTCCAGTTCCACCAGCCAGCCAGGATTTACCGGAGCCTACTACCTGCCTGAGCTTCCTCTCAGTACTGAGCTTCCTCTCAGTACTAGGCTTCCTCTCAGTACCAGGCTGCTTCTGTCCCGAGCTGCCCCTCAGTCCCGGGCTGCCCCTCTGTCCTGAGATGCCCCTCTGTCCTGAGCTGCCCCTCTGTCCTGAGAAGCCCCTCTGTCCTGAGATGCCCCTCTGTCCCGAGCTGCCCCTCTGTCCCGAGCTGCCCCTCGGTCCCGAGCTGCCCCTCGGTCCCGAGCTGCCCCTCAGTTATGTGGGGATCAGGGTGAGGACTATTAGGCCATGGTCGGCAGAGAAAGTGGATTATCCCAGGACGCGAAGGAGAGGAAATAGGACATTAATGGAGTGGGGTTCACGTCCCGAGCCAGAACCGCCACCATGGACAGACGCCCACCCGGACCCTCCCTATGCTCTTGAGGTGCGTCCCGGAGTCCGCACCTTAGGGGTGGGGGGGGGGGGTTCTGTCACACCCTGGTCATTAGATTTTGTGGTTTTGGTATATGTTTGGGTAAGCCAGGGTGTGACATGGGTTTATATGTTGTGTTTTCGTATTGGGGTTTGTAGTCATTGGGATTGTGTATGATTAGGGGTGTGTCTAGTTAGGCTTGGCTGCCTGAGGCGATTCTCAATTGGAGTCAGCTGCTTATCGTTGTCTCTGATTGGGAACCGTATTTAGGCAGCCTGAGTTCGCGTTGTATTTTGTGGGTGTTTGTACCTGTCTCTGTGTAGTAGTCACCAGATAGGCTGTAATTAGTTTCACTCGTTTGTTGTTTTCGTATTATCAGTTATTTCATGTACCGCGACATTCTTCATTAAAGTCATGAATAACCTACATGCTGCATTTCGGTCTGACTCTCTTCATTCAACAGACAAACGACGTTACAAGTTTTAAGGAAATTAAAAGCCTATGTAACAACCAAACATGTTTTTGATACGATTTCCGTTCGGCTTGGATTTATATTTTATGTGGTTGAAATACTATCAGCTTTAATGATGCTAATAAAGATAGCACATTTATAGATGGTCCCTAACCTCGCATTCATTCTCTCAAGACCCTGAAAGAAAGAAATAATATAGGAGTAAAAATGTACATTTGGTGCATAATAATTTTGCTGTAAGAAATACTGAATATTATATCAGGCTGTGAGAGAGGTTATAGACTTACAGTCAGTGTCCAGATTTCAGTTAGTCTTCTATTCCATTTAGGCTAACCCATCTGAACAGTACTGTTTCCTTGACGTGCCATTTGGAGTCCCCGTCTTGTGACTGACGAATTTGTATATCGCCTCACAATCATCACACATAACAACCTGCTATCGTCCTCTTACCACTTCACCAAATCTTTCCCAAACATTCGACTACTGTTCTGACCTACTTATTATTTTCAGCTCACCATTTTTGCAGCTTTTCTCTTATTTAATTCGACCCCGACATTGCCCATTTCAACCTCATTGGATCGACGTTAACTTTTTCCTAAAGTATTTGTCAGTTGGTGTACATTTATAGCTTATAGGGAGTGTATTTTCTGGTGTGTATTTGTCAGTTGGCGTGTATTTGTCAGTTGGTGTGTATTTGTCAGTTGGCGTGTATTTGTCAGTTGGTGTGTATTTGTCAGTTGGCGTGTATTTGTCAGTTGGCGGTATTTGTCAGTTGGCGGGTATTTGTCAGTTGGCGTGTATTTGTCAGTTGGCGTGTATTTGTCAGTTGGCGTGTATTTGTCAGTTGGTGTGTATTTGTCAGTTGGCGTGTATTTGTCAGTTGGCGTGTATTTGTCAGTTGGCGTGTATTTGTCAGTTGGCGTGTTTTGGCAGTTGGCGTGTATTTGGCAGTTGGCGTGTATTTGTCAGTTGGCGTGTATTTGTCAGTTGGCGTGTATTTGGCAGTTGGCGGGTATTTGTCAGTTGGCGTGTATTTGTCAGTTGGCGTGTATTTGTCAGCTGGTGAGTATTTGTCAGCTGGTGTGTATTTGTCAGTTGGTGTGTATTTGTCAGCTGGTGTGTATTTGTCAGCTGGCGTGTATTTGTCAGCTGGCGTGTATTTGTCAGCTGGCGTGTATTTGTCAGCTGGCGTGTATTTGTCAGCTGGCGTGTATTTGTCAGCTGGCGTGTATTTGTCAGTTGGTGTGTATTTGTCAGCTGGTGTGTATTTGTCAGCTGGTGAGTATTTGTCAGCTGGTGTGTATTTGTCAGTTGGTGTGTATTTGTCAGCTGGTGAGTATTTGTCAGCTGGTGTGTATTTGTCAGCTGGTGAGTATTTGTCAGCTGGTGTGTATTTGTCAGCTGGCGTGTAGTTTGGCGTGGTGTTTGGCATGCTACAGTTAGGCCCTAAGCTGAGGCTACACACTAACCCCAGATACAGAGAACAAAATATAAACCTCAGTGTATCCTGTATATCTTCTTTATTTTTTTTACTGACTAATAAAATCAAACAATCAATCCAATCTGTGCAGCGGCCAATTGATGAATAGAAAGAGACATCAAAAAGATGAATGACATTCAGAGATTGTTAAGCCAAGCATTCAATACTGCGTAAGCCTACAAGGTAGGGAGGGATGTATTTTCTGTTTGTTGAGATTGAAAGGTTCTTTACTGTGGTGTTGAAAACACAAACCATGACATTGAAGTACCCTAAGTCGGTATGCTTTGTTTATTGGTTGTGTAGTGCATTGGCACAGACATCTGCTGGTGGAAAATGTGTTGCAAATATTTTATATAATTATAAATATGGCATCAAAATGTTGAATCTGATCCCCCCCCCCCCGCTGATTATAGTCTGCAGCTGACTCTGATCGTAGTGTAATGAAACCCAGCAGGGAGTGTGAGCTCATCCGTGGTGGTTTGTGAATCCTGAACCTTCTGGCCCGTAGCCCTGCGTGGCATCGACTGCCACAAGAGCATGCTGAAGTGGTAAAGTCAATACCCACGTTTATAAACACAGGGTCGCTATAGATAGTTATTTGTGGTTGTGAACATTATTTTGAGTTAATTCTACGATGGGGAGGGAGTTCAATGTATTTTACAGTACACAGGGACAGTCATGTGAAAATATTTGTAACTTTGTGGAGGGGGGTGCGTTCTTTTTATTTTTATGACATCTTGAGTACCTCCGCGTTCTTCCATACGCCTGCCTGTAAGGACTCAGTCTATAGTCCATAGTTGACTACCTGATGGACAAACTTAAAGTCTAGCCCCATTCTCAGTGCTGAAGTAGCCATCACAACTCTGAGATTAGATGACTCATCTTTCAAGTTTTATGTGCTGGGGTGTCTGAGTGGTAAACGTCAAAAAGTCTGTTTTACAGTATATCCTCTGCTCCTGCTGGATGCAGATTTTTCCCCAAGGAAAAGCTGAAAACCTTGTTGTTACAGCAAAGAACGGTGTTCCAATTTTCTTACAGTATATGACAGTCCTTGTGGTCTCAGGCTCGTTTAACTCCAACTCTTGTGAGCAACCAAGAAAACGTCTCTAGAGGGTCAGACAACACCTTCTTCGTGGCCAGTCTGATGTTGTCTCTGTCAGGTCTTTTCACCACCTCAACTCGTTGCTGCTTCGTTATGCTCTTCCTTGTAGCACAGGAAGCTGTAGTTGTGATGGCCAATACTGGAACTGGTAGGAATGACAGCAGCACATCCGAAAAAGCAGCCTTCTTCCGTTGTACCTTACTCCATTACAGGAAATGGTATAAAATCAAGAAAATATGCATTACTTGTCATAATAAAGGACTAAATAATTGTGGTTCAATGACAACATTGTCACATTGAAGGTAGATTGTGGCCTTTGTGTTCATTTATTAAAGGAGTGTTCCAACATAACTGTTTTAAAGTGATGTATACTAATACACACAAAAACACAACTGATTAATAAGAAGCAGGTTTCAAACATCAGACACTTGTTTAACAAGTCAAATAATACCAGGACAATTCAGATGTACACACAGAGCATATGGCATGTACCCCACCCCACTCCTCCTTCACGTATAGCCATACCTTCATTTCCCCCCCACCCCTCTCTCCACACATAGCCGTACCCCCCCCACCACCACCCCTCTCTCCACACATAGCCGTACCCCCCACCACCCCTCTCTCCACACATAGCCGTACCCCCCACCACCACCCCTCTCTCCACACATAGCCGTACCCCCCACCACCCCTCTCTCCACACATAGCCGTACCCTCCCCACCACCACCCCTCTCTCCACACATAGCCGTACCCCCCCACCACCCCTCTCTCCACACATAGCCGTACCCTCCCCACCACCACCCCTCTCTGCACACATAGCCGTACCCCCCACCACCCCTCTCTCCACACATAGCCGTACCCCCCACCACCCCTCTCTCCACACATAGCCGTACCCTCCCCACCACCACCCCTCTCTCCACACATAGCCGTACCCCCCACCACCACCCCTTTCTCCACACATAGCCGTACCCTCCCCACCACCCCTCTCTCCACACATAGCCGTACCCCCCACCACCCCTCTCTCCACACATAGCCGTACCCTCCCCACCACCACCCCTCTCTGCACACATAGCCGTACCCCCCACCACCCCTCTCTCCACACATAGCCGTACCCCCCACCACCCCTCTCTCCACACATAGCCGTACCCTCCCCACCACCACCCCTCTCTCCACACATAGCCGTACCCCCCCACCACCCCTCTCTCCACACATAGCCGTACCCTCCCCACCACCACCCCTCTCTCTACACATAGCCGTACCCCCCCCACCACCCCTCTCTCCACACATAGCCGTACCCTCCCCACCACCACCCCTCTCTCCACACATAGCCGTACCCCCCACCACCACCCCCTTACACACATAGCCGTACCCCCACCACCACCACCCCCCCACACATAGCCGTACCCCCCCACCACCACCCCTCTCTCCACACATAGTCGTACCCCCCACCACCACCCCCTCCACACATAGCCGTACCCCCCCACCACCACCCCCTTACACACATAGCCGTACCCCCCACCACCACCCCTCTCTCCACACATAGCCGTACCCTCCCCCCCACCACCCCTCTCTCCACACATAGCCGTACCCTCCCCACCACCACCCCTCTCTCCACACACAGCCGTACCCTCCCCCCACCACCCCTCTCTCCACACATAGCCGTACCCTCCCCACCACCACCCCTCTCTCCACACATAGCCGTACCCCCCCACCACCACCCCTCTCTCCACACATAGCCGTACCCCCCACCACCACCCCTATCTCCACACATAGCCGTACCCTCCCCACCACCACCCCTCTCTCCACACATAGCCGTACCCCCCACCACCACCCCTATCTCCACACATAGCCGTACCCTCCCCACCACCACCCCTCTCTCCACACATAGCTGTACCCCCCCACCACCCCTCTCTCCACACATAGCCGTACCCTCCCCACCACCACCCCTCTCTCCACACATAGTCGTACCCCCCACCACCACCCCCCTCCACACATAGCCGTACCCCCCACCACCACCACCCCCTTACACACATAGCCGTACCCCCCACCACCACCCCTCTCTCCACACATAGCCGTACCCCCCCCACCACCACCACCCCACTCTCCACACATAGCCGTACCCTCCCCCCACCACCCCTCTCTCCACATATAGCCGTACCCCCCCCCACCACCACCACCCCTCTCTCCACACATAGCCGTACCCCATTCCACCGCCACCACCACCCCTCTCTCCACACATAGACGTACCCCCCCCACCACCACCCCCCTACACACATAGCCGTACCCCCCCCACCACCACCCCTCTCTCCACACATAGCTGTACCCCCGCCACCGCCACCACCACCCCTCTCTCCACACATAGCCGTACCCCCCTCCCCACCACCACCCCTCTCTCCACACATAGCCGTACCCTCCCCACCACCACCCCTCTCTCCACACATAGCCGTACCCCCCCACCACCCCCTCTCTCCACACATAGCCGTACCCTCCCCACCACCACCCCTCTCTCCACACATAGCCGTACCCCCCCCCCACCACCCCCCTCCACACATAGCCGTACCCTCCCCCACCCCTCTCCACACATAGCCGTACTCCGCCACCTCCACACATAGCTGTATCCCCCCCTCACCACCACCACCACCCCTCTCTCCACACAGCCTTACCTCCATCCCCAAAAAAACATTTACTAAATTCTCCAGAACTCCAAGGGAGGCGTGACAATTTCATGATTTTGGAGGACTGGCAATGCGAGACTAGCCTAGCCCCTGTATCAGTGCGAATGCATTGTGAATATATTTCCATATTCTAGCCATGTAATTAGGCTTCTTATAATGTGGACTGCATAGATACATTTTGTTATTGTAATGTAGTTCGTCTGTTGTTTGAAGAGAGTCAGACCGAAATGCAGCGTGTAGGTTACTCATGACTTTTAATAAAGATAAAGTGGTAAATGAAATAACTGAAAATATGAAAACAACAAACGAGTGAAACTAATACAGCCTATCTGGTGACTAACACAGAGACAGGTACAATCACCCACGAAATACAACGCGCACTCAGGCTGCCTAAATACGGTTCCCAATCCGAGACAACGAGAATCGGCTGACTCCAATCAGGAATCGCCTCAGGCAGCCAAGCCTAACTAGACACACCCCTAATAATACACACTCCCAATTAATACAACCCCAATACGAAATATAACATATAAACCCATGTCACACCCTGGCCTACCCAAACATATAACAAAACACAAGATACAATGACCAAGGCGTGACAGTTATTTAACAAACAAGGCCACAACGGACTAACATTTGAATTGGAGTTGATGACAACATAATACAAAAGAGTGTACTTGAAGCAACCACATATTTAGCCATGAAGCCCATTCTGATTGGTCAGTGAGGGGTCAAGCCTCGACACACCTACAGTGGCTTGCGAAAGTATTCACCCCCCTAGGCATTTTTCTTATTTCGTTGCCTACAACTTGGAATTCAAATAGATTTTGGGGGGTTTGTATCATTTGATTTACACAACATGCCTACCACTTTGAAGACGCAAAATATGTTTTATTGTGAAGCAAACAAGAAATTGTCACGAATATTACTCCCCTTCTTGTTCGGGTAGCGCTCGGCAGTCGTCGGCCCTATACACTGCAGTGTATAGGGCCATTTAAAGTCCTGAGGAGAATAAACGAGGTTTGTTATCGATTATTACTTCCTTTGTATTATCGTATTAACCCCTCGTTTCATGTGTCTCTTCTCAGGCCGGTGGTAGCTGGTCCCATGCAGGAAGATGAGGTTCCGGAGGTTCCTCCGCCCCCTCTGGACATCAAGGGGTCCCCGGCGTACAAGATACGAGCTATTCTGGACTCGAGACGCCGGGTGAGGGGCTTGCAGTATGGTAATCTTTAAGTCGTACCACAGATTCTCAACTGGATTGAGGTCAGGGCTTTGACTAGGGCATTCAAAGACATTTAAATGTTTCCCCTTAAACCACTCGAGTGTTGCTTTAGCAGTATGCTTAGGGTCATTGTTCTGCTGGAAGGTGAATCTCCGTCACAGTCTCAAATCTCAGGACATCTGAAACAGGTTTCCCGCAAGTATTTCCCTGTATTTTGCACCATCCATCATTCCTTCAATTCTGACCAGTTTCAAAGTCCCTGCCGATGAAAAACATCCCCACAGCATGATTCTGCCACCACCATGGATGGTATTCTCAGGTTGATGAGAGGTGTTGGGTTTGCGCCAGACAAAGCGTTTTCCTTGATGGCCAAAAAGCTGAATCTGACAATATGTTTGGGGAGTCTCCCACATGCCTTTTGGCAAACACCAAACGTGTTTGCTTATTTTTTTCTTTAAGCAATGGCTTTCTTCTGGCCACTCTTCCGTAAAGCCCAGCTATGTGGAGTGTACGGCTTAAAGTGGTCCTATGGACAGGAACTCCAATCTCCGCTGTGGAGCTTTGTAGCTCATTCAGGGTTGTCTTTAGTCTCTTTGTGGCCTCTCTGAATAATTCCCTCCTTGCCTGGTCCGTGAGTTTTGGTGGGCGGCCCTCTCTTGGCAGGTTTATGTTGGTGCCATATTCTTTCTATGTTTTAATGATGGACTTAATGGTGCTCCATGGGATGTTCAAAGTTTGGTAAAAAAAAAAATTATAACCCAACCCTGATCTGGCAGTCTCTATCTCAATCCTCGGGCCGACTCTCTTCTCTGTATACATCAATGATGTTGCTCTTCCTCCTGGTGATTCTCTGATACACCTCTACGCAGACGACACCATTCTGTATACTTCTGGTTCCTCTTTGGACACTGTTAACTAACCTCCAGACGAGCTTCAATGCCATACAACTCTCCTTCCGTGGCCTCCAACTGCTCTTAATTAACTTCTTATGGCTGAGGGGCAGTATTGAGTAGCTTGGAGGAATAAGGTGCCCAAAGTAAACGGCCTGCTCCTCAGTCTCAGTTGCTAATATATGCATAGTGTTATTAGTATTGGATGAAAACACTGACGTTTCTAAAACTGTTTGAATGATATCTGTGAGTATAACAGAACTCATATGGCAGGTAAAAACCTGAGGAGAAATCAAAACAGGAAGTGAGAAATCTGAGGTTGCTATGTATTCAACACAGTTCCCATTGAAATCCCCTAGAGATATTAACTTCTCTAGGGTAGGGGGCAGCATTAGGAATTTGATGAAAAAGCATGCCAAAATTAAAGGGCCTGCTACTCGGGCCCAGAAGATACAGTGGGGGAAAAAAGTATTTAGTCAGCCACCAATTGTGCAAGTTCTCCCACTTACAAAGATGAGAGAGGCCTGTAATTTTCATCATAGGTACACTTCAACTATGACAGACAAAATGAGAAAAAATATCCAGAAAATCATATTGTAGGATTTTTAATGAATTTATTTGCAAATTATGGTGGAAAATAAGTATTTGGTCACCTACAAACAAGCAAGATTTCTGGCTCTCACTTTTTCTTTAAGAGGCTCCTCTGTCCTCCACTCGTTACCTGTATTAATGGCACCTGTTTGAACTTGTTATCAGTATAAAAGACACCTGTCCACAACCTCAAACAGTCACACTCCAAATTCCACTATGGCCAAGACTATGGCCAAGACCAAAGAGCTGTCAAAGGACACCAGAAAAAAAAGTGTAGACCTGCACCAAGCTGGGAAGTGAGAATCTGCAATAGGTAAGCAGCTTGGTTTGAAGAAATCAACTGACATCAATGACATTCTCCAATCTTCTTCTTGATCATCCAAATGCTCTCTAGCAAACTTCAGACGGGCCTGGACATGTACTGGCTTAAGCAGGGCGACACGTCTGGCACTGCAGGATTTGAGTCTCTGGCGGCGTAGTGTGTTATTGATGGTAGGCTTTGTTACTTTGGTCCCAGCTCTCTGCAGGTCATTCACTAGGTGGTTCTGGGATTTTTGCTCACCGTTCTTGTGATCATTTTGACCCCACGGGGTGAGATCTTGTGTGGAGCCCCAGATCGAGGGAGATTATCAGTGGTATTGTATGTCTTCCATTTCCTAATAATTGCTCCCACAGATGATTTTTTTTCCCACTGTAGTGGGATTAACAACAATAATACCGTTAAAGCGGTATGAGATACATGTATGTTTGATATGATTGAGGAATTTTAATTATGAGATTTCTGTCGTTTTGAATTTGGCTCCCTGCACATAGCTCATCTGTAAACAGCCCATCTATCTACCTACCTCATCCCCATACTGTATTTATTTATATTGCTCCTTTGCACCCCAGTATCTCTAATTGCACATTCCTCTTCTGCACATCTACCATTCCAGTGTTTAATTGCTATATTGTGAGGCCTATTTACTGCCTAAACCCCCTTCTCTTACCTCATTTGCACTCACTGTATATAGACTTTGTTTTCGTTTGTCCTAATGTATTATTGACTATGTTTTGTTTATTCCATGTGTAACTCTGTTGTTGTGTGTCAAATTGCTAGGCTTTATCTTGGCCAGGTCGCAGTTGCAAATGACAACTTGTTCTCAACTTGCCTACCTGGTTGTCAATAAAAGAGAGTCTATATACATTGTGTGCAAAAGGCATGAGGAGGTAGGCGAATAATTAAAATTTTGCAGATTAACACTGGGGTGATAAATGATCAGATGGTCATGTAGAGATATTGGTGTGCAAAAGAGCAGAAAAATAAATAAATAAAAACAGTATGGGGATGGTAAAAATGGGTTGGCTATTTACCGATAGACTATGTACAGCTGCAGCGATCGGTTAGCTGCTCAGATAGCAGATGTTTGAAGTTGGTGAGGGAGATAAAAGTCTCCAACTTCAGCGATTTTTGCAATTCGTTCCAGTCACAGGCAGCAGAGAACTGGAACGAAAGGCGGCCAAATGAGGTGTTGACTTTAGGGATGATCAGTGAGATACACCTGCTGGAGCGCGTGCTACGGGTGGGTGTTGCCATCGTGACCAGTGAACTGAGATAAGGCGGAGCTTTACCTAGCATGGACTTGTAGATGACCTGGAGCCAGTGGGTCTGGCGACGAATATGTAGCGAGGGCCAGCCGACTAGAGCATACAGGTCGCAGTGATGGGTGGTATAAGGTGCTTTAGAGACAAAACGGATGGCACTGTGATAAACTGCATCCAGTTTGTTGAGTAGAGTGTTGGAAGCTATTTTGTAGATGACATTGCCAAAGTCGAGGATCGGTAGGATAGTCAGTTTTACTAGGGTAAGTTTGGCGGCGTGAGTGAAGGAGGCTTTGTTGCGGAATAGAAAGCCGACTCTAGATTTGATTTTCGATTGGAGATGTTTGATATGAGTCTGGAAGGAGAGTTTACAGTCCAGCCAGACCCCTAGGTACTTATAGATGTCCACATATTCAAGGTCGGAACCATCCAGGGTGGTGATGCTAGTCAGGCGTGCGGGTGCAGGCAGCGAGCGGTTGAAAAGCATGCATTTGGTTTTACTAGCGTTTAAGAGCAGTTGGAGGCCACGGAAGGAGTGTTGTATGGCATTGAAGCTCGTTTGGAGGTTAGAAAGCACAGTGTCCAAGGACGGGCCGGAAGTATATAGAATGGTGTCGTCTGCGTAGAGGTGGATCAGGGAATCGCCCGCAGCAAGAGCAACATCATTGATATATACAGAGAAAAGAGTCTGCCCGAGAATTGAACCCTCTGGCACCCCCATAGAGACTGCCAGAGGACCGGACAGCATGACCTCCGATTTGACACACTGAACTCTGTCTGCAAAGTAGTAGTTGGTGAACCAGGCAAGGCAGTCATTAGAAAAACAGAGGCTACTGAGTCTGCCGATAAGAATATGATGATTGACAGAGTCGAAAGCCTTGGCAAGGTTGATGAAGACGGCTGCACAGTACTGACTTTTATCGAAGTGGGTGGGGTTATATCCTTCCTGTTTGGCCCTGTCCGGGGGTGTCCTCGGATGGGGCCACAGTGTCTCCTGACCCCTCCTGTCTCAGCCTCCAGTATTTATGCTGCAGTAGTTTATGTGTCGGGGGGCTAGGGTCAGTTTGTTATATCTGGAGTACTTCTCCTGTCCTATTCGATGTCCTGTGTGAATCTAAGTGTGCGTTCTCTAATTCTCTCCTTCTCTCTTTCTTTCTCTCTCTCGGAGGACCTGAGCCCTAGGACCATGCCCCAGGACTACCTGACATGATGACTCCTTGCTGTCCCCAGTCCACCTGGCCATGCTGCTGCTCCAGTTTCAACTGGCCTGGGCCCAAGGACCATGTCCCAGGACTACCTGACATGATGACTCCTTGCTGTCCCCAGTCCATCTGGCCATGCTGCTGCTCCAGTTTCAACTGTTCTGCCTTACTATTATTCAACCATGCTGGTCATTTATGAACATTTGAACATCTTGGCCACGTTCTGTTATAATCTCCACCCGGCACAGCCAGAAGAGGACTGGCCACCCCACATATGCTCTCTCTAATTCTCTCTTTCTTTCTCTCTCTCGGAGGACCTGAGCCCTAGGACCGTGCCCCAGGACTACCTGACATGATGGCTCCTTGCTGTCCCCAGTCCACCTGACTGTGCTGCTGCTCCAGTTTCAACTGTTCTGCCTTATTATTATTCGACCATGCTGGTCATTTATGAACATTTGAACATCTTGGTCATGTTCTGTTATAATCTCTACCCGGCACAGCCAGAAGAGGACTGGCCACCCCACATAGCCTGGTTCCTCTCTAGGTTTCTTCCTAGGTTTTGGCCTTTCTAGGGAGTTTTTCCTAGCCACCATGCTTTTACACCTGCATTGTTTGCTGTTTGGGGTTTTAGGCTGGGTTTCTGTACAGCACTTTGAGATATCAGCTGATGTACGAAGGGCTATATAAATAAATTTGATTTGATTTTATTTGGTTTAGTACCTTGAGCGTGGCTGAGGTGCACCCGTGACCGGCTCGGAAACCAGATTGCACAGTGGAGAAGGTACGGTTGGATTCGAGATGGTCAGTGACCTGTTTGTGGACTTGGCTTTCGAAGACCTTAGATAGGCAGGGCAGGATGGATATAGGTCTGTAACAGTTTGGGTCCAGGGTCTCTCCCCCTTTGAAGAGGGGGATGACTGCGGAAGCTTTCCAATCCTTGGGGATCTCAGACGATATGAAAGAGAGGTTGAACAGGCTGGTAATAGGGGTTGCGACAATGGCGGCGGATAGTTACAGAAATAGAGGGTCCAGATTGTCAAGCCCAGCTGATTTGTATGGATTTTGCAGCTCTTTCAGAACATCTGCTATCTGGATTTGGGTAAAGGAGAACCTGGAGAGGCTTGGGCGAGTAGCTGCGGGGTGGGCGGAGCTGTTGGCCGAGGTTGGAGTAGCCAGGTGGAAGGCATGGCCAGCCGTTGAGAAATGCTTGTTGAAGTTTTCGATAATCATGGATTTATCAGTGGTGACCGTGTTACCTAGCCTCAGTGCAGTGGGCAGCTGGGAGGAGGTGCTCTTGTTCTCCATGGACTTCACAGTGTCCCAGAACTTTTGGGAGTTGGAGCTACAGGATGCAAACTTCTGCCTGAAGAAGCTGGCCTTAGCTTTCCTGACTGACTGCGTGTATTGGTTCCTGACTTCCCTGAACAGTTGCATATCGCGGGGACTATTCGATGCTATTGCAGTCCGCCACAGGATGTTTTTGTGCTGGTCGAGGGCAGTCAGGTCTGGAGTGAACCAAGGGCTATATCTTTTCTTAGTTCTGCATTTTTTAAACGGAGCATGCTTATCTAAAATGGTGAGGAAGTTACTTTTAAAGAATGACCAGGCCTCCTCAACTGACGGGATGAGGTCAATATCCTTCCAGGATACCCGGGCCAGGTCGATTAGAAAGGCCTGCTCACAGAAGTGTTTTAGGGAGCGTTTGACAGTGATGAGGGGTGGTCATTTGACTGCGGCTCCGTAGCGGATACAGGCAATGAGGCAGTGATCGCTGAGATCCTGGTTGAAGACAGCGGAGGTGTATTTGGAGGGCCAGTTGGTCAGGATGACGTCTATAAGGGTGCCCTTGTTTACAGATTTAGGGTTGTACCTGGTGGGTTCCTTGATGATTTGTGTGAGATTGAGGGCATCTAACTTAGATTGTAGGACTGCCGGGGTGTTAAGCATATCCCAGTTTAGGTCACCTAACAGAACAAACTCTGAAGCTAGATGGGGAGCGATCAATTCACAAATGGTGTCCAGGGCACAGCTGGGAGCTTTCCAGGTCCATACCCAAACAGTTCGAACTACTAATTTAGCAGGCGGCAACAGTGAGAGACTTATTTCTGGAGAGAGTCATTTTTAAACTTAGTAGTTCGAACTGTTTGGGTATGGACCTGGAAAGTATGACATTACTTTGCAGGCTATCTCTGTCGTAGACTGTAACTCCTCCCCCTTTGGCAGTTCTATCTTGACGGAAAATGTTATAGTTGGGTATGGAAATCTCAGAATTTTGTGTGGCGTTCCTGAGCCAGGATTCAGACACGGCAAGGACATCAGGGTTAGCAGAGTGTGCTAAAGCAGTGAGTAAAACAAACTTAGGGAGGAGGCTTCTGATGTTGACATGCATGAAACCAAGGCTTTTTCGATCACAGAAGTCAACAAATGAGGGTGCCTGGGGACATGCAGGCCTGGGTTTACCTCCACATCACCCGCGGAACAGAGGAGGAGTAGTATGAGGGTGCGGCTAAAGGCTATCAAAACTGGTCACCTAGAGCGTTGGGGACAGAGAATAAAAGGAGCAGATGTTTGGGCATGGTAGAATATATTCAGTGCATAATGCGCAGACAGGGGTATGGTGGGGTGCGGGTACAGTGGAGGTAAGCCCAGGCACTGGGTGATGATGAGAGAGGTTGTATCTCTGGACATGTTGGATGTAATGGGTGAGGTCACCGCATGTGTGGGAGGTGGGACAAAGGAGGTATCAGGGGTATGAAGAGTGGAACTAGGGGCTCCATTGTAAACTAAAACAATGATAACTAACCTATCTGTAGCACTAAGATTATCAATTGCGTTAGGTTTGTTAAAATAGAACCCATAGTCTTTTCACTTCATAAATATTGTCTTTTGTCCAGTGGCAATTTTAGCATTTAAATCTTGGTGGGGCAAACCTAAAAAATTGAATTGCACTATAAATTATAATGATGCCAAACGGTGCACACCAACTGTTAAGGCCTACGTGAAGCTGTCCCAACAGCAGAGTCCCAACAGTAGTCCCAACACCTTACCACTGCTACACCTGGCTATCAGCAGAGCCTTGTCTGGCAGTGAAACAGTTAATTCAGTCTCATTTACTGCCTTCTAAAAAAACATAGCTGATATGGCTTACTAACTTACTTAAACAAATGTGGTTTCTACTGACAATTGAGATGTACACACTATGGCATAAGGGATAATTGCGGATAATTGGCAATCTGTGATTTCGATTAAGACATTAATGAGCAAGCTAGAGCTATTTGTTCAGCACTTTTGAACTGACAGAATTCAGAACATGGGCCGTTCTTACAGTATTTACCCTGTACACCAAGTCAGAACAGTAGGATAAATAAAGGGTGTATAATAGCAGGTAATGAAAGCTCTTACAATATTCAATGATTACATTTATCTAAAACAGGTTATAGGCTACATGTGCACCACCAAGTCAGAACAGTAGGCAAAACTAGAATGCCCACCCTAGTCACCCCCCTGCCTAACCAAAATAGAGAATAAAAGACTCTCCATAGCCAGGGTGTGACAGTTGTGTTGTGCCCACTTCAATAGGAAGGTGGAGCGGGGGTCCTTTGTGGGCAAATTTTGTCATCAAACTGTGTCATCAAATTCTGTCATTCTCTGGATTTAAAGTATTTTCAAGACAACTGGGAACTCAGAAAAAAGCAAGGTCGAATCACGATGACGTCAGTGATCTTCAGGTCGCAGCTCTAGGAAGAGGCCCGAGTTCCCGATTCACAATTCCGTGTTGGATGACCATTCAAAATGTATTTTCCCAGTCGAGCTCATTTTTTCCTGAGTTCTCAGTTATCTTGAACTCACTGGTCAGATTTGCCAGTTCTGAGTAAACAGTTGCTTTGAGTGGGGCAGAAATCATGCTTGTAATTTAAACTTGGAAAAGAGGACATTAAACTGAGAATTGGGACCCCACACCCACTCCACTGAATAGCATCCCAGTGATTGCTTTGCAATGCTTGCAGTTAGCCATTGATTCCTTCCAAACCACTCATTGTTGAATTTGCGATTTCCAACTTGCTGTGTAATGTTTATGTTCAACAGCCTATGAGCACCCATACGTTTGATCTAAAAATAATTTGCCAGTAGACTATCAATTTGATGATTCTTGATGACTTCTAGCTAAGATTTTGAAAGTACAATGAAAAGCTTCTGTAGCTATAACGTGATTTGACGTCATTTTATATGGAGCCAATGACCTGAGCCTTCTTGGATGGGCACTTCTAATGTAGCTCAATGGCAGCACCCAAGGGGCTTGAATTTTTGAGCTCTACCCTTAGATTTGGCAGTGACATAGTGTCCCCATGAGTGACAGAACACTGAGCCAATCACGGCGCAACTAGAGAACATTACCAGCCCCTATGCGCCGTAAATTTGCTGGCTTCCTCACCACCACAGAAAGCACTGAGCTAGGCTGAAACCACCTGCATTTTGGAGCTGCCTTACTCACGAAAGCAAAATAGAGACCAGGTTTGTAAGGAGGCTTTATTAACTCAATCATTTTCTTGTTGTTGTTTTCTTACATTGTTGGCAGACTGGTATGTGACACATTTTTAATTTTAACAAAAATTGTGGGGGTTAAAACACATGGGGCTCTGACTATGTCATCTAGAGACAATTTATTTTACGTAAATACTCTATCGTATACAGACGGTTACATCACTCCATTCTTTTGTTCATTTTATGTATCAGATTGTGCCTGGGGGCTGGGAGTACTGGATCAACATTTTCTTAATGTGTTTCTTTGTTTGGGTGCTGTCAAACTTTGTCCATAAAGGTGAAAAAATATCCAATCTATAGAGGATGCCAAGAAAGGCACTCGAAAAATAATTAGATGGGAATTGAGTACGAAGCAAGAAGCCTCAGCTATAGGATGGACAAAACGTATCAGTGTGAAGAATTTGAGGGCTTGGCAGAGGCTGTAACTAAATAACATGAATAGCTGCTTCAAACAGCCTAGGTAAGTGTAAAAACATGAATCTGTATTTCAAGCTTGCACTTGATAAAAATGCCAACCCGAAATATGCATTGCATTTCAACTCATTCAGCGTGTGCTAAACGTCACAATCTGAACTAAGGAAGAATTCTGCAGCCCACGATCCGGTATGGGTTGTGTGAGCTTGAAAGGTTGTAGGCCCTATACACATATTTGGGGGAGGTGAGGGTTCCAAGCAGGCGGTACAACAATCGTTTTGCCTCAGCCACCCCATGTGCCCCAGCTGTTAAATTACACCCCCAGCATCACAAATGTAGACCCCTACTGGGACCTGTGGCTTCCTCTCCTCTGCACCGGACTACACCACTTGGAGAACTCACCCAGCTGGAAGTGGACTTGAACACAGAGTGCAGGTGTCCTTAATGTAGGTGTCCCTCAGAACAGCTTGGGGCATGGACTCCACAAGGTGTTGAAAGCGTTCCAAAAAGATGCTGGCCCATGTTGACACCAATGCTTCCCACAGTTGTGTCAAGGATGTCCTTTGGGTGGTGGGCCATTCTTGATACACACAAGAAACTGTTGAGCAGGTGAAACCCAGCAGCGTTTTATTCACTCAAACCAGCACTTACATCTTTTGTCTTGCCCATTCACCCTCTGAATGGCACACATACACAATCCATGTCTCAATTGTCTCAAGGCTTAAAACTCCTTTATTTAACCTTTATTTAACCTTTAACCTTTATTTAATCTCCTCTTCATCAATAAGGGATCATCGCTCTCACCTGGTCAGACTGTCATAGAAAAGCATGTATTCTTAATGTTTTGTATATACTGTGTGTGTGTGTGTGTGTGTGTGTGTGTGTGTGTGTGTGTGTGTGTGTGTGTGTGTGTGTGTGTGTGTGTGTGTGTGTGTGTGTGTGTGTGTGTGTGTGTGTGTGTGTGTGTGTGTGTGTGTGTGTGTGTGTGTGTGTGTGTGTGTGTGTGTGTGTGTGTGTGTGTGTGTGTGTGTAGACCTTAGTGCTGCTTTTGATACCATCGATCACCACAGTCTTTTGGAGACATTGGAAACCCAAATTGGTCTACACAGACAAGTTCTGGCCTGGTTTAGATCTTATCTGTCGGAAAGATATCAGTTGGTCTCTGTGGATGGTTTGTCCTCTGACAAATCAACTGTAAATTTCGGTGTTCCTCAAGGTTCCATTTTAGGACCACTATTGTTTTCACTATATATTTTACCTCTTGAAGACGTCATTCGAAAACATAATGTTAACTTTCACTGCTATGCGGATTACACACAGCTGTACATTTTGATGAAACATGGTGAAGCCCCAAAATTGCCCTCGTTTCAGTCATAAGGAAGTGGATGGCTGCAGATTTTCTACTTTTAAACTCAGGCAAAACAGAGATGTTTGTTCTAGGTCCCAAGAAACAAAGAGATCTTCTGTTGGATCTGATAATTAATCTTGATGGTTGTACAGTCGTCTAAAATAAAACTGTAAAGGACCTCGGCGTTACTCTGGACCCTGATCTCTCTTTTGACAAACATATCAAGACGGTTTCAAGGACAGCTTTTTTCCATCTATGTAACATTGCAAAAATCAGAAACTTTCTGTCCAAAAATGATGCAGAAAAATTCACTTCTAGGTTAGACTACTGCAATGCTCTACTTTCCGGCTACCCGGATAAAGCACTAAATAAACTTCAGTTAGTGCTAAACTCGGCTGCTAGAAACTTGACTAGAACCAGAACATTTGATCACATTACTCCAGTGCTAGCGTCTCTACAATGGTTAGCTGTTAAGTCAAGGGCTGATTTCAAGGTTGTACTGCTAATCTAGAAAGCATTACATGAGCTTGCTCCTACCAATCCTTCCGATTTGGTCCTGCCGTACATACCTACACGTACACTATGGTCACAAGACGCAGAATTGTCCCTAGAATTTCTAGGCAAACAGCTGGAGGCAGGGCTTTCTCCTATAGAGCTCTATTTATTATGGAATGGTCTGCCTACCCATGTGAGAAACACAGACTCTGTCTCAATATTTAAGTCTTTGTTGAAGACTCATCTCTTCAGTGGGTCTAATGATTGAGTGTAGTCTGGCCCAGGGGCGTGAAGGTGAACGAAAAGGCACTGGAGCGACGAACCACCTTGCTGTCTCTGCCTGGCCGGTTCCCCTCACTCCACTTGGATTCTCTGCCTCTAACCCTATTACAGGGGCTAAGTCACTGACTTACTGGTGCTCTACCATGCCGTCCCTAGGAGGGGTGCGTCACTTGAGTGGGTTGAGTCACTGACATGGTCTTCCTGTCTGGGTTGGCGCCCACCCTTGGGTTGTGCCGTGGCAGTCTTTGTGTGCTATACTCAGCCTTGTCTCAGGATGGTAAGTTGGTGGTTGGAGTTATCCCTATAGTGGTGTGGGGGCTGTGCTTTGGCAAAGTGGGTGGGGTTA
The DNA here is from genome assembly GCF_021184085.1 of Oncorhynchus gorbuscha. Taxonomy (NCBI): domain Eukaryota; kingdom Metazoa; phylum Chordata; class Actinopteri; order Salmoniformes; family Salmonidae; genus Oncorhynchus; species Oncorhynchus gorbuscha. The sequence goes on from NC_060174.1 coordinate 11,850,321, forward strand.
TATCCTGCCTGTTTGCCCCTGTCGGGTGGTATCATCGGATGGGGCCACAGTGTCTCCTGACCCCTCCTGTCTCAGCCTCCAGTATTTATGCTGCAGTAGTTTATGTGTTGGGGGCCTAGGGTCAGTCTGTTATATCTGGAGTACATCTCCTGTCTTATCCGGTGCTCTGTGTGAATTTAAGTATGCTCTCTCTAATTCTCTCTTTCTCTCTTTCTTTCTTTCTCTCTCTCTCGGAGGACCTGAGCCCTAGGACCATGCCTCAGGACGACCTGGCATGATGACTCCTTGCTGTCCCCAGTCCACCTGGCCGAGCTGCTGCTCCAGTTTCAACTTTTCTGTCTGCGGCTATGGAATCCTGACCTGTTCAACGGACGTGATACCTGTCCCAGACCTGCTGTTTTAAACTCTAGCGACAGCAGGAGCGGTAGAGATACTCTCAATGATCGGCTATGAAAAGCCAACTGACACTTACTGCTGAGGTGCTGACCTGTTGCACCCTCGACAACTACTGTGATTATTTTTATTTGACCATCGTCATCTATGAACACTTGAACATCTTGGCCATGTTCTGTTATAATCTCCACCCAACACAGCCAGAAGAGGACTGGCCACCCCTCATAGCCTGGTTCCTCTAAAATGTTTCTTCTTAGGTTATTGCCTTTCTAGGGAGTTTTTCCTAGCCACCGTGCTTCTACACCTGTATTGCTTGCTGTTTCGGGTTTTAGGCTGGGTTTCTGTACAGCACTTTGATATATCAGCTGATGTAAGAAGGGCTATATCACATTTATGTAAGAATTCAGACCCTTTACTTAGTACTTTGTTGAAGCACCTTTGGCAGTGATTACAGCCTCGAGTCTTCTTGGGTGTGAAGCTTCAAGCTTGGCACACCTGTATTTGGGGAGTTTCTCCCATTCTTCTCTGCAGATCCTCTCAAGTTCTGTCAGGTTGGATGAGGAGTGTTCCTCTAAAGCTATAATCTAGTCTCTCCAGAGATGTTCGATCGGGTTCAAGTCCGGGCTCTGGTTGGGCCACTCAAGAACATTCAGAGACTTGTCCCGAAGCCACTCCTGCTCTGTCTTGGCTGTGTGCTTAGGGTCGTTGTCCTGAAAGAAAGGTGAACCTTCGCCCCAGTCTGAGGTCCTGAGCACTCTGGAGCAGGTTTTGATCTGTACTTTGCTCCATTCATCTTTCCCTCGATCCTGACTAGTCTCCCAGTCCCTGCTGCTGAAAAACATCCTCGCAGCATGATACTGCCACCACCATGCTTCACCATAGGGATGGTGCCAGGTTTCCTCCAGAAGTGACGCTTGGCATTCAGGCTAAAGAGTTGGTTTAATCAGTGCAGAGAATCTTGTTTCTCATCGTCTGAGAGTCTTTAGGTGCATTCTGTTAAACTCCAAGTGGGCTGTCATGTGCCTTTTACTGAGTAGTGGCTTCCGTCTGGCAACTCTACCATAAAGGCCTGGAATATTTCTGAGATCTTTAATTTCAGTTCATAAAACATAGGACCAAAACTTTACATGTTGAGTTTATATTTTTGTTCAGTATATACCGTTGAAGTCAGAAGTTTGCATATACCTTAGCCAAATACATTTAAACTCTGATTATCACAATTCCTGACATTTAGTCCAAGTAAAAATTATCTGTCTTAGGTCAGAAAGGATCCCCACTTTATTTTAAGAATGTGAAATGTCAGAATAGAAGTAGAGAAAATTATTTATTTCAGCTTTTATTTCTTTCATCACATTCTCAGTGGGTCAGAAGTTTAGATACACTCAATTAGTATTTTATAGAATTGCCTTTAAATTGTTTAACTTGGGTCAAACGTTTCGGGGTAGCATTCCATAAGCTTCCCACAATAAGTTGGATGAATTTTGGCCCATTCCTCCTAACAGAGCTGGTGTAACTGAGTCAGGTTTGTAGGCCTCCTTGCTCTCACACGCTTTTTCAGTTCTGCCCACAAATATTCTATGGGATTGAGGTCAGGGCTTTGTGATGGCCACTCCAATACCTTGACTTTGTTGTCCTTAAGCCATTTGACACAACTTTGGAAGTATGCATTGTCCATTTGGAAGACCCATTTGCGACCAAGCTTTGACTTCCTGACTGATGTCTTTAGATGTTGCTTCAACATTTCCACATAATTTTCCTACCTCATGATACCATCTATTTTGTGAAGTACACCAGTCCCTCCTGCAGCAAAGCACCCCCACAACATGATGCTGCCACCCCCATGCTTCACGGTTGGGATGGCTTGCAATCCTCCCCCTTTTTCCTCCAAACATAACGATGGTCATTATGGCCAAACAGTTCTATTGTTGGTTCATCAGACCAGAGGACATTTCTCCAAAAAGTATGATCTTGTCCCCATGTGCTGTTGCAAACCATAGTCTGGCTTTTTCATGGCGGTTATGCAGCAGTGGATTCTTCCTTGCGGAGTGGCCTTTCAGGTTATGTCAATATAGGACTAGTTTTACTGTGGATATAGATACTTTTGTACCTGTTTCCTCCAGCATCTTCACAAGGTCCTTTGCTGTTGTTCTGGGATTGATTTGCACTTTTCGCACCAAAGTACGTTCATCTCTAGGAGACAGAACGAGTCTCCTTCCTGAGTGGTATGGCGGCTGCGTGGTCCCATGGTGTTTATACTTGCATACTATTGTTTGTACAGATGAACGTGGTACCTTCAAGTGTTTGGAAATTGCTCCCAAGGATGAGCCAGAATTGTGGAGGTCTACAATTTATTTTGATTTTCCCATGATGTCAAGTAAATCAAATCAAATCAAATCAAATTTTATTTGTCACATACACATGGTTAGCAGATGTTAATGCGAGTGTAGCGAAATGCTTGTGCTTCTAGTTCCGACAATGCAGTGATAACCAACAAGTAATCTAACTAACAATTCCAAAACTACTGTCTTATACACAGTGTAAGGGGATAAGGAACATGTACATAAGGATATATGAATGAGTGATGGTACAGAGCAGCATACAGTAGATGGTATCGAGTACAGTATATACATATGAGATGAGTGTGTAGACAAAGTAAACAAAGTGGCATAGTTAAAGTGGCTAGTGATACATGTGTTACAAAGGATGCAGTCGATGTTGTAGAGTACAGTATATACATATGCATATGAGATGAATAATGTAGGGTAAGTAACATTATATAAGGTAGCATTGTTTAAAGTGGCTAGTGATATATTTACATCATTTCCCATCAATTCCCATTATTAAAATGGCTGGAGTTGGGTCAGTGTCAATGACAGTGTGTTGGCAGCAGCCACTCAATGTTAGTGGTGGCTATTTAACAGTCTGATGGCCTTGAGATAGAAGCTGTTTTTCAGTCTCTCGGTCCCAGCTTTGATGCACCTGTACTGACCTCGCCTTCTGGATGATAGCGGGGTGAACAGGCAGTGGTTCGGGTGGTTGATGTCCTTGATGATCTTTATGGCCTTCCTGTAACAACGGGTGGTGTAGGTGTCCTGGAGGGCAGGTAGTTTGCCCCCGGTGATGCGTTGTGCAGTCCTCACTACCCTCTGGAGAGCCTTACGGTTGAGGGCGGAGCAGTTGCCGTACCAGGCGGTGATACAGCCCGCCAGGATGCTCTCGATTGTGCATCTGTAGAAGTTTGTGAGTGCTTTTGGTGACAAGCCGAATTTCTTCAGCCTCCTGAGGTTGAATAGGCGCTGCTGCGCCTTCTTCACGACGCTGTCAGTGTGAGTGGACCAATTCAGTTTGTCTGTGATGTGTATGCCGAGGAACTTAAAACTAGCTACCCTCTCCACTACTGTTCCATCGATGTGGATAGGGGGTGTTCCCTCTGCTGTTTCCTGAAGTCCACAATCATCTCCTTAGTTTTGTTGACGTTGAGTGTGAGGTTATTTTCCTGACACCACACTCCAAGGGCCCTCACCTCCTCCCTGTAGGCCGTCTCGTCGTTGTTGGTAATCAAGCCTACCACTGTTGTGTCGTCCGCAAACTTGATGATTGAGTTGGAGGCGTGCGTGGCCACGCAGTCGTGGGTGAACAGGGAGTACAGGAGAGGGCTCAGAACGCACCCTTGTGGGGCCCCGTGTTGAGGATCAGCGGGGAGGAGATGTTGTTGCCTACCCTCACCACCTGGGGGCGGCCCGTCAGGAAGTCCAGTACCCAGTTGCACAGGGCGGGGTCGAGACCCAGGGTCTCGAGCTTGATGACGAGCTTGGAGGGTACTATGGTGTTGAATGCCGAGCTGTAGTCGATGAACAGCATTCTCACATAGGTATTCCTCTTGTCCAGGTGGGTTAGGGCAGTGTGCAGTGTGGTTGAGATTGCATCGTCTGTGGACCTATTTGGGCGGTAAGCAAATTGGAGTGGGTCTAGGGTGTCAGGTAGGGTGGAGGTGATATGGTCCTTGACTAGTCTCTCAAAGCACTTCATGATGACGGAAGTGAGTGCTACGGGGCGGTAGTCGTTTAGCTCAGTTACCTTAGCTTTCTTGGGAACAGGAACAATGGTGGCCCTCTTGAAGCATGTGGGAACAGCAGACTGGTATAGGGATTGATTGAATATGTCCGTAAACAGACCGGCCAGCTGGTCTGCGCATGCTCGGAGGGCGCGGCTGGGGATGCCGTCTGGGCCTGCAGCCTTGCGAGGGTTAACACGTTTAAATGTCTTACTCACCTCGGCTGCAGTGAAGGAGAGACTGCATAGGCACTGAGTTTGAAGGTGGGCCTTGAAATACATCCACAGTTACACATCCAATTGACTCAAATTATGTCAATTAGCCTATCAGAAGCTTCTAAAGCCATGACATTATTCTCTGGAATTCTCCAAGGCACAGTCGACTTAGTGCATTGTTATACATAAGTTAAATAATCTGTAAACAATTGTTGGAAAATGACTTATGTCACGCACAAAGTAGATGCCCTAAAAACTATAGTTTGTTAACAAGGAATTTGTGGAGTGGTTGAGAAATTAGTTTTAATGACTCCAACCTAAGTGTATGTAAACTTCCGACTTCCACTGTATATACTGTATATACACATATTTGACACGTTATGAAGGATTCTAAAAGATGCAATTGATGGTATAAGAAAGGTAGTTAGTAGTCAATGGAAACAGTGTCTTAAGGTTGACATGTTCAGATCAAATAAGATGTATCTCAGATATATGCCTGGCTGTCAGTCCACCCTCGAATGTTATTTTCAAGGTGAGAAAATAACGAGGCTCTTAAGACTTGTTAGCAAGCTACAATCTACCTTAATGACGAGTTTGGAGGGTACTATGGTGTTGAATGCTGACCTCCTCCCTGTAGGCCAGGTAGATTGTAGCTTACTAACAAGCCACTGTAGATCCGTTTTAATATTGCAGGTAGATTGTAGCTTACTAACAAGCCACTGTAGATCCGTTTTAATATTGCAGGTAGATTGTAGCTTACTAATATTGCGTCTCGTTGTTGTTGGTAATCAAGCCTACCACTGTAGTGTCATCTGCAAACTTGATGATTGAGTTGGAGGCGTTCATGGCCACGCAGTCATGGGTGAACAGGGAATACAAGAGAGGGCTGAGAATGCACCCTTGTGGGTCCCAGTGTTGAGGATCAGCGGGGTGGAGATGTTGTTACCTACCCTCACCATCTGGGGACGGCCCGTCAGGGAGTCCAGGACCCAGTTGTACAGGGCGGTGTCGAGACCCAGGGTCTTGAGCTTAATGACAAGTTTGGAGGGTACTATGTTGTTAAATGCTGAGCTGTAGTCGATGAACAGCATTCTTACATAGGTATTCCTCTTGTCCAGAAGGGTTAGGTCAGTGTGCATTGTGTTTGCGATTATGATTGCATCGTCTGGGGACCTATTGGGGCAGTATGCAAATTGGAGTGGGTCTAGGGTGTCAGGTAGGGTGGAGATGATATGATCCTTGACTAGTCTCTCAAAGTACTTCATGATGACGGAAGTGGCGATACTCATTTAGCTCAGTAACCTTCACTTTCTTTGGAACAGGAATAATGGTGGCCCTCTTGAGTCATGTGGGAAGAGCAGACTGGGATAGAGATTGATTGAATATGTCTGTAAACACACCAGCCAGCTGATCTGCGCATGCTTTGGGGACGCGGCTGGGGATAACGTCTGGGCCGGCAGCCTTGCGAGTGTTAACTTCTTTAATTTTTTTACTTACGTTTTATTCCAAGACATTTAAATGTTTCCCCTTAAACCACTTGAGTGTTGCTTTAGCAGTATGCTTGGGGTCTTCGTCCTGGTGGAACCTCCGTCCCAGTCTCAAATCTCTGGAAGTCTGAAACAGGTTTCCCTCAAGAATTTCCCTGTTTTTAGCGCCATCCATAATTCCTTCAAATCTGATCAATTTCCCAGTCCCTGCTGATAAACAAAACATCCCCACAGCATGATGGTATTCTCGGGGTGATGAGAGTTGTTGGGTTTGCGCCAGACATAGCGTTTTCCTTGATGGCCAATAAGCTCAATTTTAGTCTCATCTGACTAGAGTACCTTCTTCCATATGTTTGGGGAGTGTCCGACATGCCTTTTGACATGTTTGCTTATTTTTTTCTTTAAGTAATTTTTTTTCTGGTCACTCTTCCATAAAGCCCAGCTCTGTGGAGTGTACGGCTTAAAGTGGTCCTATGGACAGATACTCCAATTGGTCTCTTTGTTGCCCTCCTTGCCTGGTCCATGAGTTTTGGTGGGCTGCCCTCTCTTGTCAGGTGGGTTGTGCTGCCACATTTTTCCATTTTTTTATAATGGCTCCGTGGGATGTTAAAAGTTTCGGATATTTATTTATAACCCTGATCTGTACTTCTCCACAACTTTGTCCCTGGCCTGTTTGGAGAGATCATTGGGCTTCATGGAGCCGCTTGCTTGGTGGTGTCCCTGGCTTAGTGGTGTTGCAGACTCTTGGAAATTTCAGAACAGATGTATATATACAGTGGGGCAAAAAAGTATTTAGTCAGCCACCAATTGTGCAAGTTCTCCCACTTAAAAATATGAGAGAGGCCTGTAAATTTTCATCATAGGTACACTTCAACTATGACAGACAAAATTAGGGAAAAAATCCAGAAATCACATTGTATGATTTTTAATGAATTTATTTGCAAATTATGGTGGAAAATAAGTATTTGGTCACCTACAAACAAGCAAGGTTTCTGGCTTTCACAGACCTGTAACTTCTTCTTTAAGAGGCTCCTCTGTCCTCCACTCATTACCTGTATTAATGGCACCTGTTTGAACTTGTTATCAGTATAAAAGACACCTGTCCACAACCTCAAACAGTCACACTCCAAACTCCACTATGGCCAAGACCAAAGAGCTGTCAAAGGACACCAGAAAAAAAATGTAGACCTGCACCAGGCTAGGAAGACTGAATCTGCAATAGGTAAGCAGCTTGGTTTGAAGAAATCAACTGTGGGAGCAATTATTAGGAAATGGAAGACATACAAGACCCCTGATAATCTCCTTCGATCTGGGGCTCCACGCAAGTTCTGTCTTGGTGTGCTTGGACCATGTTAGTTTGTTGGTGATGTGGACGCCAAGGAACTTGAAGCTCTTAATCTGCTCCACTGCAGCCCTGTTCCTGATGAGAATGGGGGCGGGCTCAGTCCTCCTTTTCCTGTAGTGTACAATCTTCTCCTTTGTCTTGATCACGTTGACGGAGAGGTTTATTTCCTCGCACCACACTGTCAGGTCTTTGACCTCCTCCTTATAGGCTGTCTCATCGTTGTCAGTGATCAGGCCTACCACTGTTGTGTCATCGGCAAACTTAGTGATGGTGTTGGAGTTGTGCCTGGCCATGCAGTGATGAGTGAACAGAGAGTACAGGAGGGGACTAAGCACGCAACCATGAGCTTGAGTAATTGCCAGGTGTCTGTAGGGTGTGTGTTTAGGGTGCGTGAGATGTGTGCGTATGAGAGCCAGGTGTGTGTAGGGTGTGTGTGTGTAGGGTGTGTGGGGTGTGTATGTGTATGAGAGCCAGGTGTATGTAGGGTGTGTGTGTTTTGGGTGTGTGTGTAGGGTTTGTAGGGTATGTGTGTAGGGTGTGTGTGTAGGATGTCTGTGTAGCGTGTGTGTGTAGGGTGTGTAGGGTATGTGTGTGTATGAGACCCAGGTGTGTGATCCCGGAACACATCTAGTCAGGAGTTGGTCACTTCGAAGAGGGAAGGTTTTCGAGCTCTTTAGCTAAATCTCAGCAGCTTTTCCAAATCTTGTTAAAGATTACTTTAAATTATTTTCTTTAATCACACAGAGGGGATTGGATTAGGTATCATTTAGGAGCAGAATAAAGACAGGCAGACTGGGCGCTAATCAAATAATACATTCAATTATTTGCCTAATCCACATACATACAGCTCCCAATGCATCCCAAATGGCACCCTAGTCCCTATGGGACTTTGGTAAAAAGGTGTGCACTAATACCCATATGGACTCTGGTCAAACGTAGTGCACTACATAGGGAATAGGGTACCATTTGGGACACAGAGGTCCTATCCTTAGAAACTGTTAATGTAGGCCTACATCTCATTTGTAATTTCTCCTCGCTTTCCTTTAATTAAATACATGTGTGTTTATGTGTTCTGAAAACATCCAGGGTAATGTACCTTTCACTGCATCGCATTGATCAGTCAGAGCCTCAGTCCTTTAGAAGTGTGTCAAAAATGCTGCCTGGACCCTTCAGCTGAGAACAAACCAATTACCTCCATAAACAAGAGGTTGAGCTCCATTACATGGGAACAGGTTAGACCGGGGTCTTCGACAATTTATAGCATGTGAGCTACTTTTAAATAGTTAAACCTGTCGCGAGCTACTTTGCAGTTAACATTTAATTTACAGGGTTTTGGGGAAAGCCTTTCTGTCTATCCAGAAGACAGTTCTCATGATTTTCTAACTGGCTACACAAAGTGAATGGTAGACAAACGCGCGGCACACAGACATTCCATGACCGTTATTGATGGAAATTAATGGGATGATAATGTGTTATGTCTGGCTTTTTAGGGCATTTTTGTCTAACTAGTTCTGGGACAATGTCAACTTGGATTCGATTGGATAGTATTAGTATGGGAGCTTGTGGTGTCTGATACTTGTCAGATTTGTCTTTGACAGTATTATGACAGTTTGTGGTGGAACACGTGAAAAATACATGCACTTTCAGAATTGTTTGTCGAGCTACTCATAGGTGGGCTACGAGCTACTGGTAGACCCTTGGATTAACCGAATAAAAACAACTCTAGATGTACAGTGTATGTTTCCCATAATATTAGTGTTCATCATTCATAAAACTGCATTTTGGGGTAAGGGCTTATAAGTAAGCATTTCACTTTAAGGTCTACCTACACCTGTTGTATTCGGCGCATGTGACTACTACAATTTGATTTGATTTGATCACTGTCCTTTTTAATATTCGATTGGTACGTCTCCACCTGGGGCATTGCCCCCTTCCTTTTCCTCTCGGCTTGATGTCTCTATGTCATCACCTCTATCACTCCTTTTGTACTCCTCAGTTCATCTGGGCTTTTTCATGGTTCACTGAGCAGCTTCGGGACCATGTGTCTGAGCAGAGAGGAGACACAGACATCTCAGCACACTAACAATGGAGGAAGGAAGATGTCAGCCATTTTTATAATTTATCCTTGCTATCATTTAAATATATGTGTGTTTATGTGTTCTGAAAACAACCTAAATAATATGTTGTCAATATGAAAAAATCTGAGCATTGTCTTGCATTGTCTTGCATTAGGAGGAACCCAGGGCCAACCACACCAGCATATGGTCTCACAAGGGTTCTGAGGATCTCATCTCGGTACCTAATGGCAGTCAGGCTACCTCTGGTGAGCACATGGAGGGCTGTGCGGCCCCCCAAAGAAATGCCAACCCACACCATGACTGACCCACCGCCAAACCGGTCATGCTGGAGGATGTTGCAGGCAGAAGAACGTTCTCCACGGCGTCTCCAGACTCTGTCATGTCTGTCACATGTGCTCAGTGTGAACCTGCTTTCATCTGTGAAGAGCACAGGGCGCCAGTGGCGAATCTTGGTGTTCTCTGGCAAATGCCAAACGTCCTGCACGGTGTTGGGCTGTAAGCACAACCCCCACATGTGGACGTCGGGCCCTCATACCACCCTCATGGAGTCTGTTTCTGACCGTTTGAGCAGACACATGCACATTTGTGGCCTGCGGGAGGTCATTTTGCAGGGCTCTGGCAGTGCTCCTCCTACTCCTCCTTGCACAAAGGCGGAGGTAGCGGTCCTGCTGCTGGGTTGTTGCCCTCCTACGGCCTCCTCCATGTCTCCTGATGTACTGGCCTGTCTCCTGGTAGCACCTCCATGCTCTGGACACTACACTGACAGACACAGCAAACCTTCTTGCCACAGCTCGCATTGATGTGCCATCCTGGATGAGCTGCACTACCTGAGCCACTTGTGTGGGTTGTAGACTCTGTCTCATGCTACCACTAGAGTGAAGGCACCGCCAGCATTTAAAAGTCACCAAAACATCAGCCAGGAAGCATAGGAACTGAGAAGTGGTCTGTGGTCCCCACCTGCAGAACCACTCCTTTATTGGGGGTGTCTTGCTAATTGTCTATAATTTACACCTGTTGTCTATTCCATTTGCACAACAGCATGTGAAATTTATTGTCAATCAGTGTTGCTTCCTAAGTGGACAGTTTGATTTCACAGAAGTGTGATTGGAATAAAAGGCAAATTAATTAATTATAAATCATACAATGTGATTTTCTGGATTTTTGTTTTAAATTCCGTCTCTCACAGTTGAAGTGTACCTATGATAAAAATGACAGACCTCTACATGCTTTGTAAGTCGGAAAACCTGTAAAATCGGCAGTGTATCAAATACTTGTTCTCCCCACTGTATATATATATATATATATATATATATATATATATATATATATATATATATATATATATATATATATATATATATATATATATTACAGGAACTATCATCTGGACAGGAACACATAACAACAATTGATGATGTGGACACAGGGAACACCACCGAGGAACAGACAGATATACAGGGGTAATCAACAACGTGAAGGAGTCCAGGTGAGTCTGACGAGCGTGCGTAATGATGTGTGACAGATGTGTGTAAAAGTGGGGGCAGGAGTGACACGTATGTTGTAAAGCTAAAAGAAGGAAGTGCTCCCCAGCAGACAGATGGGATTACTAAAGCACACATCTTTCATTCAGTCAATCAGTTAATGGAAACACTTGGTAGGTGAGATTCACACAGATCCCACCTGTTACATTGGTTTACATTGACCCATTAACCTTTTACTGAAGTGGGCTGAATCAGGGTGTTCCTTGGTAGTCAAACAAATCTACTTTGAAACCAAACGCCTCACACACATGGTTATGGCCTTCAAATAATTAGACACCTGTACAATGTCAGATATAGAGTTGAAATGCATTACATGTTGAGTTTGCATCCCAATATTACACTTTATATACATCACAGAAGACTGAATTACAACAAAAATGTGTTGACGTAGAAACACCAGATTTTCAGCGAGTTGTTTTGAATAATGCTTATTTATGATTCAATTGTTGACAAAAAAATTATAACATTCCACCCATGAGGCCACTAGAGGCTTTTTGTTATCCGACTGCAGGAAAGGGAACGGCAGGACAGAATTTGATGGGAAAACTTTCAAATGAAATTGTGAACTTCAACTACGTGTTTCTAGAGTTTCCACTCCTAGTTACATAGGCTTACTATATATTTACATAGGCTTACTATATATTTACATAGGCTTACTCTATATTTACATAGGCTTACTATATATTTACATAGGCTTACTATATATTTACATAGTTATATCCTTCCTGTTTGGCCCTGTCCGGGGGTGTCCTCGGATGGGGCCACAGTGTCTCCTGACCCCCCCTGTCTCAGCCTCCAGTATTTATGCTGCAGTAGTTTGTGTCGGGGGGCTAGGGTCAGTTTGTTATATCTGGAGTACTTCTCCTGTCCTATTCGTTGTCCTGTGTGAATCTAAGTGTGCGTTCTCTAATTCTCTCCTTCTTTCATTCTCTCTCTCGGAGGACCTGAGCCCTAGGACCATGCCCCAGGACTACCTGACATGATGACTCCTTGCTGTCCCCAGTCCACCTGGCCATGCTGCTGCTCCAGTTTCAACTGTTCTGCCTTACTATTATTCGACCATGCTGGTCATTTATGAACATTTGAACATCTTGGCCATGTTCTGTTATAATCTCCACCCGGCACAGCCAGAAGAGGACTGGCCACCCCACATATGCTCTCTCTAATTCTCTCTTTCTTTCTCTCTCTCTGAGGACCTGAGCCCTAGGACCGTGCCCCAGGACTACCTTACATGATGACTCCTTGCTGTCCCTGGTCCACCTGACTGTGCTGCTGCTCCAGTTTCAACTGTTCTGCCTTGTTATTATTTGACCATGCTGGTCATTTATGAACATTTGAACATCTTGGCCATGTTCTGTTATAATCTCCACCCGGCACAGCCAGAAGAGGACTGGCCACCCCACATAGCCTGGTTCCTCTCTAGGTTTCTTCCTAGGTTTTGGCCTTTCTAGGGAGTTTTTCCTAGCCACCGTGCTTCTACACCTGCATTGCTTGCTGTTTGGGGTTTTAGGCTGGGTTTCTGTACAGCACTTTGAGATATCAGCTGATGTACGAAGGGCTATATAAATTAATTTGATTTGATTTGATTTGACATGGGCTTACTATATATTTACATAGGCTTACTATATATTTACATAGGCTTACTATATATTTACATAGGCTTACTATTTTTTTAAAGCCACCTGTAGACTGAGCAAGTTTTTTTCCAGATCCAGAGAGGAAAAAACACATTTCCAAAACAACAACAAGTGAGAGAAAAAAATCCATAAATGTTTAAGAGGATGAGACTAGCTGGTGGGCAGTTAGGCCGCCCTAACGCCTTTTCCTGTGTGGCGATCGATCGGTATAGTGATTAATGAAGTTGTCACACAGAGGAGAGAGACGCTCTGTTTCTTCTCTTATCATACCGGCCCTCAATGAGTACACTGCACCTGTCTCCCAACGGAAAGAACCCCTGACACAGAGAGACTGAAACATCCAGCCTGATGAAAGAACAGGGGTGGTCTGCCCAGGAGCTGCTAAGGACTTGGAAGAAGTCCTATAGTACATATGCCTGTAGGTGTAGACTACTGCCCCTGGTGGTAAGAGCACTGCACTTCACTGTGAAAAGCTACTCCATGACTTTAGGTTTTTAACTGATTGGTTCATTATTAGACAGAGCATATACAGTTGAAGTCAGAAGGTTACATAAACTCGTTTTAAAACTCATTAAAACTTGTTTTAACAAACTATAGTTTGTGCAAGTCAGTTAGGACATCTACTTTGTGCATTTACATTACATTACATTTACATTTAAGTCATTTAGCAGACGCTCTTATCCAGAGCGACTTACAAATTGGTGCATTCACCTTATGACATCCAGAGGAACAGCCACTTTACAATAGTGCATCTAAATCTTTTAAGGGGGGGGGGGGGGGTGCATGACACAAGTAATTTTTCCAACAATTGTTTACAGACAGATTATTTCACAAAATATTCACTGTATCACAAATCCAGTGGGTCAGAAGTTTACATACATTAAGTTGTCTGTGCCTTTAAACAGCTTGGAAAATCCCAGAAAGTGATGTCATGGCTTTAGAAGCTTCTGATAGGCTAATTGACATAATTTGAGTCAATTGGAGGTGTCCCTGTGGATGTACTTCAAGACCTACCTTCAAACTCAGTGCCTCTTCGCTTTACAATGTGAAAATGAAAAGAAATCAGCCAGAGCAATTTCCAAACGCCTGAAGGTACCATGTTCATCTGTATAAACAATAGTACCCAAGTATAAACACCGTGGGACCACGCAGCCGTCACACCGCTCAGGAAGGAGACACATTCTGTCTCCTAGAGATGAACGTACTTTGGTGCGAAAAGTGCAAATCAGTCCCAGAACAACAGCAAAGGACCTTGTGAAGATCCTTGAGGAAACAGGTACAAAAGTATCTATATTCATAGTAAAATGAGTCCTATATCGACTATGAACGGCCGCTCAGCATAGAAGAAGCCACTGCTCCATAACCGCCATAAAAAGCCAGACTACGGTTTGCAACTGCACATGGGGACAAAGATTGTACTTTTTGGAGAAATGTCCTCTTGTCTGATGAAACAAAACTAGAACTGTTTGTCCATTAGGACCATCGTTATGTTTGGAGGAAAAGGGGTGAGGCTTGCAAGGCAAAGAACACCATCCCAACCGTGAAGCACGGGGGTGGCATCATCTTGTTGTGGGGGTGGCAGCATCATGTTGTGGGGGTGCTTTGCTGCAGGAGAGACTGGTGTACTTCACAAAATAGATGGCATCATGAGGTAGGAAAATGATGTGGATATTGAAGCAACATCTCAACACATCAGTTAGGAAGTTAAAGCTTGGTCACAAATGGGTCTTCTAAATGGACAATGACCCCAAGCATACTTCCAAAGTTGTGACAAAATGCCTTATTAAGGACAACAAAGACAAGGTTTTGGAGTTGCCATCACAAAGCCCTGACCTCAATCCTATAGAACATTTGTGGGCAGAACTGAAAATGCATGTGCGAGGCCTACAAACCTGACTCAGTTACACCAGCTCTGTCAGGAGGAATGGGCCAAAATTCACCCAACTCATTGTGGAATGCTTGCGGAAGGCAACATGAAATGTTTGACCCAAGTTAAACCATTTAAAGGCAATTCTACCAAATACTAATTGAGTGTATCTAAACTTCTGACTCACTGGGAATGTGATGAATGAAATAAAAGCTGAAATAAATCATTCTCTCTACATTCTTAAAATAAAGTGGTGATCCGAACTGACCTAAAACAGGGAATGTTTACTAGTAGGAGTTTAAATACATTTGGCTAAGGTTTATGTAAACTTCTGACTTCAACTGTATGTTCTTCTATGGCCATTATTGGATAAAGAATATCCTGCGCCATTCTGTATCGGTTTATTACAGAGACGTACCCCCTGGACATGTGTCAGAAACGCTTCATGTTTTGTACACCACTTGGTGCACTGACACATTAGTAGACTGTGCGACACCACTGCCGGTGTCTGAGACTGACACCCTAGTGGGATATTTTCCCAGCACAAGGTTACCGTTCATCTTTAACTTCACTTAAACATGCTCATTTGTAGTTCTGGAACGCTCACAAAACTTTGCCAAACTCTCAAACCACCGTCATTCCAATCCCTGAGGATTTCCAGCTAACGAGAAAAAGACTGTGTGAATCAAATCGAGAGAGCAAAAGAGTTGAAGAAAAAAACTAGAGTCAGCCCTAAAAATAGAGAAGAACCTCCAACCCTCACCTGAATTGAGGGAGAAAAGGAAGAATTAAGGAGCAGAAATCCATTCAGCGGTATTGCACATGAAAACGAGTCAGTAAGACAGAGCGTGTGCAGGAAATGAAAGAGGCTTTCTGTGAAGCAGGAAGGCTGAGGCTCCTCTCCAGAGACACCCTGCTGTGCTGTTTGGGGTTTTCATCGGAGAACTGCTGCCTGCTCTTTAATGAAAACAATATTTCACACCACAGGTGATGAAACGGCACACACAGACACATACAGTATGCACTGAAAAAAGTCATTTGTTTTGTTAACTACATTTTTTTGGTGGAAACCCGTTGCCTAGAACCATTTAAGTAACCCAACTATCAAAGTCTAAAAATGTGGAATTACCCACAATCCTCTAGAAACAGTGCCAAGTGGCGCTATTAAGTATTCATCATTTGCAATAATGTAATAATTCTTTATCAGCACAACACAGATAAAGCAAATGTTTGTTTTTTTACAAACAACAATTTGTCTGACTACTAGTTTATTAGTTTAAGTGAAGACTTAAAACATAATAGAATCAATTAATAAATGTTAGATTGACTCTAAAATATCAAGTAATCGTAACATGTAAAGATTCAATAACTTTCAATTAGCGGAACACAAATAAATAAAGTACAATTTACTCAATAACCACCTTTTTTGTTAACAGGACTCAAAAGCATTAAGTAATAAGAAATCTTATTGGCATACAGTATGAGTTAGAACAACTTTTATGATTTGAGTTACACTGACCGTTGGAGATGCTTTTTCTCTCCCAGACGCACCCACCCACCCGCGTTGGCACGCGTGAGAGAGTGCCAGCCTCCGAATAGGCGCAGTCAAAGAGCTTGTCTATTAAGAAAGGATGCATGATCGCTTGGTCCTTTGGTTCATTTGCCTGAGGACCGGGATTGTCATTTAAGTTATGAGGATGTAGATCAAATGCTGTTCCGTTAATTGTCTCGTCTTCTTATTGGAGTGGTCATTAAAGATGACCAATCCATCACAACCGGCCGTGATTGGCTGTGCACAATTGTCCCAGCGTCGTCCATATTTGGCTGAAATAGGCCGTCATTGTAAAAAAATCATTTGTTCTTAACTAACTTGCCTAGTTAAATAAAGGTTACATTTAATAAATGTCATCTATGTGACATTGCTACACACAAGGATATACTATGACATGTGAAATTCATAGATGGTGGCACCAGCCCATGATTTGGTCCAAATGTATTCCTTGTCTATCTTAGTTAGCTTCTTTTTTTATATATATATATATTTGATGCAGTAGACAGGCACTGCCAGATGGGATGATTTATAACCTATGACTTTTACCTATGGCAAGTGTCTAACTTGTCAGTGGCTACTTTTTCATTTCCTCCAGTGTTACACGTACTACCAGCCCCCTGCCCGTCCCCCGCCTTACTTCAGCACGTATCGTTTCTCCTGAGTCATGTAGACAGCACAGCAAACAAGTGTCAAAGTTTAAACAAAGTAACAAAACAACATGTTTTTTTCAACTCTCCGGATATCTGAAAACATTTCATGATATTTTTCATCACAACATCACAAGAAGATGAAATTACTATTTTCTTCAGTACTATCTCAGTAATCACAGAAAACCAATTGGTGTAACTGTCCTAGCTCTTATCTTCAATCAAGAACAGACTGGACCAGAGGCCTAAAACACATTTTATCCATTGTTACGGTGATGGATACTCTTAGACGAGGAGCGGTGATGTCGCACTGAAATCAACTTGACATCCTGAAGGGGATTGTCTTCCCACTCGATGTCAACGACATCAAAGATCAAAGGAGATATATTTTATATATCTATATCTATATATATATTATTTTTCCTCTTTATATTGCGTATTCCACACGATGTCGCAGTGGGCAAGCGATCTAGCACGACTTACCTAGCACAGATTATCCACTCAAGCAGAGGCAAAAAAAATTCAGCAGGTCACTAATCCATCGAGAAACATTGTGACAAGCCATCCGAATCCAAAACAGACCTACTTCGCAAACCTGCCTGTACGTATGTTTGTTTGCAGACTTCTAGAGAGATAGACAAAGGCAAGCCACTGACAGACACACTCATCAAAAGTTCCAAAGTAGGTTGAGGGGAATAATGAGAATCTGTGCCGCTTGTTCAATGGTGAGGCAACTTGTCGTGGTGCCTCAATGCCTCCCTATCACAGGGCTGTCAAGCTAAAGCCTATAGGCTGACACAAACAAGGCCCTTTGAACATGACATAACCTTCTTCAACCTAAAATGTGCGACAGAAACCTTGCTGAGAAAGTCTGATTGAAGGGGGGAAATGAGACGGCGTAAGAAGTGAACGACAAAACCAAATCCGCCCGCTTTAACACTTTCCCTCTGGTTTCTCTCTGGTTTCTCTCTGGTTTCTCTCTGGTTTCCCTCTGGTTTCTCTCTGGTTTCCCTCTGGTTTCTCTCTGGTTTCTCTCTGGTTTCCCTCTGGTTTCTCTCTGGTTTCTCTCTGGTTTCTCTCTGGTTTCTCTCTGGTTTCTCTCTGGTTTCCCTCTGGTTTCTCTCTGGTTTCTCTCTGGTTTCCCTCTGGTTTCCCTCTGGTTTCTCTCTGGTTTCTCTCTGATTTCCCTCTGGTTTCTCTCTGGTTTCCCTCTGGTTTCCCTCTGGTTTCCCTCTGGTTTCTCTCTGGTTTCTCTCTGGTTTCCCTCTGGTTTCTCTCTGGTTTCTCTCTGGTTTCCCTCTGGTTTCTCTCTGGTTTCTCTCTGGTTTCTCTCTGGTTTCTCTCTGGTTTCCCTCTGGTTTCTCTCTGGTTTCTCTCTGGTTTCCCTCTGGTTTCCCTCTGGTTTCTCTCTGGTTTCTCTCTGGTTTCTCTCTGGTTTCCCTCTGGTTTCTCTCTGGTTTCTCTCTGGTTTCCCTCTGGTTTCTCTCTGGTTTCCCTCTGGTTTCCCTCTGGTTTCCCCCTGGTTTCCCTCTGGTTTCCCTCTGGTTTCCCTCTGGTTTCTCTCTGGTTTCTCTCTGGTTTCCCCCTGGTTTCCCTCTGGTTTCTCTCTGGTTTCCCTCTGGTTTCTCTCTGGTTTCTCTCTGATTTCCCTCTGGTTTCTCTCTGGTTTCCCTCTGGTTTCTCTCTGGTTTCCCTCTGGTTTCTCTCTGGTTTCTCTCTGGTTTCCCTCTGGTTTCCCTCTGGTTTCTCTCTGGTTTCCCTCTGGTTTCCCTCTGTAGGTGTCTGTCCGTAAACACCTCAGTTGTTCCACAGATTGATTTTTTGCTACAACCGGAGAGAGGTGGATCTGTCATGTGGGAGTGGTTTCTGTGGGTTTCTCTCCAGCTTTTGTCTTTCCAACGCAATTGTAGGTTTATGTTATGTTTAAAATTTCACATGCACAAGTTGAGCGAATTGCCTTTTTTACAAACTCATAACCCAACAATGATTAATCAAGAACAATGTAATAGATGAAAAGAATACACAAGAAATAAGAAGAAATATGAAGAACACAATAAGTAAATAAGTAAGCATACTATATACAGGGTCAGTTACAATACCATATTTACGATGTGCAGGGATACTGGAGTGATAGAGGTAGATATGTATAAAGGTAAGGTGACTAGGCAACAGGATATAAGATAAACAGAGTAGCAGCAGCTTGTATGTGATTGGGTGTGTGGCTGTATAGAGTCAGTATAAATGTGTGTGCATATTATGTGTAAGTGAGCAGATGATATGGTGTGTGTGTGTGTGTGTGTGTGTGTGTGTGTGTGTGTGTGTGTGTGTGTGTGTGTGTGTGTGTGTGTGTGTGTGTGTGTGTGTGTGTGTGTGTGTGTGTGTGTGTGTGTGTGTGTGTGTGTGTGTGTGTGTGTGTGTGTGTGTGTGTGTGTGTGTGTGTGTGTGTGTGTGTGTGTGTGTAGAGCCCTGTAATCCTGATTAGAGACAGTGCTTAAATGAATATAAAAGGTCAGTAAAGATACAAGTTTAACTCAGATACTCCATGTATCTATTTTGTTAGCTGTTTATCAGTCTTATTGCTTGGATATAGAAACTGTTTAAGAGCCTGTTGGTGCCAGACTTGATGCACCGGTACCGCTTGTGGTGAGGAACCAGAAAGAGAACAGTCTATGACTTGAGCGGGTGAAGTATTTAATGATATTCCAAGCCTTCCTACCACACCACCTGATCTAGATGTCCTGGATGGAAGGGAGCTCGGCCCGAGTGATGTACTGGGCTGTCCACACCTCCCTTTGTAGCGCCATGTGATTGAGGGCGGTTCTATTGCCATACAGTGATGCAGGCAGACAAGCTGCTCTCAATGGTACAGCTGTAGAACTTTTAGAGGATTTGAGGGCCCATGACAAACCTTTTCTACCTCCTCTACCTCCTACCTCCTGAGGGGGAAGAGCCGCTGTCTCGCCTTCTTCACGACTGTGGCCACGCAGTCATGGGTGAACAGGGAGTACAGGAGGGGATTTTGCCTACCCTCACCGCCTGGGGTCGGCCCATCAGGAATACAGGATCCAGTTGCAGAGGGAGGTGTTCAGATCCAGAGTCCTAAGCTTGGTGACATTCTTAGAGGGGACAATAGTGTTGAACGCTGAGCTGTAGTAAATGAACAGCATTCTCACATAGGTATTCCTCTTATTTGGGTGGGTGAGGGCAGTATGGAAAGCAATTGAGATTGCGTCATCTCTGGATCTGTTGGGGCGGTATGCAAATTACAGTGCGTCTTGTGTGTCTGGCATGGTGGTTAATGTGTGCCATAACCAGCCTCTCAAAATACTTCATGATTACAGAAGTGAGTGCTGCAGAACGGTAGTCATTGTGGCACGAAGCCTTAGAGATCTTGAGGACATGAATGATGGTGGTGATCTTAAAACATTATAGACTGGGACAAGGAGATGTTGAAAATTACAGTGAATATGCCTACCAGTTGTTCTGCGCATGCTCTGAGAATGGGTGGGTGTTGAGGGTGTTGACCTGATTAAAGACCTTTCTCACTTCGCCCTCAGAGAGCGAGATCCCCCAATCCACTGGTTCGGTGACTCCCCTCACACCCAGCACAATGTTGTTGTTGTCGAAGCGTGGATGAAATGCGTTGATTTTGTCTGGTAGAGAGGCATCATTGGGCAGATCACAGGTGGGTCTTCCTTTGTCATCCATAATGGATTGGGGAAGCAGCGAACCCTCACCGTGGGTACAACGTCACCGATACATTTTCTAATGAAGCCGGTGACATGGGTGGTTAGCTGTTGCATAATCTCTGATTGTGGTGACCATTTCTCGGAGCGAGTTACACGGGTACTTCTTGTTTAAGTTTCTGCTTGTAAAGAGGAAGTAAGAGTACTGAGTCATGGTCTGATTTGCCAAATGGCAGATGAGGGAGGGCCTTGTATGCTTGTTTGTGAGTAGAGTAACAGTGGTCTAGGACTCTATCGCCCCTAGTGGTGTTGAGACGTGTTGATGGAAGTTGGGCATCACGTGTCTTTGTGATGAGGAATTAAAATTGTCGTCAACCAGAAACGCAGCCTCTGGGTGTAGGTTTTCTTGCTTGTAATTAGCCTTGTACGATTCATTAAGTGACGTTATGTATCTAACAGTCCAATAACAGCTGAAAACTCCCTCAGGACGTAGAAGGGTCGGCCTTTGACCATCAGGTATTCCAAGGCGGGTGAACAGTGGCCAGCGGGTCGACACTTCCACCACGCTGGAGTTAGAACACCAGCTGGTGTTGATGTAAAGGCACCCCCCCCCCCCCCCCCAACCCCCATCAATATCCCCAACTTCCCTGTCTTGTCTGCCCGTTAAATGAGAATTCATCGAGTTGGATAGCCATTGGGGGTATTTTGTCCGAGAGCCATGTTTCAGAAAAGCAAAGCTGTGTTGGAGCTGGCAAAACGGCAGCCATCCAGTACGCAGCCAGCCTGCCCACGTGGTATCCCGTTGAAAAAAATGTACCACACAAGCAAAACCCTGTCACGGTAATTCCTTGACAAAGTTTGACGGTTCTTCCTCTACTTATCTAAATTAAGCAAGATAATCTGCCATCATGCACATTTGCTCTGTTTGAAATTCTAAGCATGAGAAGACAAAAGGCTCTTTGGAGAGGCTGGATTCTTCTTTAGCCGGCACACCGTCACTGATGCAGGGTGTTCCCATCGGAATCAGGTTCATTTAGAGTTCATTCCAAACTCATTACCAATTAACCAAAGTGCAAGGACTTGGAAATGTCTTTAATTAGAGTTAAAGGTCCATTGTTTTCATAGGTAATACCTTGGCCCCTTGAAGAGAAGAGGGACTTGACCCCGTGCACATAATTGAAGAGCATTACTTTTGTTTCCACATTATTTCAATGTTTCAAACTTTATTTGAAATGAAAAAAGCTTCTTCACTACTTCAACAGACTATTCAAATTCACTATTTATGAATTGAGTTACAAATAAAATCAGTCCGTTGCATGCCTTTTTAGTTAAGGGGTGATGAATGAGTGTTAAAGCCTGTAACATTAACAAAGTGGGTACCCCACCTCTGTTTTAGTAATACGCTGAGGGATGGGCCTGGAGAAATGTAACCACTCTCAAATTCATAGATAGAGAGCTTTGGATGCAAGGACTGACCATCCATTAAAAGTATAGTGTTAACCAGGTTTTGAGACCATACAGTCTTTGTTTACATTTACATTGGAGTAAAACAAGCTTATATTTTGGGTTCTTATTGGGTACAACAGTTGAACTAAGCCTATGAGGCATTTATAAGTTATATTCTTCAACAATCAATGAGTTTGTTTCATTAATTTATAAGTTAAAAAATGTATCTTGCAACTAAGATTCCAGCTTAAAGAATCCATTCCACACAAACAGAGAGAGAGAGAGAGAGTTGTGGTAGATCTTGATTTGGAGGTGGAGGAGGCTCGTTCTATTATCAGTAACTCTAGAATACAGTGCTGTTTTCTTGATTCTTGCTATGGTTACTGAGTCTGACGGTAGTGTAGTCTCTCTCTCCCTCTGGCTCTCTCTCCTCCCTGTCTACTGAGTCCCAGTACTGACAGTCTGAAAGCAGAGGCCATTCATCCTCCCTGCCCTGTGTTGTTAACGCTGCTAAAGCACACCCTACTTGTACAGTTTAGAGAGGCTGTGACAGATCACAACGTTCATAGATGCCTTCTGCTCATCCCCCGTGACTGCATTTTGTTTGTTTCTGTGTGTGTGTGTGTGTGTGTGTGTGTGTGTGTGTGTGTGTGTGTGTGTGTGTGTGTGTGTGTGTGTGTGTGTGTGTGTGTGTGTGTGTGTGTGTGTGTGTGTGTGTGTGTGTGTGTGTGTGTGTGTGTGTGTGTGTGTGTGTGTGTGTGTGTGTACAGTTACATATCGCAATATTATTTTGGACGATATTATAGCGAAGCTTTGACCGCAAAGCTTTGACCATGTTTTGAGGTTATATGGTGTTTGTTTACATTTACTTTGTTTATAAACATTGGAGTTAAACAAGTATTAGTTAAATAAAAGTTCAATAAAATAAAACATTAAAAATATATGTTGGGTTCTGATGGGGTACGACAGTTGAACTAAGCTCATGAGACTTTTAAAAATGTTTTTCTTCAAGAATCAATTAGTACATATTATTAATTTATAAGTTTAAAAAATCTGCAACAGATTGCCCCTTTAAAGACAATTTAATCAGTGGTGAGTTCATGTGTCTTGTTTTATAGCCACTCTAAAAGGCCAAGTGTTCTGAGTAGTCGCCAGACAGAAACGTGTTCATTTAGGAGATCCTAATTAGTGGTTCCATATGCATCATTCATTAAGAAACAGGGCTATCAGATAAAAGGGTGTGTAAGCTTGAGTTTCATAATTGATTTGTCTTCTGCTTCTGCAAAAGTCAGAAATAGTTTTTTTTGTACAATGAGGACCTTTATTATACTATATAAAACCGCAAGTAAAATGTATAATGACACCATGCCATGCCAAAATAACCATGTTGACTGTTTCCTGGTTGGTTAGGTTAACAGTAGCTCTTTTTTTTATTTTCTTGTCTTCAATGGTTGGTAGATAAAATAACAAGCACAGTCAACGCAGATGACAAGGTTACAGCTTTATCTAAGCTTCCAGCTCAAGCACGCTGAGAAAACATCCAAATTAAAAAGTAAATGAGAAGAATCTCTCTGGACTATTATTTATATCAAAATGGTGCGAATGAGTCTTTACAGATGCCTGCCTTCGTCAATCGCTCAGTTAAGACTCCTATTTTGTGTTCTTGTGATCAGATCTATTCTACTGTATATTGGATGACATATGTATAGAAATGATATCCCAAGTGTATTTATAACCATATAGATGGGATACAGAGCCTTCAGAAAGTATTCATACCTCTTGACGTATTCCACATTGTGTTGTTGTCACGCCTTGGTCATTGTATTTTGTGTTTTTGGTATATGTTTGGGTAGGCCAGGGTGTGACATGGGTTTATATGTTGTGTTTCGTATTGGGGTTTGTATTAATTGGGATTGTGTATGATTAGGGGTGTGTCTAGTTAGGCTTGGCTGCCTGAGGCGATTCCCAATTGGAGTCAGGTGATTCTCGTTGTCTCGGATTGGGAACCGTATTTAGGTAGCCTGAGTTCGCGTTGTATTTTGTGAGTGTTTGTTCCTGTCTCTGTGTAGTGTTCACCAGATAGGCTGTAATAGGTTTCACGTTCCGTTTGTTGTTTTTGTATTTATTCAGTTATTTCATGTACCGCAATTAATTTCATTAAAGTCATGAGTAACCTACACGCTGCATTTCGGTCTGACTCTCTTCTTACAACAGACAAACGTTGTTACAGAAACACCCACCACCACTCACAGACCGAGCAGCGTGTGAACTGGCAGGAGCTAAAGGAGGACGTTATGGACAGCAGAAGCATGGATTATACGACGTGGGAAGAAATCGACAGGTGGGCGGCCGACCCAGAGCGAGTGCAGGAGCCCGCCTGGGATTCGCTTCAGCAGTGCGAAGAGGGCTACAGGATAATGGAGTCAAAAAGGAAAACACGGCGACGCAGAGCGAAAACCGAAAGTAACGGGGGAGAGCGCAAAGAGAGAGTGGCTGAGTCAGGAGTCAAACCTGAGCCTACTCTCCCTATTAATCGTGAAGAGCAGTTGCAGTGGGAGAGGCTGCACCACTTGGAGATTTGGACATGGGAGGAGGAATTAGACGGAAAAGGACCCTGGGCGCAGCCGGGAGAATATCGCCGTCCCAAGGATGAAATAGACGCGGCTAAAGCGGAGAGGCGCAGGTATGAGGAGGCAGCACGGCGACGCGGTTGGAAGCCGGAAAAGCAGCCCAAAAAAAATATTGGGGGAGGCTAGAAGGGAGAATAGTTATGCCAGGTAGGAGACCTGCGCATACTCCCTGTGCTCACCGTTGGGCTAGAGAGACCGGGCAGGCACCGTGTTATGCTATGGAGCGCACAGTGTTTCCAGTGCGGGTGCAGAGCCAGGTGCGGCACATACCAGCCCTTCCTATTGGCCGGGCTAGAGTGGGCATCGAGCCAGGTAAGCTTGGGCAGGCTCTGTGCTCAAGAGCTCCAGTGCGCCTGCACGGTCCGGTCTATCCAGAGCCACCTCTAGACACCAGTCCTCCGGTAGCAGCTCCCAGCACCAGGCTTCCTGTGCGTGTCCTCGCGCCAGTACCACCAGTTCCAGTACCACGCACCAGGCCTCCAGTGTGCCTCGCCTGTTCAGCGCAGCCAGCGCTTTTCTCCTCTCCTGCGCTGTTGGAGTCTCCCGCCTGTTTAGCTCAGCCAGAGCCTTTCTCCTCTCCTGTGCTGCCGGAGTCTCCAGTCGGCCCAGCGCGGCCAGTGCTCCCAGTCGGCCCAGCGCGTTCAGTGCGCCTCGCCTGTTCAGCGCAGCCAGCGCTTTTCTCCTCTCCTGCGTTGTTGGAGTCTCCCGCCTGTTTAGCGCAGCCAGAGCTTTTCTCCTCTCCTGCGCTGCCGGAGTTTCCCGCCTGTTTAGCGCAGCCAGAGCCTTTCTCCTCTCCTGCCCTGCCGGAGTCTCCTGTCTGTCCAGCGCCGCCAGTGCTCCCAGTCGGCCCAGCGCGGCCAGTGCTCCCAGTCGGACCAGCGCGGCCAGTGCTCCCAGTCTGCCCAGCGCGGCCAGTGCTCCCAGTCTGCCCAGCGCGGCCAGTGCTCCCAGTCTGCCCAGCGCGGCCAGTGCTCCCAGTCTGCCCAGCGCCGCCAGTGCTCCCAGTCTGCCCAGCGCCGCCAGTGCTCCCAGTCTGCCCAGCGCCGTCAGTGCTCCCAGTCTGCCCAGCGCCGCCAGTGCTCCCAGTCTGCCCAGCGCCGCCAGTGCTCCCAGTCTGCCCAGCGCCGCCAGTGGTCCCAGTCTGCCCAGCGCCGCCAGTGCTCCCAGTCTGCCCAGCGCCGCCAGTGCTCCCAGTCTGCCCAGCGCCGCCAGTGCTCCCAGTCTGCCCAGCGCCGCCAGTGCTCCCAGTCTGCCCAGCGCCGCCAGTGCTCCCAGTCTGCCCAGCGCCGCCAGTGCCGCCAGTCAGCCCAGCGCCGCCAGACAACCAGTCTCTTCCAGATCTGCCAGACAACCAATCTCTTCCAGATCTGCCAGACAACCTGACTCTTCCAGTTCCGCCAGCCAGCCAGGATTTACCGGAGCCTACTACCTGCCTGAGCTTCCTCTCAGTACTGGGCTTCCTCTCAGTACTGGGCTTCCCCTCAGTACCGGCCTTCCCCTCAGTACCGGGCTTCCCCTCAGTACCGGGCTTCCCCTCAGTACCGGGCTTCCCCTCAGTCCCGGGCTGCTTCTGTCCTGAGCTGTCCCTCTGTCCCGAGCTGTCCCTCTGTCCTGAGCTGCCTCTCTGTCCCGGGCTGCCCCTCTGTCCCGGGCTGCCCCTCTGTCCCGAGCTGCCCCTCTGTCCTGAGATGCCCCTCTGTCCTGAGCTGCCCCTCTGTCCCGAGCTGCCCCTCTGTCCCGAGCTGCCCCTCTGTCCCGAGCTGCCCCTCTGTTACGAGCTGCTCCTCAGTTATGTGGGGATCTGGGTGAGGACTATTAGGCCATGGTCGGCGGAGAAGGTGGATTATCCCAGGACGCGAAGGGGAGGAAATAGGACATTAATGGAGTGGGGTCCACGTCCCGAGCCAGAACCGCCACCATGGACAGACGCCCACCCGGACCCTCCCTATGCTCTTGAGGTGCGTCCGGGAGTCCGCACCTTAGGGGGGGGTGTTCTGTCACGCCTTGGTCATTGTATTATGTGTTTTTGGTATATGTTTGGGTAGGCCAGGGTGTGACATGGGTTTATATGTTGTGTTTCATATTGGGGTTTGTATTAATTGGGATTGTGTATGATTAGGGGTGTGTCTAGTTAGGCTTGGCTGCCTGAGGCGATTCTCAATTGGAGTCAGGTGATTCTCGTTGTCTCGGATTGGGAACCGTATTTAGGTAGCCTGAGTTCGCGTTGTATTTTGTGGGTGTTTGTTCCTGTCTCTGTGTAGTGTTCACCAGATAGGCTGTAATAGGTTTCACGTTCCGTTTGTTGTATTTATTCAGTTATTTCAGTTATTTCCGCAATTAATTTCATTAAAGTCATGAGTAACCTACATGCTGCATTTCGGTCTGACTCTCTTCTTACAACAGACGAACGTCGTTACAGTTGTGTTACATCCTGAATTCAAAATTGATTAAAAATTGGGGGGTTTTCTGCCCCATCGACACACAATATTCCATAATGACAAAGCTAAAAGGTCCCACAGTTGACAGTGCATGTCAGATCAGAAACTATACCAGGAAGTCCAAGGAACTGTTCATAGATCTCTGAGATAGATTTGTGATGATGCATATATCTGGGGAAGGGTATGAAACAATTTCTAGTGTTGACAGTTTCTAAGAGCACAGTGGTCTCCATAATTGGGAAATTGAAAAAATATGGAACTTGCCGTCCGACCAAACTGAGCAGCTGGGCGAGAAGGACCTTGGTCAGGGAGGCGAACAAGAACCAAATGACTACTCTGACAGAACTACAGAGTTCCTTGGCTGAGATGGGAGAAGGACAACAGTCTCTACAGCACTTAGCCAATCTGGGCTTTAAGGGAGAGTGGCCAGACGGAAGCCACTCACGCACATTACTTCACGCCTGGAGTTGGCAAAAAGACATGTGATATACTCAAAAGATTCTGTGTTCATGCTATGGGGATGCTTTTCAGCGGCAGGGACTAGGAGACTGGTAATGATAGAGGGAACAATGAATGGAGCCAAATACAGGCAAATCCTGGATAAGAACCTGCTTCACGGTGCAGAAGACCTTTGACTAGGGCAAAGACTTACGTTCAAACAGGAAAATGACCCCAAGCATACAGCCAAAGCAACGCTGGAATGACTTCAAAAGGAGAATGTGAAATATCACTTTTACATACATATTCACACCCCTTTGCCAAGACACTTCAAATTGATCTCAGTTGCATCCAATTTCCTTTGATCATCCTTGAAATGTCATGATGACTTGATTGGTGTCCACCTGTGGCCAATTCAATTGATTGGTGTCCACCTGTCGCCAATTCACTTGATTGGTGTCCACCTGTGGCCAATTCACTTGATTGGTGTCCACCCGTGGCCAATTCAATTGATTGGTGTCCACCTGTGGTCAATTCAATTGCTTGGACATGATTTAGAAATAAACACCCTTGTCTATGTAAGGTCCCACAGTTGACAGTGCATGTCAGATCAGAAACTATACCAGGAAGTCCAAGGAACTGTTCATAGATCTCTGAGATAGATTTGTGATGATGCATATATCTGGGGAAGGGTATGAAACAATTTCTAGTGTTGACAGTTTCTAAGAGCACAGTGGTCTCCATAATTGGGAAATTGAAAAAATATGGAACTTGCCGTCCGACCAAACTGAGCAGCTGGGCGAGAAGGACCTTGGTCAGGGAGGCGAACAAGAACCAAATGACTACTCTGACAGAACTACAGAGTTCCTTGGCTGAGATGGGAGAAGGACAACAGTCTCTACAGCACTTAGCCAATCTGGGCTTTAAGGGAGAGTGGCCAGACGGAAGCCACTCACGCACATTACTTCACGCCTGGAGTTGGCAAAAAGACATGTGATATACTCAAAAGATTCTGTGTTCATGCTATGGGGATGCTTTTCAGCGGCAGGGACTAGGAGACTGGTAATGATAGAGGGAACAATGAATGGAGCCAAATACAGGCAAATCCTGGATAAGAACCTGCTTCACGGTGCAGAAGACCTTTGACTAGGGCAAAGACTTACGTTCAAACAGGAAAATGACCCCAAGCATACAGCCAAAGCAACGCTGGAATGACTTCAAAAGGAGAATGTGAAAGTCCTTGAGTGGCCCAGCCAATGCTCACACTTGAATTGCATTGAAAATCTGTGGAAAGACGTGCTGTTCACCGTCGCTCCCCATCTAACTTAACAGCACTTAAGAAAATCTGCAAGGAAGAATGGGAGAAAATCCCCATATTCAGATGTGAGAAGCTGATACAGACATACCCAGAACGACTCTAAGCTGTAATCGCTGGTAAAGTGGCTTCTACAAAGTAGAGAATGGCCGATAATCGGCCCGAGCTGATATATCAGACTAGAATAGCAAATCCAATGTTTCCATTGAGATGTTTCTACAACTTTATTGGAGTCCACATGTGGTACCGGCTATCTGCCCTTCTTTGTCGGCTTTGCCAATAGTCCCTCCACATTCCAAATCCAAGTGTTTTTTAAACTGCTGCTCTTGCAGCCGCCACTCACAGCCTGACCCAGCAGCACTGCACATTTCTAGCTTGCAAAATCAGCAACAGAAGCAACAGAAAAGTACAGTATTGAGAAATGGATGAATTGCCACAATGATCAACATCGAACTCCTGTTGCAATTATTAGTTGAGTTAATTTCACTAATAATAAGGCTTGTGTCGACGTGCCTGAACATGCATGCTATACGCAAGCTAGTTAACTAGCTAAGCAGATAACATTAGCTATGTGACCTGTTATGAAAGGGTTAGTTATTGTAATCTTTGCTATGTGGTGTTAGCTAGCTAGCTATCTATTTGAGCTACTATGCTAGCTACAGTAGCTGGCTAGATAAACATGGTGCTAAGATATGAAATACCTAAATAGCCAGTACAGCTCCCGCTCAGCCCAGTCAAAACTGTTCGCTGCTCTGGCCCCCCCAATGGTGGAACAAACTCCCTCACGACGCCAGGACAGCGGAGTCAATCACCACCTTCCGGAGACACCTGAAACCCCACCTCTTTAAGGAATACCTAGGATAGGATAAGTAATCCCTCTCACCCCCCCCCCCCCCCCCTTTAAGATTTAGATGCACTATTGTAAAGTGACTGTTCCACTGGATGCCATAAGGTGAATGCACCAATTTGTAAGTCGCTCTGGATAAGAGCGTCTGCTAAATGACTTAAATGTAATGTACATGTAACTTAGCTGGTTATGAATGCACCATTTTCAGCAACAATCCATCTCACTTGTGGTGTAATGTTAGCCATTTACTACTAGAGTGTGCTCATCTGACCAGCCGCAATCGCATCCGTAAATTGAAGGTTGATGGTCGGATGAGATGATTGTTGTAATAGGGAAAGAAGGACGTGTTTTAAAATTCCTAAATAAAGCTTGAATTTAGGTTTACATAAGCATCACCTTGCATGTTTATTGACCAAGAAAGCTGAAGATCAGGAATAGATGGCGCTTTTACGCGTTCTCAAACAATGGGCAGATTTGAGTCATTCAAACTGAACCTTCGTTTCATCTTTTTTTTCTACACTCACTCCCATTGTTAGATATTATGCAGATGTATGACTTCGTAGAAAATGTCATTGCCATTATCATAGTAGCCAAAGGTTGTATATACAGTGCATTCGGAAAGTATTCAGACCCTTTGACATTTTCCACATTTTCCACTGAAAAATTATTCAAAATAAAAAACAGAAATACCATATTACATAAGTATTCAGACCATTTTTTAAGTGACTCAAAATTGAGTTCAGGTGTATCCGGTTTCCATTGATCATCCTTGATATGTTTCTACAACTTGATTGGAGTCCACCTATGGTAAATTCAATAGATTGGACATGATTTGAAAGGGCACACGCCTGTCCATATTAGGTCCCACAGTTGACAGTGCATTTCAGAGCAAAAACCAAGCCATGAGGTCGAAGCAGTTGTCTGTAGAACTCTGAGACAGGATTGTATCGAGGCACGTATCTGGGGAAGGGTGCCAAAACATTTCTGCAGCATTGAAGGTCCCCAAGAACACAGTAGCTTCCAATATTCTTAAAAGGAAGAAGTTTGGAACCACCAAACCTCTTCCTAGAGCTGGCTGCCCAGCCAAACTGATCAGGGGAGAAGGACCTTGGTCAGGGATGTGACCAAGAATCCGATGGTCACTCTGACAGAGCTCTAGAGTTCCTCTGTGGAGGAACCATCTCTGTGGAGGACAACAATCTCTGCAGCACTCCACCAATTAGGCCAGACATAAGCCACTCCTCAGTAAGAGGCACATGACACCCCGTTTGGAGTTTGCCAAAAGGCACCTAAAGATTCTCAGACCATGAGAAACAAGTTTCTCTGGTTTGATGAAACCAAGATTGAACTCTTTGGCCTGAACGCCAAGCGTCAGGTCTGGAGTAAACCTCGCACCATCCATAGGGTAAAGCATGGTGGTGGCAGCATCATGCTGTGGGGATGTTTTTCAGCGGCAGGGACTAGGAGACTAGTCAGGATCGAGGCAAAGATGAACGGAGCAAAGTATAGAGAGATCCTTGATGAAAACCTGCTTCAGAGTGCTCAGGTCCACAGACTGGAGGGAAGGTTTATCTTCCAACAGGACAACAAACCCAAGCACACAGCCAAGACAATGCAGGAGTGGCTTCGGGACAAGTCTCTGAATGTCCTTGAGTTGCCCAGCCAGAGCCCGGACTTGAACCCGATCAAATATCTTTGGAGAGACCTGAAAAAAGCTGTGCAGCAACGCTCCCCATCCAAGCTGACGGAGCTTGAGATGATCTTCTGTGAAGAATGGGAGAAACTCCCCAAATACAGGTGTGCCAAGCTTGTAGCGTCCTACCTAAGGAGACTCAAGGCTGTAATCGCTACCAAAGGTGCTTCAACAAAGTACTGAGTAAAGGGTTTGAATAATTATGTAATTGTGATATTTCCATTTTTTAATATAAATTTTAAAACAGTTTTTGTTTTGCCATTATGGGATATTGTGTGTAGGAAAAAATATATATATATATATATATATATATATATATATATATATATTTCTTTTTTTTAATAAGGCTGTAACGTAACAAAATGTGGAAAAAGTCAAAGGGTGTGAATACTTTCCCGAAGGAACTGTAATTGAACGCACGTCTGTCTATTATGAAGGCTTGAGACAGCACTGATTCTAATTTGAGATTTTGATTGGAGTCAAAACAAGTATGCATGAATATGATTTGTTTTTCCATTGCAGATGGCTGAAAAGTGAAGTCAACGTGTAGTGTGAGACCATTTCATTCAACCAACACAAGGAGTGACACTGTGTAATTCATGTCATGAGAGAGTCAGCGTGGGATTGGCAACAGCGAAAAGTAAAAACACCACAATTATGTGATGCCATCTGAAGAGTCAATACCCTGCTTTGTTTGATGCAGCAGACAGAAAAGAGGAGAAAACAAATACAACTCCACCCACTCTTCCTCAGATGAGACAAGCAGAGCGGCAGAAGTTGAACAACAGTTCCAAAAACATGAACAAAGTGATAACCGGGATGATGGCTACAGACAACCAGCCCTTTAGGGTTGTTTCAAGTGTAGTCTTCAAGCGTGTAATGGCCACCGCCAAACCTAAATGGACCCTGAACAGTGAAAAATTCTACCGCACAGAGATGATGCCCAGCATCCACAGCAAGGTACTAAAGCAGATCAAAGCTCTGCTGTCTCCAAGTAACGCAGGCCAGTACTTGTCCTTCACCACTGGCTGCTGGTCAGGAACAACCAAGTCACTTTGACATGTACTTTCATTGACAACAGATGGATACTCCAGCAAGTGTTCCTAAATGCCAAAGCAATAGATGACTTGGATACTGCCGAGTACATCAGTCAGATGTTCCTGGGCATGCTGGCTTCACCTGCCAGAGGGCAGTGCTGAACATCATTGCAATGTTGAAATCCTATGCAACCCATTCAAAACTTGCCAAAAAGCACCACTCTGATATCCAGAAGGACCTTGGCTTTCCTGAACATGGGATCATTCAAGCCTGCTCCACTCGGTGGAACTCCACCCTCCATATGGTGGAGAGATCGCCAGGAACAGAAGAGGGCTCTTAACCTCTTCGCGGTAGAGAATGGAGGGTTCACAAGCCTAATCACTGATCAATGGAGCCTCGTGGCAAAACTAGTGGAAACAATGACACCGATAGAGGAGGTTACACTAGAGACGAACCACCACAAGTCCTCCCCCTCCTGCATCATTCCAAGTGTTAAAGATGCTCTACCAAGATGACGTTCCCTAGGATAATGGGGATAATGGGGATAATGAGAATAATAGGGGTAATGAGGATAATGAGGCAGGAGATGATGGAGAGCCTGATGAGATGGTTCTCCAGTGTGGAGGAGGTGAAATGTGAGGTTCTTGCTTGTCTCTTAGACCCTCGTTATAAGAGCCACCTTCGCCTCTGTGAATACTTTAACCAAGGACAAGGAACGGCTTAAAAGAAGTGCTTGACCAAGGAGAGTCGGCTGGAACATGGGAGGAAGGGGAGAACGAAGCAGAGATGGAGAAAGAGACAAGAGAGGAGACACTAGGGGACATGGAGAAACAGGAGGAAAGCAGGGACCCAAAAAGGCCACGGAGAGAACAGGGTCAGTCTCGTCGGGATCTCATTGACAGAATGTACCAAACTCTACTCGGACCCCAACACCCATCGACATTGAGATTCCGGTATTGGGGTTGCCTGAACTGAAATATAAAGATCCATCCATGTCAAGGGATTGAGTTAAGGTTAGAGGTCGACCGATTAATCGGCATGGCCGATTAATTAGGGCCGATTTCAAGTTTTCATAGCAATCGGTAATCAGCATTTTTGGACGCCATTTATGGCCGATTACATTGCACTCCACGAGGAGACTGCGTGGCAGGCTGACCACAAGTTACGCGAGTGCAGCAAGGAGCCAAAGTAAGTTGTTAGCTAGCATTAAACTTATCTTATAAAAAACAATCAATGTTAACATAATCACTAGTTAACTACACATGGTTGATGATTTTACTAGTTTAACTAGCTAGTCCTGCGTTGAAAATAATCAATGCAGTTTCTGTTCATTTATCATCGAATCACAGCCTACTGCGTCAAATGGGTGATGATTTAACAAGCACATTCGCGAAAAAAGCACTGTCGCTGCACCAATGTACCTAACCATAAACATCCATGCCTTTCTTAAAATCAATACACAAGTATATATTTTTAAACTTGCATATATAGTAAAAAGAAATTCATGTTAGCAGGCAATATTAACTAGGGAAATTGTGTCACTTCTCTTGCGTTCTGTGCAGCAGAGTCAGGGTATATGCAGCAGTTCAGGACGGCTGGCTCGTTGCAAAATGTGTGAAGACCATTTCTTCCTAACAAAGAACGTAATTAATTAGCCAGAATTTTGCATAATTATGACACAACATTGAAGGTTGTGCAATGTAACAGTAATATTTAGACTTATGGTTGCCACCCGTTCGATAAAATACGGAACAGTTCCGTATTTCACTAAAAGAATAAACGCTTTCTTTTTTAAATGATAGTTTCTGGATTTGACCATATTAATAACCTAAGGCTCGTATTTCTGTGTGTTTATTTTATTATAATTAAGTCTATGATTGACATTTGATAGAGCAGTCTCACTGAGCGGTGGTAGGCAGCAGCAGGCTCGTAAGTATTCATTCAAACAGCACTTTCATGTGTTTGCCATCAGCTCTTTGCAATGCTTGAAGCACAACGCTGTTTATGACTTCAAGTCTATCAACTCCCGAGATTAGGCTGGCAAATACTATAGGGCCTATAAGAACATCCAATAGTCAAAGGTAGTATATGAAATACAAATGGTATAGAGAGAAATAGGTGATGTGGGAGTGCATCATTGAACAGGAGTCCCCTCAACCTTCCCTCCACGATCGACCAAAGCTGTTGTTACTTCAAAGCCCCTTGTCCGTTTCAGAGGTGTGTGAACCCTCACCTTTGGTGTTCCGAGAGGCTGAGCTAGCCACTGTAAAGATGTGTGTGTGTGTGTGTTCTCCCCTCTCTCTTCCCCTTCTTTACTTTTGCAATCCTCTGGCAGCACAGATGTTATTACTCAGTGGGGTCAGATGCAATCTTTTAATGCCACCCCTTCCAGCTCTCCTGTTGTCATAGCCATCCACAGGCTGCAGGCTGCAGATTCAGCAAGGACAAGGTCACTGGCACTGCTGCCTATCCCCCTGTGCCGCACACAGGACAATACC